>NW_024037480.1:129209-429209 GCF_015832195.1 Motacilla alba alba
CAGAATATCCCTGGGCGGCATCTTGATATTCGTGGAAATCCAGCAGGCAGCCAGCCATGAAGGGCCGAGGGCCTACCTGGTACTGACAAAGGCTTCTGCCGAGGAAAAAAAAAAACTCACCATCCCACGCTCCTGGTTTCTGTTTGTAGAGCACCATGGGTACTCCTCAAAGCAGCCCAAGTTGGCACAGGTGGCAGCTTGTTCCTGGGCGGCATCTAGATATGCGTGGAAATCCAGCAGGCAGACTGCCTCTAAGGGCCGAGGTCCTACTCGGTACTGACAAAGGGTTCTGCCCGGGAAAAAAAAACCCGAAACCCCACATACTTTGGCTCAGTTTGAAGAGCTCCGTGGGCACTCTCAAAGCAGCGTGAGTTGGCACAGATGGCAGCTTGTCCCTGGGCGGCATCTTGATATTCGTGGAAGTCTTGCTGCCAGCCTGCCCCTAAGGGCCGAGGGCCTACCTGGTACTTACAATGGCTTCTGCCCGGGGAAACATAACCCATAACCCCATGTACCCTGTCTCAGTTTTTAGAGCTCCGTGGGCACCCTCAAAGCAGCCCGAGCTGGCACAGGTGGCAGCTTGTCCCTGGGCAGCATCTTGATATTCGTGGAAATTCAGCAGGCAGCCTGCCCTAAGGAACAAGGGCCTACCTGGTACTGAGAGAGGCTTCTGCCCGAGAAAACAAAACCCACAACCCTAGGTTATGGTCTCAGTTTGCAGAGCTCCGTGGGCACTCTCAAAGCAGCGCGAGTTGGCCCAAGTGGCAGCTTGTCCCTGGGCAGCATCTTGATATTCGTGGAAATCCAGCAGGCAGACGGCCCTGAAGTTCCGAGAGCCTGCCTGGTACTGCAAATGCTTCTGCCCGGGGAAACAAAACTCACCAAGGCAAGTTCCTGGTCTAACTTTGCAGAGCTCCATGGGCACTCTCAAAGCAGCCCGAGTTGGCACAGGTGGCAGCTTGTCCCTGGGTGGCATCTTGATATTCGTGGAAATCCAGCAGGCAGACTGCCTCTAAGGGCTGAGGGCCTACTTCGTACTGACAAAGGCTTCTGCCCGGGAAAACAAAACCCGAAACCCCACATACTTTGGCTCAGTTTGAAGAGCTCCGTGGGCACTCTCAAAGCAGCCCAAGTTGGCACAAGTGGCAGCTCGTCCCTGGGCAGCATTTTGATATTCGTGGAAATCCTGCAGGCAGCTGGCCCCCAAGGGCCAAGGGCCGACCTGGTACTGACAAAGGCTCTGCCCGGGAAAACAAAACTCAGAACACCACGTTTCTGGTCTCAGTTTGCAGAGCACCATGGGCACTCTCAAAGCAGCACGAGTTGGCACAGGTGGCAGCTTGTGCCTGGGCAGCATCTTGATATTCGTGGAAATCCAGCCGGCAGCCTGCCCCTGAGGAACAAGGGCCTACTTGGTACTGACAAAGGCTTCTGCCCTGGAAAACAAAACCCAGCACCCCACGTTTCTGGTCTCAGTTTGCAGAGCACCATGGGCACTCTCAAAGCAGCGCGAGTTGGCACAGGTGGCAGCTTGTCCCTGGGCAGCATCTTGATATTCGTGGAAATCCAGCAGGCTGCCTGCCCTTAAGGACCGAGGGCGTACCTGGCACTTCAAATGCTTCTGCCCAGGGAAACAAAATCCACCACCCCACGTTCCTGGTCTCAGTTTGCAGAGCTCCGTGGGCACTCTCAAAGCAGCCCGAGTTGGCACAGGTGGCAGCTTGTCCCTGGGCGGCATCTTGATATTTGTGGAAATCCTGCAGGCAGCCGGCCCCCAAGGGCCAAGGCCTGACCTGGTACTGAGAGAGGCTTCTGCCCGGGGAAACAAAACCCACCACCCCACGTTCCAGGTCTCAGTTTGCAGAGCTCCATGGGCACTCTCAAAGCAGCCCGAGTTGGCACAGGTGGCAGCTTGTCCCTGGGCGGCATCTTGTTATTCGGGGAAATCCAGCCTGCAACCGGACCCATAGGGCCGAAGGCCTACCTGGTACTGACAAAGGCTTCTGCCGGGAAAACAAAACTCAGAACCCCACGGTCCCGGTCTCAGTTTGCAGAGCTCCATGGGCACTCTCAAAGCAGCCCGAGTTGGCACAGGTGGCAGAATATCCCTGGGCGGCATCTTGATATTCGTGGAAATCCAGCAGGCAGCCAGCCATGAAGGGCCGAGGGCCTACCTGGTACTGACAAAGGCTTCTGCCGAGGAAAAAAAAAAACTCACCATCCCACGCTCCTGGTTTCTGTTTGTAGAGCACCATGGGTACTCTCAAAGCAGCCCAAGTTGGCACAGGTGGCAGCTTGTTCCTGGGCGGCATCTAGATATGCGTGGAAATCCAGCAGGCAGACTGCCTCTAAGGGCCGAGGTCCTACTCGGTACTGACAAAGGGTTCTGCCCGGGAAAAAAAAACCCGAAACCCCACATACTTTGGCTCAGTTTGAAGAGCTCCGTGGGCACTCTCAAAGCAGCGTGAGTTGGCACAGATGGCAGCTTGTCCCTGGGCGGCATCTTGATATTCGTGGAAGTCTTGCTGCCAGCCTGCCCCTAAGGGCCGAGGGCCTACCTGGTACTTACAATGGCTTCTGCCCGGGGAAACATAACCCATAACCCCATGTACCCTGTCTCAGTTTTTAGAGCTCCGTGGGCACCCTCAAAGCAGCCCGAGCTGGCACAGGTGGCAGCTTGTCCCTGGGCAGCATCTTGATATTCGTGGAAATTCAGCAGGCAGCCTGCCCCTAAGGAACAAGGGCCTACCTGGTACTGAGAGAGGCTTCTGCCCGAGAAAACAAAACCCACAACCCTAGGTTATGGTCTCAGTTTGCAGAGCTCCGTGGGCACTCTCAAAGCAGCGCGAGTTGGCCCAAGTGGCAGCTTGTCCCTGGGCAGCATCTTGATATTCGTGGAAATCCAGCAGGCAGACGGCCCTGAAGTTCCGAGAGCCTGCCTGGTACTGCAAATGCTTCTGCCCGGGGAAACAAAACTCACCAAGGCAAGTTCCTGGTCTAACTTTGCAGAGCTCCATGGGCACTCTCAAAGCAGCCCGAGTTGGCACAGGTGGCAGCTTGTCCCTGGGTGGCATCTTGATATTCGTGGAAATCCAGCAGGCAGACTGCCTCTAAGGGCTGAGGGCCTACTTCGTACTGACAAAGGCTTCTGCCCGGGAAAACAAAACCCGAAACCCCACATACTTTGGCTCAGTTTGAAGAGCTCCGTGGGCACTCTCAAAGCAGCCCAAGTTGGCACAAGTGGCAGCTCGTCCCTGGGCAGCATTTTGATATTCGTGGAAATCCTGCAGGCAGCTGGCCCCCAAGGGCCAAGGGCCGACCTGGTACTGACAAAGGCTTCTGCCCGGGAAAACAAAACTCAGAACACCACGTTTCTGGTCTCAGTTTGCAGAGCACCATGGGCACTCTCAAAGCAGCACGAGTTGGCACAGGTGGCAGCTTGTGCCTGGGCAGCATCTTGATATTCGTGGAAATCCAGCCGGCAGCCTGCCCCTGAGGAACAAGGGCCTACTTGGTACTGACAAAGGCTTCTGCCCTGGAAAACAAAACCCAGCACCCCACGTTTCTGGTCTCAGTTTGCAGAGCACCATGGGCACTCTCAAAGCAGCGCGAGTTGGCACAGGTGGCAGCTTGTCCCTGGGCAGCATCTTGATATTCGTGGAAATCCAGCAGGCTGCCTGCCCTTAAGGACCGAGGGCGTACCTGGCACTTCAAATGCTTCTGCCCAGGGAAACAAAATCCACCACCCCACGTTCCTGGTCTCAGTTTGCAGAGCTCCGTGGGCACTCTCAAAGCAGCCCGAGTTGGCACAGGTGGCAGCTTGTCCCTGGGCGGCATCTTGATATTTGTGGAAATCCTGCAGGCAGCCGGCCCCCAAGGGCCAAGGCCTGACCTGGTACTGAGAGAGGCTTCTGCCCGGGGAAACAAAACCCACCACCCCACGTTCCAGGTCTCAGTTTGCAGAGCTCCATGGGCACTCTCAAAGCAGCCCGAGTTGGCACAGGTGGCAGCTTGTCCCTGGGCGGCATCTTGATATTCGTGGAAATCCAGCAGGCAGCCTGCCCCTGTGGAACAAGGGCCAACCTGACACTGACAAAGGCTTCTGACCGGGAAAACAATACTCAGAACACCACTTTCCTGGTCCCAGTTTGCAGAGCTCCATGGGCACTCTCAAGGCAGCGCGAGTTGGCACAGGTGGCAGCTTGTCCCTGGGCAGCATCTTCAGATTCGCAAAAACCCAGCAGGCAGCTGGCCCCGAAGGGCGAAGGCCTACCTGGTACTGACAAAGGCTTCTGCCCAGGTAAACTAAAACTTCACCACACCACGTGCCTGGTCTCAGATTGCAGAACTCCATGGGCACACTGAAAGCAGCCCGAATTGGCACAGGTGGCAGCTTGTCCCTGGGCGGCATCTTGATATTCGCGGAAATCCAGCGAGCAGCCGCCCCAAAGGGCCAAGGGCCTACCTGGTACTGACAAAGGCTTCTGCCCGGGGAAAGAAAACCCACCACGCCACGTTCCTGGTCTCAGTTTGCAGAGCTCCATGGGCACTCTCAAAGCAGCCTGAGTTGGCACAGGTGGCAGCTTGTCCCTGGGCGGCATCTTGATATTGGCGGAAATCCAGCAGGCAGACGGCCCCTAAGGACTGAGGGCCTACCTGATACTGACACAGCTTCTGCCCCGGAATACAAAACCCACCAGCCCACGTTCCTGGTCTCAGTTGGCAGAGCTCTTTAGGCACTCTGCAAGCAGCCTGACTTGGCACTGGTGGCAGCCTGTCCCTTGGTGGCAACTTGAAATTCGTGGAAATCTAGCAACCAGCTAGCCGCAGTGGGCTGGTGTTGTGCGGCTTGCTTCTTCACCTCCTGCAAGCTGCCGGCTCTCCGTCTAGCGAAAGCGAAAGAGCCGCTTCTTCGCGCACTGCTGCTTGTGCCGGTGGCGGTGCGCTCCGGAGCGCTGCTTCGGGCGAAAGACGCCGGCCAGCGGCACTTCGCTCCGGACAGCCCCGTACCTCCGGCTTCTGCCTCTCTCGTCGTCTGCATCCTAGCCAAAAGCTTCTCCATGACTTCTCGCCGAGAGAGAAAGTGTGCCAGCACTGCAAACATCTTCCGATCTTGTTTGACGAGTTCACCCAGTTCTTTGCATCTCGCAGCGCAAAGAGACCCGCAAGAGTTTCCACGGAGCGTTGCAGGAGCACTAGCAAGATGCATTGCAAAGTTGTCCAAAAACTTCTTCCATTCGCATGCTAACGTGATTTTCAAAGGCATACGAGTGGCAATCCACCATCCCGCAGCAGTTCGACAGCTGCGCCCACAATGCTGCTGTTGTGCGGCTTGCTTCTTCACCTCCTGCAAGCTGCCGGCTCTCCGTCTAGCGAAAGCGAAAGAGCCGCTTCTTCGCGCACTGCTGCTTGTGCCGGTGGCGGTGCGCTCCGGAGCGCTGCTTCGGGCGAAAGACGCCGGCCAGCGGCACTTCGCTCCGGACAGCCCCGTACCTCCGGCTTCTGCCTCTCTCGTCGTCTGCATCCTAGCCAAAAGCTTCTCCATGACTTCTCGCCGAGAGAGAAAGTGTGCCAGCACTGCAAACATCTTCCGATCTTGCTTGACGAGTTCACCCAGTTCTTTGCATCTCGCAGCGCAAAGAGACCCGCAAGAGTTTCCACGGAGCGTTGCAGGAGCACTAGCAAGATGCATTGCAAAGTTGTCCAAAAACTTCTTCCATTCGCATGCTAACGTGATTTTCAAAGGCATACGAGTGGCAATCCACCATCCCGCAGCAGTTCGACAGCTGCGCCCACAATGCTGCTGTTGTGCGGCTTGCTTCTTCACCTCCTGCAAGCTGCCGGCTCTCCGTCTACCGAAAGCGAAAGAGCCGCTACTTCGCGCACTGCTGCTTGTGCCGGTGGCGGTGCGCTCCGGAGCGCTGCTTCGGGCGAAAGACGCCGGCCAGCGGCACTTCGCTCCGGACAGCCCCGTACCTCCGTCTTCTGCCTCTCTCGTCGTCTGCATCCTAGCCTAAAGCTTCTCCATGACTTCTCGCCGAGAGAGAAAGTGTGCCAGCTCTGCAAACATCTTCCGATCTTGCTTGACGAGTTCACCCAGTTCTTTGCATCTCGCAGCGCAAAGAGACCCGCAAGAGTTTCCACGGAGCGTTGCAGGAGCACTAGCCAGATGCATTGCAAAGTTGTCCAAAAACTTCTTCCATTCGCATGCTAACGTGATTTTCAAAGGCATACGAGTGGCAATCCACCATCCCGCAGCAGTTCGAGAGCTGCGCCCACAATGCTGCTGTTGTGCGGCTTGCTTCTTCACCTCCTGCAAGCTGCCGGCTCTCCGTCTAGCGAAAGCGAAAGAGCCGCTACTTCGCGCACTGCTGCTTGTGCCGGTGGCGGTGCGCTCCGGAGCGCTGCTTCGGGCGAAAGACGCCGGCCAGCGGCACTTCGCTCCGGACAGCCCCGTACCTCCGTCTTCTGCCTCTCTCGTCGTCTGCATCCTAGCCTAAAGCTTCTCCATGACTTCTCGCCGAGAGAGAAAGTGTGCCAGCTCTGCAAACATCTTCCGATCTTGCTTGACGAGTTCACCCAGTTCTTTGCATCTCGCAGCGCAAAGAGACCCGCAAGAGTTTCCACGGAGCGTTGCAGGAGCACTAGCCAGATGCATTGCAAAGTTGTCCAAAAACTTCTTCCATTCGCATGCTAACGTGATTTTCAAAGGCATACGAGTGGCAATCCACCATCCCGCAGCAGTTCGACAGCTGCGCCCACAATGCTGCTGTTTTGCGGCTTGCTTCTTCACCTCCTGCAAGCTGCCGGCTCTCCGTCTAGCGAAAGCGAAAGAGCCGCTTCTTCGCGCACTGCTGCTTGTGCCGGTGGCGGTGCGCTCCGGCGCGCTGCTTCGGGCGAAAGACGCCGGCCAGCGGCACTTCGCTCCGGACAGCCCCGTACCTCCGTCTTCTGCCTCTCTCGTCGTCTGCATCCTAGCCAAAAGCTTCTCCATGACTTCTCGCCGAGAGAGAAAGTGTGCCAGCACTGCAAACATCTTCCGATCTTGTTTGACGAGTTCACCCAGTTCTTTGCATCTCGCAGCGCAAAGAGACCCGCAAGAGTTTCCACGGAGCGTTGCAGGAGCACTAGCAAGATGCATTGCAAAGTTGTCCAAAAACTTCTTCCATTCGCATGCTAACGTGATTTTCAAAGGCATACGAGTGGCATTCCACCATCCCGCAGCAGTTCGAGAGCTGCGCCCACAATGCTGCTGTTGTGCGGCTTGCTTCTTCACCTCCTGCAAGCTGCCGGCTCTTCGTCTAGCGAAAGCGAAAGAGCCGCTACTTCGCGCACTGCTGCTTGTGCCGGTGGCGGTGCGCTCCGGCGCGCTGCTTCGGGCGAAAGACGCCGGCCAGCGGCACTTCGCTCCGGATAGCCCCGTACCTCCGGCTTCTGCCTCTCTCGTCGTCTGCATCCTAGCCAAAAGCTTCTCCATGACTTCTCGCCGAGAGAGAAAGTGTGCCAGCACTGCAAACATCTTCCGATCTTGCTTGACGAGTTCACCCAGTTCTTTGCATCTCGCAGCGCAAAGAGACCCGCAAGAGTTTCCACGGAGCGTTGCAAGAGCACTAGCAAGATGCATTGCAAAGTTGTCCAAAAACTTCTTCCATTCGCATGCTAACGTGATTTTCAAAGGCATACGAGTGGCAATCCACCATCCCGCAGCAGTTCGAGAGCTGCGCCCACAATGCTGCTGTTGTGCGGCTTGCTTCTTCACCTCCTGCAAGCTGCCGGCTCTCCGTCTAGCGAAAGCGAAAGAGCCGCTACTTCGCGCACTGCTGCTTGTGCCGGTGGCGGTGCGCTCCGGAGCGCTGCTTCGGGCGAAAGACGCCGGCCAGCGGCACTTCGCTCCGGACAGCCCCGTACCTCCGTCTTCTGCCTCTCTCGTCGTCTGCATCCTAGCCTAAAGCTTCTCCATGACTTCTCGCCGAGAGAGAAAGTGTGCCAGCTCTGCAAACATCTTCCGATCTTGCTTGACGAGTTCACCCAGTTCTTTGCATCTCGCAGCGCAAAGAGACCCGCAAGAGTTTCCACGGAGCGTTGCAGGAGCACTAGCAAGATGCATTGCAAAGTTGTCCAAAAACTTCTTCCATTCGCATGCTAACGTGATTTTCAAAGGCATACGAGTGGCAATCCACCATCCCGCAGCAGTTCGACAGCTGCGCCCACAATGCTGCTGTTGTGCGGCTTGCTTCTTCACCTCCTGCAAGCTGCCGGCTCTCCGTCTAGCGAAAGCGAAAGAGCCGCTTCTTCGCGCACTGCTGCTTGTGCCGGTGGCGGTGCGCTCCGGCGCGCTGCTTCGGGCGAAAGACGCCGGCCAGCGGCACTTCGCTCCGGACAGCCCCGTACCTCCGGCTTCTGCCTCTCTCGTCGTCTGCATCCTAGCCAAAAGCTTCTCCATGACTTCTCGCCGAGAGAGAAAGTGTGCCAGCACTGCAAACATCTTCCGATCTTGTTTGACGAGTTCACCCAGTTCTTTGCATCTCGCAGCGCAAAGAGACCCGCAAGAGTTTCCACGGAGCGTTGCAGGAGCACTAGCAAGATGCATTGCAAAGTTGTCCAAAAACTTCTTCCATTCGCATGCTAACGTGATTTTCAAAGGCATACGAGTGGCATTCCACCATCCCGCAGCAGTTCGAGAGCTGCGCCCACAATGCTGCTGTTGTGCGGCTTGCTTCTTCACCTCCTGCAAGCTGCCGGCTCTCCGTCTAGCGAAAGCGAAAGAGCCGCTACTTCGCGCACTGCTGCTTGTGCCGGTGGCGGTGCGCTCCGGCGCGCTGCTTCGGGCGAAAGACGCCGGCCAGCGGCACTTCGCTCCGGATAGCCCCGTACCTCCGGCTTCTGCCTCTCTCGTCGTCTGCATCCTAGCCAAAAGCTTCTCCATGACTTCTCGCCGAGAGAGAAAGTGTGCCAGCACTGCAAACATCTTCCGATCTTGCTTGACGAGTTCACCCAGTTCTTTGCATCTCGCAGCGCAAAGAGACCCGCAAGAGTTTCCACGGAGCGTTGCAAGAGCACTAGCAAGATGCATTGCAAAGTTGTCCAAAAACTTCTTCCATTCGCATGCTAACGTGATTTTCAAAGGCATACGAGTGGCAATCCACCATCCCGCAGCAGTTCGAGAGCTGCGCCAACAATGCTGCTGTTGTGCGGCTTGCTTCTTCACCTCCTGCAAGCTGCCGGCTCTCCGTCTAGCGAAAGCGAAAGAGCCGCTACTTCGCGCACTGCTGCTTGTGCCGGTGGCGGTGCGCTCCGGAGCGCTGCTTCGGGCGAAAGACGCCGACCAGCGGCACTTCGCTCCGGACAGCCCCGTACCTCCGTCTTCTGCCTCTCTCGTCGTCTGCATCCTAGCCAAAAGCTTCTCCATGACTTCTCGCCGAGAGAGAAAGTGTGCCAGCACTGTAAACATCTTCCGATCTTGCTTGACGAGTTCACCCAGTTCTTTGCATCTCGCAGCTCAAAGAGACCCGCAAGAGTTTCCACGGAGTGTTGCAGGAGCACTAGCAAGATGCATTGCAAAGTTGTCCAAAAACTTCTTCCATTCGCATGCTAACGTGATTTTCATAGGCATACGAGTGGCAATCCACTATCCCGCAGCAGTAAGAGAGATGCGCCCACAATGCTGCTGTTGTGCGGCTTGCTTCTTCACCTCCTGCAAGCTGCCGGCTCTCCGTCTACCGAAGGCGAAAGAGCCGCTACTTCGCGCACTGCTGCTTGTGCCGGTCTCGGTGCGCCCCCGTGTGGTGCTTCGGGCGAAAGACGCCGGCCAGCGGCACTTCGCTCCGGACAGCCCCGTACCTCCGTCTTCTGCCTCTCTCGTTGTCTGCATCCAAGCCAAAAGCTTCTCCATGACTTTTCGCCGACAGAAATTGGGTGCCAGCACAGCAAACGTCTCCCAGTCTTGGCCCTGATTTTTGTCGTGGCTGCGCATTGTTGAAGCATTTATCTTTTTAATAAAGCGGCGAATTTATTTCGAGATGGCTATGATCTCTTCATACTTATCCTTGTGCGGTCAAGACACAGCAACAATACATTCTTGAGAAAGGAAAACATCTCGAGAGATATTCCAGTCCATCGGTGTGGCGCAGCTGCTGAAAAAGGGCAAAGCTGAAGAACCTTGCTCATCTTAATTTCTGTGCATCTCGCAGCATGCGAAGCATGAGGCAGCCGAGCACCGCGCTTTTGTGCGCTCTTAATGGAATTGCAAAAAATCCCACAGCTTTTCATTCACAAGCACAGTCAGCTGCATTCGCTTTTCTTGAAAAACTCTCCGCTCTCCTTATATCGGTGTAGATCTTGATCTCTGGTTCCTGGGACTTTACCCAAGTGTTTGCTGTTTTGTACTTTTTTCTTTGGCATTTAGAAACTTGTGGTATAATCTGGTACATGTTTTTTGGAAAACATTTCCTGTCTAAAAATGATACATAGCTGCAATTTACCCGACTGTATATAACTACTCTTTTACTGTATAAAAAAAGGGTATTAGAATGATACACCACCTGAATTTCAATGATTGAAAAAAGCGTCTTACTTCTTTTTCCTATTCTCTGTATTTCCTTCTCTTTGTTATGTTTCTTTGGCTATTATGTGCGTGCCCAATGGTTTTTCTGTTCCTGTTGTGGGACAGCAAATGTTCAGGCTCTTCTAATTTTGTCACTAATTAAATAATCCATCTTCCCTGCCGGAAAGATGCAGGATGTGTCTCATTTTCACTGCTCCTGTTTTGTTTCCTTATTCTTTTGAATGGCTCCCTGTCTTCCTACTCACACTCTGAGTAACGAATTTCTAATTTTCTTTCCTATCTGCCTTTACCAATTTTTCTCTGACTTGGATGCTATTGAATTAAGCCATGCCAAGTTGAAGAATTGCAGCAAGAAGAGTGCTCAATGAAAAAAAAAACATTTAGTTTTGGGGTTCTATCACAGAAGAGTTCAAAGACTCTTCCCATGTGAAGAATATCTGATGAATATCTTAAAAACTATCATCTCTGTGCAAGTATTTTGCATCCAGTTCTTGCTCTAGTCCTTGCTTTGGCAAATTTGACACAAGTGCGGCATTGTGTGTTTTGCAGCTTCTAGGGAGATGGTTCCAGGTCTTGAGAAAGTCGTGGGCTTTGTCTCAACTTTAGACATCTGAAAATCATCTAGGCATCCCAAAGACTCATTAGAAATACAAATACCTGCAGGGAACCGGAGGTGAGCTTCATCTTACCATGTGTCTTGAACAGGGTGTTCTATGTGTGAAAGAGATTCTAGTCAGAATTCTGCTCAATACAGTCCATCAAGTTGAGAGAATTGATCATTTTAATCTGGGCTTTATATCCACAGAGGCTGAAGGTGTCTCCATGCTCCAGTGCCTATCAGTCTTCTCAAATATTTCAATCCATGAGTTGAATTCTAGAAGCAAAAACTTTTCTCCAGGTGACCTTTACCAAGAGACTCAATGTTAGGTGGAATCAAACAACTCCTTTTTTATCCATTTTATCGAAAGTGATCTTAAAGATTCAATCCATATGCTTAGGTGAGAGAAATCCTACCATTGGCAGATGGCATGTATTGGCCAGTATTGACAGCAGAAAGAAGCAAAAAAGCATGCCAAAAAATGCTGAATGCAGTAAGCAGACCATCAAGCAAACCGGTGGAAAAATAGTTGCTTTGTATGTAAGATGAATCGGAGAGATACATATGGAGTTCTTCATGATGTTTTTCATTGACATTTAAAATAGGAAAGAGGCTAAAACTATGATGGAAGGGTTTAATTGCTTGATGTTAGAGTATTTCTTTAGAGAGACGTACCAAGTGAATACATGTTTAACCAGTTATCGGCTTCCCATCAGCAATAGGTGCACTTTAATTGCCTTTAAAAGCTGCAATGAAATACTTTTTAAAGCAATTTTTTCCCCTTATCTTTGCAAGAGTTTTTTTCTGTTATTTTTGAACAATAGGAAAAATTCCCAGTAAAGGATCAACGGGGTGCTCTGTCATTTAATATTAGAAAACACTTATGGTATACTTTCTAGAAGAAAAAGTACCTAAATAAAGGAGTATTCTCATTATGCTTGTAAAACATACTTCCAACCATAAGAAAATCAAAAATTATACTATTTCAAGGATCCCACACTCCTAGAACACATTCATTTACCACACTCATAATTTATCAAACACAGCTTGTAATTAGACCTTTAAGAGTCAAACTGAGCGCTGTAACCACAGGCACTGTGAGAGCAGCCTGAGGTGGCACAGGTGGCAGGTTGTACGTGAGCTAGACCTTGATCAATGCGGAATTACAGCAGCCAACCGGGGCCAGAACGCAAGGCCCTTCCAAAAAATGTGGCGGGATTTTTCCCAGGGAAACCAAACTCACCACCTCACCTTCCTGGTCTCAGGGCCCAAATGGCCACAAAAGTACTGTGTGGGCAACAGCCCAGGAAAAAAAACTCAACACCTCACCGTCTAGGTCTCAGTTTGCAGAATTCTGTGGGCACTGTGCAAGCACCCAACGTTGGCACAGCTATCAGCCTTTCATTGGACGTCATCCTGATTATTACAGTAATCGAGCAGGCACCAAGCATCAACGTGCTTAGGGACACCTAGGTATTGTGCATTATACTGCCCAAGGGGACAAAACCCACCAGCCCAAGTTCCTGGTCTCAGTTTGCAGAGCTCCATGGGCATTCTCAAAGCAGCCAGAGCTAGCACAGGTGGCAGCTCGTCCCTGGGCAGCATCTTGTTATTCATGGAAATCCAGTAGGCAACCGGTCCCTTAAGTCCGAGGGGATACCTGGTACTGACAAAGGCTTCTGCCAGGGGAAACAAAACACAGCACCCCACGGTCCTGGTCTCACTTTCAGGAGCTCCATGGGCACACCCAAAGCAGTACGAGTTGGCACCGGTGGCAGCTTGTCCCTGGGCAGCATCTTGTTATTCGTGGAAATCCAGTCTGCAACTGGCCCCTTAGGGCCAAGGGCCTACCTGGTACAGAAAAAGGCTTCTGCCCGGGGAAACAAAACCCACCACCCCACATTCCTGGTTTCAGTTTGAAGAGTTCCGTGGGCACTCTGAAAGCAGCCCGAGTTGGCACAGGTGGCAGCTGGTCCCTGGGCAGAATCTTGATATTCATGGAAATCCAGCAGGCTGCCTGCCCCAAAGGGATGAGGGCCTACCTGGTACTGCAAATGCTTCTGCCCAGGGAAACAAAATTCAGCAGCCCACGTTCCTGGTTTCAGTTTGCAGAGCTCCATGGGCACTCTCAAAGCAGCCCGAGTTGGCACAGGTGGCAGCTTGTCCCTGGGCGGCATCTTGATATTCGTGGAAATCCAGCTGTCAGCCAGCCGCAAAGTGTGTAGGGCCCACCTAGTACAGAGAAAGTCTTCTGCCCAGCAAAACAAAACCCACTCCCCGACGTTCCAGGTCTCAGTTTGCAGAGCTCCGTGGGCACTCTCAAAGCAGCCTGAGTTGGAACAGGAGGCAGCTCGTCCCTGGGCAGCATCTTGTTATTCATGGAAATCCAGCAGGCAACCGGTCCCTTAAGTCCGAGGGGATACCTGGTACTGACAAAGGCTTCTGCCAGGGGAAACAAAACTCAGCACCCCACGGTCCTGGTCTCACTTTCAGGAGCTCCATGGGCACACCCAAAGCAGTACGAGTTGGCACCGGTGGCAGCTTGTCCCTGGGCAGCATCTTGTTATTCGGTGAAATCCAGTCTGCAACTGGCCCCTTAGGGCCAAGGGCCTACCTGGTACAGAAAAAGGCTTCTGCCCGGGGAAACAAAACCCACCACCCCACGTTCCTGGTTTCAGTTTGAAGAGTTCCGTGGGCACTCTGAAAGCAGCCCGAGTTGGCACAGGTGGCAGCTGGTCCCTGGGCAGCATCTTGATATTCATGGAAATCCAGCAGGATGCCTGCCCCAAAGGGATGAGGGCCTACCTGGTACTGCAAATGCTTCTGCCCAGGGAAACAAAATTCAGCAGCCCACGTTCCTGGTTTCAGTTTGCAGAGCTCCATGGGCACTCTCAAAGCAGCCCGAGTTGGCACAGGTGGCAGCTTGTCCCTGGGCGGCATCTTGATATTCGTGGAAATCCAGCTGTCAGCCAGCCGCAAAGTGTGTAGGGCCCACCTAGTACAGAGAAAGTCTTCTGCCCAGCAAAACAAAACCCACTCCCCGACGTTCCAGGTCTCAGTTTGCAGAGCTCCGTGGGCACTCTCAAAGCAGCCTGAGTTGGCACAGGTGGCAGCTTGTCCCTGGGCGGCATCTTGATATTCGTGGAAATCCTGCTGCCAGCGTGCCCCTTACGGGCAAGGGCCCACCTGGTACTGACAAAGGCTTCTGCCCGGGGAAACAAAACCCATAACCCCATGTTCCTGGTCTCAGTTGGCAGAGCTCCGTGGGCACCCTCAAAGCAGTACGAGTTGGCAACGGTGGCACCTTTCCCTGGCCGGCATCGTGATATTCGTGGGAATCCAGCAGGCAGACGGCCCTTAAGGGACAAGGGCCTACCTGGTATTGACAAAGGCTTCTGCCAGGGGAAACAAAACCCATAACCCCACGTTCCTGGTCTCAGTTTGCAGAGCTCCATGGGCACTCTCAAAGCAGCGCGAGTTGGCACAGGTGGCAGCTTGTCCCTGGGCGGCATCTTGATATTCGTGGAAATCCAGCAGTCAACCGGCCGCTAAGGGTGGAGGGCCAACCTAGTACAGAGAAAGTCTTCTGCCAGGCAAAACAAAACCCAGTACCAGACGTTCCAGGTCTCAGTTTGCAGAGCTCTGTGGGCACTCTCAAAGCAGCCCAAGTTGGCACAGGTGGCAGCATGTCCCTGGGCAGCATCTTGTTATTGATGGATATCCAGCAGGCAACCGGTCCCTTAAGGCCGAGGGGATACCTGGTACTGACAAAGGCTTCTGCCCGGGAAAACAAAACTCAGCACCCCACGGTCCTGGTCTCAGTTTCAGGAGCTCCATGGGCACACCCAAAGCAGCCCAAGTTGGCACAGGCGGCAGCATGTCCCTGGGCAGCATCTTGTTATTCATGGAAATCCAGCAGGCAACCGGTCCCTTAAGGCCGAGGGGATACCTGGTACAGACAAAGGCTTCTGCCCGGGGAAACAAATTCACCACCCCACGTTCCTGGTTTCAGTTTGAAGAGTTCCGTGGGCACTCTCAAAGCAGCCCAAGTTGGCACATGTGGCAGCTGGTCCCTGGGCAGAATCTTGATATTCATGGAAATCCAGCAGGCTGCCTGCCCCAAAGGGATGAGGGCCTACCTGGTACTGCAAATGCTTCTGCCCTGGGAAAAAAAACTCAGCACCCCACGTTCCTGGTCTCAGTTTGCAGAGCTCCATGGGCACTCTCAAAGCAGCCCAAGATGGCACAGGTGGCAGCTTGTCCCTTGGCGGCATCTTGATTTTCGTGGAAATCCAGCAGGCAGACAGCCCCTAAGGAACAAGGGCCTACCTGGTACTAACAAGGGCTTCTGCCCAGGAAAACAAAACCCACCACCCCACGTTCCTGGTCTCAGTTTGCAGAGCTCCGTGGGCACTCTCAAAGCAGCCCTAGTTGGCACAGGTGGCAGCTTGTCCCTGGGCGGCATCTTGAAATTCGTGGAAATCCAGCTGCCAGCCGGCCCCTAAAGGATGATGGCCTACCTGGTACTGACAAAGGCTTCTGCCCGGGGAAACAAAACCCACCACCCCACGTTCCTGGTCTCAGTTTGCAGAGCTCCGTGGGCACTCTCAAAGCAGCACGAGTTGGCACAGGTGGCAGCTTGTCCCTGGGCGGCATCTTGATTTTCGTGGAAATCCAGCTGTCAGCCGGCCGCTAAGTGTGGAGGGCCCACCTAGTACAGAGAAAGTCTTCTGCGCAGCAAAACAAAACCCACTCCCCGACGTTCCTGGTCTCAGTTTGCAGAGCTCTGTGGGCACTCTCAAAGCAGCCCTAGTTGGCACAGGTGGCAGCTTGTCCCTGGGCGGCATCTTGATATTCGTGGAAATCCTGCTGCCAGTGTGCCCCTTACGGGCAAGGGCCGACCTGGTACTGACAAAGGCTTCTGCCCGGGGAAACAAAACTCAGCACGCCACGTTCCTGGTCTCAGTTTGCAGAGCTCCGTGGGCACTCTCAAAGCAGTACGAGTTGGCAACGGTGGCACCTTTCCCTGGCCGGCATCGTGATATTCATGGAAATCCAGCAGGCTGCCTGCCCTTAAGGACCCAGGGCCCACCTGGTACTGACAAAGGCTTCTGCCCGGGGAAACAAAACTCAGCACCCCACGTTCCTGGTCTCAGTTTGCAGAGCTCCATGGGCACTCTCAAAGCAGCCCAAGTTGGCACAGGTGCCAGCTTGTCCCTGGGCGGCATCTTGATATTCGTGGAAATCCAGCTGTCAGCCGGCCGCTAAGTGTGGAGGGCCCACCTAGTACAGAGAAAGTCTTCTGCCCAGCAAAACAAAACCCACTCCCCGACGTTCCAGGTCTCAGTTTGCAGAGCTCTGTGGGCACTCTCAAAGCAGCCTGAGTTGGCACAGGAGGCAGCTTGTCCCTTGGCAGCATCTTGTTATTCGTGGAAATCCAGCCTGCAAACAGCCCCTTAGGGCCGAGGGCCTACCTGGTACTGAAAAAGGCTTCTGCCCAGGAAAACAAAACACAGCACCCCACGTACCTGAACTCAGTTTGCAGAGCTCCGTGGGAACTCTCAAAGCAGCCTGAGTTGGCACAAGCGGCAGCTTGTCCCTGGGCAGCATCTTGTTATTCGTGGAAATCCAGCCTGCGACCGGCCCCTTAGGGCCGAGGGCCTACCTGGTACTGAAAAAGGCTCCTGCCCTGGGAAACAAAACCCACCATCCCACGTTCCTGGTCTCAGTTTGCAGAGCTCCATGGGCACTCTCAAAGAAGCCCCAGTTGGCACAGGTGGCAGATTGTCCCTGGGCGGCATCTTGATTTTCGTGGAAATCCAGCAGGCAGACAGCCCCTAAGGAACAAGGGCCTACCTGGTACTAACAAGGGCTTCTGCCCAGGAAAAGAAAACCCACCAACCCACGTTCCTGGTCTCAGTTTGCAGTTCTCCGTGGGCACTCTCAAAGCAGCCCTAGTTGGCACAGGTGGCCGCTTGTCCCTGGGCGGCATCTTGATATTCGTGGAAATCCTGCTGCCAGCGTGCCCCTTACGGGCAAGGGCCCACCTGGTACTGACAAAGGCTTCTGCCCGGGGAAACAAAACCCATAACCCCATGTTCCTGGTCTCAGTTGGCAGAGGTCCGTGGGCACCCTCAAAGCAGTACGAGTTGGCAACGGTGGCACCTTTCCCTGGCCGGCATCGTGATATTCGTGGAAATCCATCAGGCAGACGGCCTTTAAGGGACAAGGGCGTACCTGGTATTGACAAAGGCTTCTGCCCGGGGAAACAAAACCCACCACGCCACGTTCCTGGTCTCAGTTTGCAGAGCTCCATGGGCACTCTCAAAGCAGCGTGAGTTGGCACAGGTGGCAGCTTGTCCCTGGGCGGCATCTTGATATTCGTGGAAATCCTGCTGCCAGCGTGCCCCTTAGGGGCAAGGGCCCACCTGGTACTGACAAAGGCTTCTGCCCGGGGAAACAAAACTCAGCACCCCACGTTCCTGGTCTCAGTTTGCAGAGCTCCGTGGGCACTCTCAAAGCAGCCTGAGTTGGCACAGGTGGCAGCTTGTCCCTGGGCGGCATCTTGATTTTCGTGGAAATCCAGCTGTCAGCCGGCCGCTAAGTGTGGAGGGCCCACCTAGTACAGAGAAAGTCTTCTGCGCAGCAAAACAAAACCCACTCCCCGACGTTCCAGGTCTCAGTTTGCAGAGCTCTGTGGGCACTCTCAAAGCAGCCCTAGTTGGCACAGGTGGCAGCTTGTCCCTGGGCGGCATCTTGTTATTCATGGAAATCCTGCTGCCAGCGTGCCCCTTAGGGGAAAGGGTCCACCTGGTACTGACAAAGGCTTCTGCCCGGGGAAACAAAACTCAGCACCCCACGTTCCTGGTCTCAGTTTGCAGAGCTCCGTGGGCACTCTCAAAGCAGTACGAGTTGGCAACGGTGGCACCTTTCCCTGGCCGGCATCGTGATATTCGTGGAAATCCAGCAGGCTGCCTGCCCTTAAGGACCAAGGGCCTACCTGGTACTGACAAAGGCTTCTGCATGGGGAAACATAACTCAGCACCCCACGTTCCTGGTCTCAGTTTGCAGAGCTCCATGGGCACTCTCAAAGCAGCCTGAGTTGGCACAGGTGGCAGCTGTTCCCTGGGCAGAATCTTGATATTCATGGAAATCCAGCAGGCTGCCTGCCCCAAAGGGATGAGGGCCTGCCTGGTACTGCAAATGCTTCTGCCCTGGGAAACAGAACTCAGCAGCCCACGTTCCTGGTTTCAGTTTGCAGAGCTCCATGGGCACTCTCAAAGCAGCCCGAGTTGGCACAGGTGGCAGCTTGTCCCTGGGCAGCATCTTGATATTCGTGGAAATCCTGCTGCCAGCCGGCCCCTAAAGGATGAGGGCCTACCTGGTACTGACAAAGGCTTCTGCCCGGGGAAACAGAACTCAGCAGCCCACGTTCCTGGTCTCAGTTTGCAGAGCTCCATGGGCACTCTCAAAGCAGCCCAAGTTGGCACAGGTGGCAGCTTGTCCCTGGGCGGCATCTTGATATTCGTGGAAATCCAGCAGTCAGCCGGCCGCTAAGTGTGGAGGGCCCACCTAGTACAGAGAAAGTCTTCTGCCCAGCAAAACAAAACCCACTCCCCGACGTTCCAGGTCTCAGTTTGCAGAGCTCTGTGGGCACTCACAAAGCAGCCTGAGTTGGCACAGGAGGCAGCTTGTCCCTGGGCAGCATCTTGTTATTCGTGGAAATCCAGCCTGCAACCGGCCCCTTAGGGCCGAGGGCCTACCTGGTACTGAAAAAGGCTTCTGCCCGGGAAAACAAAACACAGCACCCCACGTTCCTGGTCTCAGTTTGCAGAGCTCCGTGAGCACTCTCAAAGCAGCCCGAGTTGGCACAGGTGGCCGCTTGTCCCTGGACTACATCTTGATTTTCGTGGAAATCCAGCAGGCAGACGGCCCCTAAGGAACAAGGGCCTACCAGGTACTAACAAGGGCTTCTGCCCAGGAAAACAAAACCCACCAACCCACGTTCCTTGTCTCAGTTTGCAGAGCTCCATGGGCACTCTCAAAGCAGCCCTAGTTGGCACAGGTGGCAGCTTGTCCCTGGGCAGCATCTTGATATTCGCGGAAATCCAGTCTGCAACTGGCCCCTTAGGGCCAAGGGCCTACCTGGTACTGACAAAGGCTTCTGCCTGGGGAAACAAAACCCACCACCCCACGTTCCTGGTCTCAGTTTGCAGAGCTCCGTGGGCACTCTCAAAGCAGCACGAGTTGGCACAGGTGGCAGCATGTCCCTGGGCAGCATCTTGTTATTCATGGAAATCCAGCAGGCAACCGGTCCCTTAAGGCCGAGGGGATACCTGGTACTGACAAAGGCTTCTGCCTGGGGAAACAAAACCCACCACCCCATGTTCCTGGTTTCAGTTTGAAGAGTTCCGTGGGCACTCTCAAAGCAGCCCAAGTTGGCACAGGTGGCAGCTGGTCCCTGGGCAGCATCTTGATATTCATGGAAATCCAGCAGGCTGCCTGCCCCAAAGGGATGAGGGCCTACCTGGTACTGCAAATGCTTCTGCCCTGGGAAACAAAACTCAGCACCCCACGTTCCTGGTCTCAGTTTGCAGAACTCCATGGGCACTCTCAAAGCAGCCCAAGTTGGCACAGGTGGCAGCTTGTCCCTGGGCGGCATCTTGATTTTCGTGGAAATCCAGCAGTCAGCCGGCCGCTAACGGTGGAGGGCCCACCTAGTACAGAGAAAGTCTTCTGCCCAGCAAAACAAAACCCACTCCCCGACGTTCCAGGTCTCAGTTAGCAGAGCTCCGTGGGCACTCTCAAAGCAGTACGAGTTGGCAACGGTGGCACCTTTCCCTGGCCGGCATCGTGATATTCGTGGAAATCCAGCAGGCTGCCTGCCCTTAAGGACCAAGGGCCTACCTGGTACTGACAAAGGCTTCTGCATGGGGAAACATAACTCAGCACCCCACGTTCCTGGTCTCAGTTTGCAGAGCTCCATGGGCACTCTCAAAGCAGCCCGAGTTGGCACAGGTGCCAGCTGGTCCCTGGGCAGAATCTTGATATTCATGGAAATCCAGCAGGCTGCCTGCCCCAAAGGGATGAGGGCCTACCTGGTACTGCAAATGCTTCTGCCCTGGGAAACAGAACTCAGCAGCCCACGTTCCTGGTTTCAGTTTGCAGAGCTCCATGGGCACTCTCAAAGCAGCCCGAGTTGGCACAGGTGGCAGCTTGTCCCTGGGCGGCATCTTGATTTTCGTGGAAATCCAGCTGCCAGCCGGCCCCTAAAGGATGAGGGCCTACCTGGTACTGACAAAGGCTTCTGCCCGGGGAAACAAAACTCAGCACCCCACGTTCCAGGTCTCAGTTTGCAGAGCTCCATGGGCACTCTCAAAGAAGCCCGAGTTGGCACAGGTGGCAGCTTGTCCCTGGGCGGCATCTTGATTTTCGTGGAAATCCAGCAGGCAGACGGCCCCTAAGGAACAAGGGCCTACCTGGTACTAACAAGGGCTTCTGCCCAGGAAAACAAAACCCACACACCCACGTTCCTTGTCTCAGTTTGCAGAGCTCAGTGGGCACTCTCAAAGCAGCGTGAGTTGGCACAGGTGGCAGCATGTCCCTGGGCAGCATCTTGTTATTCATGGAAATCCAGCAGGCAACCGGTCCCTTAATGCCGAGGGGATACCTGGTACTGACAAAGGCTTCTGCTCGGGGAAACAAAACCCACCACCCCACGTTCCTGGTCTCAGTTTGCAGAGCTCCGTGGGCACCCTCAAAGCAGTACGAGTTGGCACAGGTGGCACCTTTCCCTGGCCGGCATCGTGATATTCGTGGAAATCCAGCAGGCAGACGGCCCTTAAGGACCAAGGGCCTACCTGGTACTGACAAAGGCTTCTGCCCGGGGAAACAAAACTCAGCACCCCACGTTCCTGGTCTCAGTTTGCAGAGCTCCATGGGCACTCTCAAAGCAGCCTGAGTTGGCACAGGTGGCAGCTTGTCCCTGGGCGGCATCTTGATATTCGTGGAAATCCAGCAGTCAGCCGGCCGCTAAGGGTGGAGGGCCAACCTAGTACAGAGAAAGTCTTCTGCCAGGCAAAACAAAACCCAGTACCAGACGTTCCAGGTCTCAGTTTGCAGAGCTCCGTGGGCACACCCAAAGCAGCCCGAGTTGGCACCGGTGGCAGCTTGTCCCTGGGCAGCATCTTGTTATTCGTGGAAATCCAGTCTGCAACTGGCCCCTTAGGGCCAAGGGCCTACCTGGTACAGACAAAGGCTTCTGCCCGGGGAAACAAAATTCACGACCCCACGTTCCTGGTTTCAGTTTGAAGAGTTCCGTGGGCACTCTCAAAGCAGCACGAGTTGGCACAGGTGGCAGCTGGTCTCTGGGCAGCATCTTGATATTCATGGAAATCCAGCAGGCTGCCTGCCCCAAAGGGATGAGGGCCTACCTGGTACTGCAAATGCTTCTGCCCTGGGAAACAAAACTCAGCACCCCACGGTCCTGGTCTCAGTTTGCAGAGCTCCATGGGCACTCTCAAAGAAGCCCGAATTGGCACAGGTGGCAGCTTGTCCCTGGGCAGCATCTTGTTATTCGTGGAAATCCAGTCTGCAACTGGCCCCTTAGGGCCAAGGGCCTACCTGGTACTGACAAAGGCTTCTGCCCGGGAAAACAAAACCCACCACCCCACGTTCCTGGTCTCAGTTTGCAGAGCTCCGTGAGCACTCTCAAAGCAGCCCGAGTTGGCACAGGTGGCCGCTTGTCCCTGGACTACATCTTGATTTTCGTGGAAATCCAGCAGGCAGACGGCCCCTAAGGAACAAGGGCCTACCAGGTATTAACAAGGGCTTCTGCCCAGGAAAACAAAACCCACCAACCCACGTTCCTGGTCTCAGTTTGCAGAGCTCCATGGGCACTCTCAAAGCAGCCCTAGTTGGCACAGGTGGCAGCTTGTCCCTGGGCGGCATCTTGATATTCGTGGAAATCCAGTCTGCAACTGGCCCCTTAGGGCCAAGGGCCTACCTGGTACTGACAAAGGCTTCTGCCTGGGGAAACAAAACCCACCACCCCACGTTCCTGGTCTCAGTTTGCAGAGCTCCGTGGGCACTCTCAAAGCAGCACGAGTTGGCACAGGTGGCAGCTTGTCCCTGGGCGGCATCTTGATATTCGTGGAAATCCTGCTGCCAGCGTGCCCCTTAGGGCCAAGGGCCTACCTGGTACTGACAAAGGCTTCTGTCCGGGAAAACAAAACCCACCACCCCACGTTCCTGGTCTCAGTTTGCAGAGCTCCGTGAGCACTCTCAAAGCAGCCCGAGTTGGCACAGGTGGCAGCTTGTCCCTGGACGGCATCTTGATTTTCGTGGAAATCCAGCAGGCAGACGGCCCCTAAGGAACAAGGGCCTACCTGGTACTAACAAGGGCTTCTGCCCAGGAAAACAAAACCCACCAACCCATGTTCCTGGTCTCAGTTTGCAGAGCTCCGTGGGCACTCTCAAAGCAGCCCTAGTTGGCACAGGTGGCAGCTTGTCCCTGGGCGGCATCTTGATATTCGTGGAAATCCTGCTGCCAGCGTGCCCCTTACGGGCAAGGGCCCACCTGGTACTGACAAAGGCTTCTGCCCGGGGAAACAAAACCCATAACCCCATGTTCCTGGTCTCAGTTGGCAGAGCTCCGTGGGCACCCTCAAAGCAGCCCTAGTTGGCAAGGGTGGCACCTTTCCCTGGCCGGCATCGTGATATTCGTGGAAATCCAGCAGGCAGACGGCCCTTAAGGGACAAGGGCCTACCTGGTATTGACAAAGGCTTCTGCCCGGGGAAACACAACCCACCACCCCACGTTCCTGGTCTCAGTTTGCAGAGCTCCATGGGCACTCTCAAAGCAGCCCGAGTTGGCACAGGTGGCAGCTTGTCCCTGGGCGGCATCTTGATATTCGTGGAAATCCTGCTGCCAGCGTGCCCCTTAGGGCCAAGGGCCCACCTGGTACTGACAAAGGCTTCTGCCCGGGGAAACAAAACCCAGTACCAGACGTTCCAGGTCTCAGTTTGCAGAGCTCCGTGGGCACTCTCAAAGCAGCCCGAGTTGGCACAGATGGCAGCATTTCCCTGGGCAGCATCTTGTTATTCATGGAAATCCAGCAGGCAACCGGTCCCTTAAGGCCGAGGGGATACCTGGTACTGACAAAGGCTTCTGCATGGGGAAACATAACTCAGCACCCCACGGTCCTGGTCTCAGTTTCAGGAGCTCCATGGGCACACCCAAAGCAGCCCGAGTTGGCACCGGTGGCAGCTTGTCCCTGGGCAGCATCTTGTTATTCGTGGAAATCCAGTCTGCAACTGGCCCCTTAGGGCCAAGGGCCTACCTGGTACAGACAAAGGCTTCTGCCCGGGGAAACAAATTCACCACCCCATGTTCCTGGTTTCAGTTTGAAGAGTTCCGTGGGCACTCTCAAAGCAGCCCAAGTTGGCACAGGTGGCAGCTGGTCCCTGGGCAGAATCTTGATATTCATGGAAATCCAGCAGGCTGCCTGCCCCAAAGGGATGAGGGCCTACCTGGTACTGCAAATGCTTCTGCCCTGGGAAACAAAACTCAGCACCCCACGTTCCTGGTCTCAGTTTGCAGAGCTCCATGGGCACTCTCAAAGCAGCCCAAGTTGGCACAGGTGGCAGCTTGTCCCTGGGCGGCATCTTGAAATTCGTGGAAAACCTGCTGCCAGCCGGCCCCTAAAGGATGAGGGCCTACCTGGTACTGACAAAGGCTTCTGCCCGGGGAAACAAAACACAGCACCCCACGTTCCTGGTCTCAGTTTGCAGAGCTCCGTGGGCACTCTCAAAGCAGCCTGAGTTGGCACAGGTGGCAGCTTGTCCCTGGGCGGCATCTTGATTTTCGTGGAAATCCAGCTGTCAGCCGGCCGCTAAGTGTGGAGGGCCCACCTAGTACAGAGAAAGTCTTCTGCGCAGCAAAACAAAACCCACTCCCCGACGTTCCAGGTCTCAGTTTGCAGAGCTCTGTGGGCACTCTCAAAGCAGCCCTAGTTGGCACAGGTGGCAGCTTGTCCCTGGGCGGCATCTTGTTATTCATGGAAATCCTGCTGCCAGCGTGCCCCTTAGGGGCAAGGGCCCACCTGGTACTGACAAAGGCTTCTGCCCGGGGAAACAAAACTCAGCACCCCACGTTCCTGGTCTCAGTTTGCAGAGCTCCGTGGGCACTCTCAAAGCAGTACGAGTTGGCAACGGTGGCACCTTTCCCTGGCCGGCATCGTGATATTCGTGGAAATACAGCAGGCTGCCTGCCCTTAAGGACCAAGGGCCTACCTGGTACTGACAAAGGCTTCTGCATGGGGAAACATAACTCAGCACCCCACGTTCCTGGTCTCAGTTTGCAGAGCTCCATGGGCACTCTCAAAGCAGCCTGAGTTGGCACAGGTGGCAGCTGGTCCCTGGGCAGCATCTTGTTATTCGTGGAAATCCAGCCTGCAACCGGCCCCTTAGGGCCGAGGGCCTACCTGGTACTGAAAAAGGCTTCTGCCCGGGAAAACAAAACACAGCACCCCACGTTCCTGGTCTCAGTTTGCAGAGCTCCGTGAGCACTCTCAAAGCAGCCCGAGTTGGCACAGGTGGCCGCTTGTCCCTGGACTACATCTTGATTTTCGTGGAAATCCAGCAGGCAGACGGCCCCTAAGGAACAAGGGCCTACCAGGTACTAACAAGGGCTTCTGCCCAGGAAAACAAAACCCACCAACCCACGTTCCTTGTCTCAGTTTGCAGAGCTCTATGGGCACTCTCAAAGCAGCCCTAGTTGGCACAGGTGGCAGCTTGTCCCTGGGCAGCATCTTGATATTCGCGGAAATCCAGTCTGCAACTGGCCCCTTAGGGCCAAGGGCCTACCTGGTACTGACAAAGGCTTCTGCCTGGGGAAACAAAACCCACCACCCCACGTTCCTGGTCTCAGTTTGCAGAGCTCCGTGGGCACTCTCAAAGCAGCACGAGTTGGCACAGGTGGCAGCATGTCCCTGGGCAGCATCTTGTTATTCATGGAAATCCAGCAGGCAACCGGTCCCTTAAGGCCGAGGGGATACCTGGTACTGACAAAGGCTTCTGCCTGGGGAAACAAAACCCACCACCCCATGTTCCTGGTTTCAGTTTGAAGAGTTCCGTGGGCACTCTCAAAGCAGCCCAAGTTGGCACAGGTGGCAGCTGGTCCCTGGGCAGCATCTTGATATTCATGGAAATCCAGCAGGCTGCCTGCCCCAAAGGGATGAGGGCCTACCTGGTACTGCAAATGCTTCTGCCCTGGGAAACAAAACTCAGCACCCCACGTTCCTGGTCTCAGTTTGCAGAACTCCATGGGCACTCTCAAAGCAGCCCAAGTTGGCACAGGTGGCAGCTTGTCCCTGGGCGGCATCTTGATTTTCGTGGAAATCCAGCAGTCAGCCGGCCGCTAACGGTGGAGGGCCCACCTAGTACAGAGAAAGTCTTCTGCGCAGCAAAACAAAACCCACTCCCCGACGTTCCAGGTCTCAGTTTGCAGAGCTCTGTGGGCACTCTCAAAGCAGCCCTAGTTGGCACAGGTGGCAGCTTGTCCCTGGGCGGCATCTTGATATTCGTGGAAATCCTGCTGCCAGCGTGCCCCTTAGGGGCAAGGGCCCACCTGGTACTGACAAAGGCTTCTGCCCGGGGAAACAAAACTCAGCAGCCCACGTTCCTGGTCTCAGTTTGCAGAGCTCCGTGGGCACTCTCAAAGCAGTACGAGTTGGCAACGGTGGCACCTTTCCCTGGCCGGCATCGTGATATTCGTGGAAATCCAGCAGGCTGCCTGCCCTTAAGGACCAAGGGCCTACCTGGTACTGACAAAGGCTTCTGCATGGGGAAACATAACTCAGCACCCCACGTTCCTGGTCTCAGTTTGCAGAGCTCCATGGGCACTCTCAAAGCAGCCCAAGTTGGCACAGGTGGCAGCTGGTCCCTGGGCAGAATCTTGATATTCATGGAAATCCAGCAGGCTGCCTGCCCCAAAGGGATGAGGGCCTACCTGGTACTGCAAATGCTTCTGCCCTGGGAAACAGAACTCAGCAGCCCACGTTCCTGGTTTCAGTTTGCAGAGCTCCATGGGCACTCTCAAAGCAGCCCGAGTTGGCACAGGTGGCAGCTTGTCCCTGGGCGGCATCTTGATTTTCGTGGAAATCCAGCTGCCAGCCGGCCCCTATAGGATGAGGGCCTACCTGGTACTGACAAAGGCTTCTGCCCGGGGAAACAAAACTCAGCACCCCACGTTCCAGGTCTCAGTTTGCAGAGCTCCATGGGCACTCTCAAAGCAGCCCAAGTTGGCACAGGTGGCAGCTTGTCCCTGGGCGGCATCTTGATATTCGCGGAAATCCAGCTGTCAGCCGGCCGCTAAGTGTGGAGGGCCCACCTAGTACAGAGAAAGTCTTCTGCCCAGCTAAACAAAACCCACTACCCGACGTTCCAGGTCTCAGTTTTCAGAGCTCTGTGGGCACTCACAAAGCAGCCTGAGTTGGCACAGGAGGCAGCTTGTCCCTGGGCAGCATCTTGTTATTCGTGGAAATCCAGCCTGCAACCGGCCCCTTAGGGCCGAGGGCCTACCTGGTACTGACAAAGGCTTCTGCCCGGGAAAACAAAACACAGCACCCCACGTTCCTGGTCTCAGTTTGCAGAGCTCCGTGAGCACTCTCAAAGCAGCCCGAGTTGGCACAGGTGGCCGCTTGTCCCTGGACTACATCTTGATTTTCGTGGAAATCCAGCAGGCAGACGGCCCCTAAGGAACAAGGGCCTACCAGGTACTAACAAGGGCTTCTGCCCAGGAAAACAAAACCCACCAACCCACGTTCCTTGTCTCAGTTTGCAGAGCTCCATGGGCACTCTCAAAGCAGCCCTAGTTGGCACAGGTGGCAGCTTGTCCCTGGGCGGCATCTTGATATTCGTGGAAATCCAGTCTGCAACTGGCCCCTTAGGGCCAAGGGCCTACCTGGTACTGACAAAGGCTTCTGCCTGGGGAAACAAAACCCACCACCCCACGTTCCTGGTCTCAGTTTGCAGAGCTCCGTGGGCACTCTCAAAGCAGCACGAGTTGGCACAGGTGGCAGCTTGTCCCTGGGCGGCATCTTGATATTCGTGGAAATCCTGCTGCCAGCGTGCCCCTTAGGGCCAAGGGCCAACCTCGTACTGACAAAGGCTTCTGTCCGGGAAAACAAAATCCACCACCCCACGTTCCTGGTCTCAGTTTGCAGAGCTCCATGGGCACTCTCAAAGAAGCCCGAGTTGGCACAGGTGGCAGCTTGTCCCTGGGCGGCATCTTGATTTTCGTGGAAATCCAGCAGGCAGACGGCCCCTAAGGAACAAGGGCCTACCTGGTACTAACAAGGGCTTCTGCCCAGGAAAACAAAACCCACCAACCCACGTTCCTGGTCTCAGTTTGCAGAGCTCCGTGGGCACTCTCAAAGCAGCGTGAGTTGGCACAGGTGGCAGCATGTCCCTGGGCAGCATCTTGTTATTCATGGAAATCCAGCAGGCAACCGGTCCCTTAAGGCCGAGGGGATACCTGGTACTGACAAAGGCTTCTGCTCGGGGAAACAAAACCCACCACCCCACGTTCCTGGTCTCAGTTTGCAGAGCTCCGTGGGCACCCTCAAAGCAGTACGAGTTGGCACAGGTGGCACCTTTCCCTGGCCGGCATCGTGATATTCGTGGAAATCCAGCAGGCAGACGGCCCTTAAGGACCAAGGGCCTACCTGGTACTGACAAAGGCTTCTGCCCGGGGAAACAAAACTCAGCACCCCACGTTCCTGGTCTCAGTTTGCAGAGCTCCATGGGCACTCTCAAAGCAGCGCGAGTTGGCACAGGTGGCAGCTTGTCCCTGGGCGGCATCTTGATATTCGTGGAAATCCAGCAGTCAGCCGGCCGCTAAGGGTGGAGGGCCAACCTAGTACAGAGAAAGTCTTCTGCCAGGCAAAACAAAACCCAGTACCAGACGTTCCAGGTCTCAGTTTGCAGAGCTCCGTGGGCACACCCAAAGCAGCCCGAGTTGGCACCGGTGGCAGCTTGTCCCTGGGCAGCATCTTGTTATTCGTGGAAATCCAGTCTGCAACTGGCCCCTTAGGGCCAAGGGCCTACCTGGTACAGACAAAGGCTTCTGCCCGGGGAAACAAAATTCACGACCCCACGTTCCTGGTTTCAGTTTGAAGAGTTCCGTGGGCACTCTCAAAGCAGCCCAAGTTGGCACAGGTGGCAGCTGGTCCCTGGGCAGCATCTTGATATTCATGGAAATCCAGCAGGCTGCCTGCCCCAAAGGGATGAGGGCCTACCTGGTACTGCAAATGCTTCTGCCCTGGGAAACAAAACTCAGGACCCCACGGTCCTGGTCTCAGTTTGCAGAGCTCCATGGGCACTCTCAAAGAAGCCCGAGTTGGCACAGGTGGCAGCTTGTCCCTGGGCAGCATCTTGTTATTCGTGGAAATCCAGTCTGCAACTGGCCCCTTAGGGCCAAGGGCCTACCTGGTACTGACAAAGGCTTCTGCCCGGGAAAACAAAACCCACCACCCCACGTTCCTGGTCTCAGTTTGCAGAGCTCCGTGAGCACTCTCAAAGCAGCCCGAGTTGGCACAGGTGGCCGCTTGTCCCTGGACTACATCTTGATTTTCGTGGAAATCCAGCAGGCAGACGGCCCCTAAGGAACAAGGGCCTACCAGGTACTAACAAGGGCTTCTGCCCAGGAAAACAAAACCCACCAACCCACGTTCCTGGTCTCAGTTTGCAGAGCTCCGTGAGCACTCTCAAAGCAGCCCGAGTTGGCACAGGTGGCAGCTTGTCCCTGGACGGCATCTTGATTTTCGTGGAAATCCAGCAGGCAGACGGCCCCTAAGGAACAAGGGCCTACCTGGTACTAACAAGGGCTTCTGCCCAGGAAAACAAAACCCACCAACCCATGTTCCTGGTCTCAGTTTGCAGAGCTCCGTGGGCACTCTCAAAGCAGCCCTAGTTGGCACAGGTGGCAGCTTGTCCCTGGGCGGCATCTTGATATTCGTGGAAATCCTGCTGCCAGCGTGCCCCTTACGGGCAAGGGCCCACCTGGTACTGACAAAGGCTTCTGCCCGGGGAAACAAAACCCATAACCCCATGTTCCTGGTCTCAGTTGGCAGAGCTCCGTGGGCACCCTCAAAGCAGCCCTAGTTGGCAAGGGTGGCACCTTTCCCTGGCCGGCATCGTGATATTCGTGGAAATCCAGCAGGCAGACGGCCCTTAAGGGACAAGGGCCTACCTGGTATTGACAAAGGCTTCTGCCCGGGAAGCACAACCCACCACCCCACGTTCCTGGTCTCAGTTTGCAGAGCTCCATGGGCACTCTCAAAGCAGCCCGAGTTGGCACAGGTGGCAGCTTGTCCCTGGGCAGCATCTTGATATTCGTGGAAATCCTGCTGCCAGTGTGCCCCTTAGGGGCAAGGGCCCACCTGGTACTGACAAAGGCTTCTGCCCGGGAAAACAAAACCCAGTACCAGACGTTCCAGGTCTCAGTTTGCAGAGCTCCGTGGGCACTCTCAAAGCAGCCCGAGTTGGCACAGATGGCAGCATTTCCCTGGGCAGCATCTTGTTATTCATGGAAATCCAGCAGGCAACCGGTCCCTTAAGGCCGAGGGGATACCTGGTACTGACAAAGGCTTCTGCATGGGGAAACATAACTCAGCACCCCACGGTCCTGGTCTCAGTTTCAGGAGCTCCATGGGCACACCCAAAGCAGCCCGAGTTGGCACCGGTGGCAGCTTGTCCCTGGGCAGCATCTTGTTATTCGTGGAAATCCAGTCTGCAACTGGCCCCTTAGGGCCAAGGGCCTACCTGGTACAGACAAAGGCTTCTGCCCGGGGAAACAAATTCACCACCCCATGTTCCTGGTTTCAGTTTGAAGAGTTCCGTGGGCACTCTCAAAGCAGCCCAAGTTGGCACAGGTGGCAGCTGGTCCCTGGGCAGAATCTTGATATTCATGGAAATCCAGCAGGCTGCCTGCCCCAAAGGGATGAGGGCCTACCTGGTACTGCAAATGCTTCTGCCCTGGGAAACAAAACTCAGCACCCCACGTTCCTGGTCTCAGTTTGCAGAGCTCCATGGGCACTCTCAAAGCAGCCCAAGTTGGCACAGGTGGCAGCTTGTCCCTGGGCGGCATCTTGAAATTCGTGGAAAACCTGCTGCCAGCCGGCCCCTAAAGGATGAGGGCCTACCTGGTACTGACAAAGGCTTCTGCCCGGGGAAACAAAACTCAGCACCCCACGTTCCTGGTCTCAGTTTGCAGAGCTCCGTGGGCACTCTCAAAGCAGCCTGAGTTGGCACAGGTGGCAGCTTGTCCCTGGGCGGCATCTTGATTTTCGTGGAAATCCAGCTGTCAGCCGGCCGCTAAGTGTGGAGGGCCCACCTAGTACAGAGAAAGTCTTCTGCGCAGCAAAACAAAACCCACTCCCCGACGTTCCAGGTCTCAGTTTGCAGAGCTCTGTGGGCACTCTCAAAGCAGCCCTAGTTGGCACAGGTGGCAGCTTGTCCCTGGGCGGCATCTTGTTATTCATGGAAATCCTGCTGCCAGCGTGCCCCTTAGGGGCAAGGGCCCACCTGGTACTGACAAAGGCTTCTGCCCGGGGAAACAAAACTCAGCACCCCACGTTCCTGGTCTCAGTTTGCAGAGCTCCGTGGGCACTCTCAAAGCAGTACGAGTTGGCAACGGTGGCACCTTTCCCTGGCCGGCATCGTGATATTCGTGGAAATACAGCAGGCTGCCTGCCCTTAAGGACCAAGGGCCTACCTGGTACTGACAAAGGCTTCTGCATGGGGAAACATAACTCAGCACCCCACGTTCCTGGTCTCAGTTTGCAGAGCTCCATGGGCACTCTCAAAGCAGCCTGAGTTGGCACAGGTGGCAGCTGGTCCCTGGGCAGAATCTTGATATTCATGGAAATCCAGCAGGCTGCCTGCCCCAAAGGGATGAGGGCCTGCCTGGTACTGCAAATGCTTCTGCCCTGGGAAACAGAACTCAGCAGCCCACGTTCCTGGTTTCAGTTTGCAGAGCTCCATGGGCACTCTCAAAGCAGCCCGAGTTGGCACAGGTGGCAGCTTGTCCCTGGGCGGCATCTTGATATTCGTGGAAATCCTGCTGCCAGCCGGCCCCTAAAGGATGAGGGCCTACCTGGTACTGACAAAGGCTTCTGCCCGGGGAAACAGAACTCAGCAGCCCACGTTCCTGGTCTCAGTTTGCAGAGCTCCATGGGCACTCTCAAAGCAGCCCAAGTTGGCACAGGTGCCAGCTTGTCCCTGGGCGGCATCTTGATATTCGTGGAAATCCAGCAGTCAGCCGGCCGCTAAGTGTGGAGGGCCCACCTAGTACAGAGAAAGTCTTCTGCCCAGCAAAACAAAACCCACTCCCCGACGTTCCAGGTCTCAGTTTGCAGAGCTCTGTGGGCACTCTCAAAGCAGCCTGAGTTGGCACAGGAGGCAGCTTGTCCCTGGGCAGCATCTTGTTATTCGTGGAAATCCAGCCTGCAACCGGCCCCTTAGGGCCAAGGGCCTACCTGGTACTGAAAAAGGCTTCTGCCCGGGAAAACAAAACACAGCACCCCACGTTCCTGGTCTCAGTTTGCAGAGCTCCGTGAGCACTCTCAAAGCAGCCCGAGTTGGCACAGGTGGCCGCTTGTCCCTGGACTACATCTTGATTTTCGTGGAAATCCAGCAGGCAGATGGCCCCTAAGGAACAAGGGCCTACCAGGTACTAACAAGGGCTTCTGCCCAGGAAAACAAAACCCACCAACCCACGTTCCTTGTCTCAGTTTGCAGAGCTCCATGGGCACTCTCAAAGCAGCCCTAGTTGGCACAGGTGGCAGCTTGTCCCTGGGCAGCATCTTGATATTCGCGGAAATCCAGTCTGCAACTGGCCCCTTAGGGCCAAGGGCCTACCTGGTACTGACAAAGGCTTCTGCCTGGGGAAACAAAACCCACCACCCCACGTTCCTGGTCTCAGTTTGCAGAGCTCCGTGGGCACTCTCAAAGCAGCACGAGTTGGCACAGGTGGCAGCTTGTCCCTGGGCGGCATCTTGATATTCGTGGAAATCCTGCTGCCAGCGTGCCCCTTAGGGCCAAGGGCCAACCTCGTACTGACAAAGGCTTCTGTCCGGGAAAACAAAACTCAGCACCCCACGTTCCTGGTCTCAGTTTGCAGAGCTCCATGGGCACACTCAAAGAAGCCCGAGTTGGCACAGGTGGCAGCTTGTCCCTGGGCGGCATCTTGATTTTCGTGGAAATCCAGCAGGCAGACGGCCCCTAAGGAACAAGGGCCTACCTGGTACTAACAAGGGCTTCTGCCCAGGAAAACAAAACCCACCAACCCACGTTCCTGGTCTCAGTTTGCAGAGCTCCGTGGGCACTCTCAAAGCAGCGTGAGTTGGCACAGGTGGCAGCATGTCCCTGGGCAGCATCTTGTTATTCATGGAAATCCAGCAGGCAACCGGTCCCTTAAGGCCGAGGGGATACCTGGTACTGACAAAGGCTTCTGCTCGGGGAAACAAAACCCACCACCCCACGTTCCTGGTCTCAGTTTGCAGAGCTCCGTGGGCACCCTCAAAGCAGTACGAGTTGGCAACGGTGGCACCTTTCCCTGGCCGGCATCGTGATATTCGTGGAAATCCAGCAGGCAGACGGCCCTTAAGGACTGAGGGCCTACCTGGTACTGACAAAGGCTTCTGCCAGGGGAAACAAAACTCAGCACGCCACGTTCCTGGTCTCAGTTTGCAGAGCTCCATGGGCACTCTCAAAGCAGCGCGAGTTGGCACAGGTGGCAGCTTGTCCCTGAGCGGCATCTTGATATTCGTGGAAATCCAGCAGTCAGCCGGCCGCTAAGGGTGGAGGGCCAACCTAGTACAGAGAAAGTCTTCTGCCAGGCAAAACAAAACCCAGTACCAGACGTTCCAGGTCTCAGTTTGCAGAGCTCCGTGGGCACACCCAAAGCAGCCCGAGTTGGCACCGGTGGCAGCTTGTCCCTGGGCAGCATCTTGTTATTCGTGAAAGTCCAGTCTGCAACTGGCCCCTTAGGGCCAAGGGCCTACCTGGTACAGACAAAGGCTTCTGCCCGGGGAAACAAAATTCACCACCCCACGTTCCTGGTTTCAGTATGAAGAGTTCCGTGGGCACTCTCAAAGCAGCCCAAGTTGGCACAGGTGGCAGCTGGTCCCTGGGCAGCATCTTGATATTCATGGAAATCCAGCAGGCTGCCTGCCCCAAAGGGATGAGGGTCTACCTGGTACTGCAAATGCTTCTGCCCTGGGAAACAAAACTCAGGACTCCACGGTCCTGGTCTCAGTTTGCCGAGCTCCATGGGCACTCTCAAAGCAGCCCGAGTTGGCACAGGTGGCAGCTTGTCCCTGGGCAGCATCTTGTTATTCGTGGAAATCCAGTCTGCAACTGGCCCCTTAGGGCCAAGGGCCTACCTGGTACTGACAAAGGCTTCTGCCCGGGAAAACAAAACCCACCACCCCACGTTCCTGGTCTCAGTTTGCAGAGCTCCGTGAGCACTCTCAAAGCAGCCCGAGTTGGCACAGGTGGCAGCTTGTCCCTGGACGGCATCTTGATTTTCGTGGAAATCCAGCAGGCAGACGGCCCCTAAGGAACAAGGGCCTACCTGGTACTAACAAGGGCTTCTGCCCAGGAAAACAAAACCCACCAACCCATGTTCCTGGTCTCAGTTTGCAGAGCTCCGTGGGCACTCTCAAAGCAGCCCGAGTTGGCACAGGTGGCAGCTTGTCCCTGGGCAGCATCTTGATATTCGTGGAAATCCAGCAGGCAGACGGCCCTTAAGGGACAAGGGCCTACCTGGTATTGACAAAGGCTTCTGCCCGGGGAAACAAAACCTATAACCCCATGTTCCTGGTCTCAGTTGGCAGAGCTCCGTGGGCACTCTCAAAGCAGTACGAGTTGGCAACGGTGGCACCTTTCCCTGGCCGGCATCGTGATATTCGTGGAAATCCAGCAGGCAGACGGCCCTTAAGGGACAAGGGCCTACCTGGTACTGACAAAGGCTTCTGCCCGGGGAAACAAAACCCACCACCCCACGTTCCTGGTCTCAGTTTGCAGAGCTCCATGGGCACTCTCAAAGCAGCCCGAGTTGGCACAGGTGGCAGCTTGTCCCCGGGCGGCATCTTGATTTTCGTGGAAATCCAGCAGGCAGACGGCCCCTAAGGAACAAGGGCCTACCTGGTACTAACAAGGGCTTCTGCCCAGGAAAACAAAACCCACCAACCCACGTTCCTGGTCTCAGTTTGCAGAGCTCCGTGGGCACTCTCCAGGCAGCCCTAGTTGGCACAGGTGGCAGCATGTCCCTGGGCAGCATCTTGTTATTCATGGAAATCCAGCAGGCAACCGGTCCCTTAAGGCCGAGGGGATACCTGGTACTGACAAAGGCTTCTGCTCGGGGAAACAAAACCCACCACCCCACGTTCCTGGTCTCAGTTTGCAGAGCTCCGTGGGCACCCTCAAAGCAGTACGAGTTGGCACAGGTGGCACCTTTCCCTGGCCGGCATCGTGATATTCGTGGAAATCCAGCAGGCAGACGGCCCTTAAGGACCAAGGGCCTACCTGGTACTGACAAAGGCTTCTGCCCGGGGAAACAAAACTCAGCACCCCACGTTCCTGGTCTCACTTTGCAGAGCTCCATGGGCACTCTCAAAGCAGCGCGAGTTGGCACAGGTGGCAGCTTGTCCCTGGGCGGCATCTTGATATTCGTGGAAATCCAGCAGTCAGCCGGCCGCTAAGGGTGGAGGGCCAACCTAGTACAGAGAAAGTCTTCTGCCAGGCAAAACAAAACCCAGTACCAGACGTTCCAGGTCTCAGTTTGCAGAGCTCCATGGGCACTCTCAAAGCAGCCCGAGTTGGCACAGGTGGCAGCTTGTCCCTGGGCGGCATCTTGATATTCGTGGAAATCCTGCTGCCAGCCGGCCCCTAAAGAATGAGGGCCTACCTGGTACTGACAAAGGCTTCTGCCCGGGGAAACAGAACTCAGCAGCCCACGTTCCTGGTCTCAGTTTGCAGAGCTCCATGGGCACTCTCAAAGCAGCCCAAGTTGGCACAGGTGCCAGCTTGTCCCTGGGCGGCATCTTGATATTCGTGGAAATCCAGCAGTCAGCCGGCCGCTAAGTGTGGAGGGCCCACCTAGTACAGAGAAAGTCTTTTGCCCAGCAAAACAAAACCCACTCCCCGACGTTCCAGGTCTCAGTTTGCAGAGCTCTGTGGGCACTCACAAAGCAGCCTGAGTTGGCACAGGAGGCAGCTTGTCCCTGGGCAGCATCTTGTTATTCGTGGAAATCCAGCCTGCAACCGGCCCCTTAGGGCCAAGGGCCTACCTGGTACTGAAAAAGGCTTCTGCCCGGGAAAACAAAACACAGCACCCCACGTTCCTGGTCTCAGTTTGCAGAGCTCCGTGAGCACTCTCAAAGCAGCCCGAGTTGGCACAGGTGGCCGCTTGTCCCTGGACTACATCTTGATTTTCGTGGAAATCCAGCAGGCAGACGGCCCCTAAGGAACAAGGGCCTACCAGGTACTAACAAGGGCTTCTGCCCAGGAAAACAAAACCCACCAACCCACGTTCCTTGTCTCAGTTTGCAGAGCTCCATGGGCACTCTCAAAGCAGCCCGAGTTGGCACCGGTGGCAGCTTGTCCCTGGGCAGCATCTTGTTATTCGTGAAAGTCCAGTCTGCAACTGGCCCCTTAGGGCCAAGGGCCTACCTGGTACAGACAAAGGCTTCTGCCCGGGGAAACAAAATTCACCACCCCACGTTCCTGGTTTCAGTATGAAGAGTTCCGTGGGCACTCTCAAAGCAGCCCAAGTTGGCACAGGTGGCAGCTGGTCCCTGGGCAGCATCTTGATATTCATGGAAATCCAGCAGGCTGCCTGCCCCAAAGGGATGAGGGTCTACCTGGTACTGCAAATGCTTCTGCCCTGGGAAACAAAACTCAGGACTCCACGGTCCTGGTCTCAGTTTGCCGAGCTCCATGGGCACTCTCAAAGCAGCCCGAGTTGGCACAGGTGGCAGCTTGTCCCTGGGCAGCATCTTGTTATTCGTGGAAATCCAGTCTGCAACTGGCCCCTTAGGGCCAAGGGCCTACCTGGTACTGACAAAGGCTTCTGCCCGGGAAAACAAAACCCACCACCCCACGTTCCTGGTCTCAGTTTGCAGAGCTCCGTGAGCACTCTCAAAGCAGCCCGAGTTGGCACAGGTGGCAGCTTGTCCCTGGACGGCATCTTGATTTTCGTGGAAATCCAGCAGGCAGACGGCCCCTAAGGAACAAGGGCCTACCTGGTACTAACAAGGGCTTCTGCCCAGGAAAACAAAACCCACCAACCCATGTTCCTGGTCTCAGTTTGCAGAGCTCCGTGGGCACTCTCAAAGCAGCCCGAGTTGGCACAGGTGGCAGCTTGTCCCTGGGCAGCATCTTGATATTCGTGGAAATCCAGCAGGCAGACGGCCCTTAAGGGACAAGGGCCTACCTGGTATTGACAAAGGCTTCTGCCCGGGGAAACAAAACCTATAACCCCATGTTCCTGGTCTCAGTTGGCAGAGCTCCGTGGGCACTCTCAAAGCAGTACGAGTTGGCAACGGTGGCACCTTTCCCTGGCCGGCATCGTGATATTCGTGGAAATCCAGCAGGCAGACGGCCCTTAAGGGACAAGGGCCTACCTGGTACTGACAAAGGCTTCTGCCCGGGGAAACAAAACCCACCACCCCACGTTCCTGGTCTCAGTTTGCAGAGCTCCATGGGCACTCTCAAAGCAGCCCGAGTTGGCACAGGTGGCAGCTTGTCCCCGGGCGGCATCTTGATTTTCGTGGAAATCCAGCAGGCAGACGGCCCCTAAGGAACAAGGGCCTACCTGGTACTAACAAGGGCTTCTGCCCAGGAAAACAAAACCCACCAACCCACGTTCCTGGTCTCAGTTTGCAGAGCTCCGTGGGCACTCTCCAGGCAGCCCTAGTTGGCACAGGTGGCAGCATGTCCCTGGGCAGCATCTTGTTATTCATGGAAATCCAGCAGGCAACCGGTCCCTTAAGGCCGAGGGGATACCTGGTACTGACAAAGGCTTCTGCTCGGGGAAACAAAACCCACCACCCCACGTTCCTGGTCTCAGTTTGCAGAGCTCCGTGGGCACCCTCAAAGCAGTACGAGTTGGCACAGGTGGCACCTTTCCCTGGCCGGCATCGTGATATTCGTGGAAATCCAGCAGGCAGACGGCCCTTAAGGACCAAGGGCCTACCTGGTACTGACAAAGGCTTCTGCCCGGGGAAACAAAACTCAGCACCCCACGTTCCTGGTCTCACTTTGCAGAGCTCCATGGGCACTCTCAAAGCAGCGCGAGTTGGCACAGGTGGCAGCTTGTCCCTGGGCGGCATCTTGATATTCGTGGAAATCCAGCAGTCAGCCGGCCGCTAAGGGTGGAGGGCCAACCTAGTACAGAGAAAGTCTTCTGCCAGGCAAAACAAAACCCAGTACCAGACGTTCCAGGTCTCAGTTTGCAGAGCTCCATGGGCACTCTCAAAGCAGCCCGAGTTGGCACAGGTGGCAGCTTGTCCCTGGGCGGCATCTTGATATTCGTGGAAATCCTGCTGCCAGCCGGCCCCTAAAGAATGAGGGCCTACCTGGTACTGACAAAGGCTTCTGCCCGGGGAAACAGAACTCAGCAGCCCACGTTCCTGGTCTCAGTTTGCAGAGCTCCATGGGCACTCTCAAAGCAGCCCAAGTTGGCACAGGTGCCAGCTTGTCCCTGGGCGGCATCTTGATATTCGTGGAAATCCAGCAGTCAGCCGGCCGCTAAGTGTGGAGGGCCCACCTAGTACAGAGAAAGTCTTTTGCCCAGCAAAACAAAACCCACTCCCCGACGTTCCAGGTCTCAGTTTGCAGAGCTCTGTGGGCACTCACAAAGCAGCCTGAGTTGGCACAGGAGGCAGCTTGTCCCTGGGCAGCATCTTGTTATTCGTGGAAATCCAGCCTGCAACCGGCCCCTTAGGGCCAAGGGCCTACCTGGTACTGAAAAAGGCTTCTGCCCGGGAAAACAAAACACAGCACCCCACGTTCCTGGTCTCAGTTTGCAGAGCTCCGTGAGCACTCTCAAAGCAGCCCGAGTTGGCACAGGTGGCCGCTTGTCCCTGGACTACATCTTGATTTTCGTGGAAATCCAGCAGGCAGACGGCCCCTAAGGAACAAGGGCCTACCAGGTACTAACAAGGGCTTCTGCCCAGGAAAACAAAACCCACCAACCCACGTTCCTTGTCTCAGTTTGCAGAGCTCCATGGGCACTCTCAAAGCAGCCCGAGTTGGCACCGGTGGCAGCTTGTCCCTGGGCAGCATCTTGTTATTCGTGAAAGTCCAGTCTGCAACTGGCCCCTTAGGGCCAAGGGCCTACCTGGTACAGACAAAGGCTTCTGCCCGGGGAAACAAAATTCACCACCCCACGTTCCTGGTTTCAGTATGAAGAGTTCCGTGGGCACTCTCAAAGCAGCCCAAGTTGGCACAGGTGGCAGCTGGTCCCTGGGCAGCATCTTGATATTCATGGAAATCCAGCAGGCTGCCTGCCCCAAAGGGATGAGGGTCTACCTGGTACTGCAAATGCTTCTGCCCTGGGAAACAAAACTCAGGACTCCACGGTCCTGGTCTCAGTTTGCCGAGCTCCATGGGCACTCTCAAAGCAGCCCGAGTTGGCACAGGTGGCAGCTTGTCCCTGGGCAGCATCTTGTTATTCGTGGAAATCCAGTCTGCAACTGGCCCCTTAGGGCCAAGGGCCTACCTGGTACTGACAAAGGCTTCTGCCCGGGAAAACAAAACCCACCACCCCACGTTCCTGGTCTCAGTTTGCAGAGCTCCGTGAGCACTCTCAAAGCAGCCCGAGTTGGCACAGGTGGCAGCTTGTCCCTGGACGGCATCTTGATTTTCGTGGAAATCCAGCAGGCAGACGGCCCCTAAGGAACAAGGGCCTACCTGGTACTAACAAGGGCTTCTGCCCAGGAAAACAAAACCCACCAACCCATGTTCCTGGTCTCAGTTTGCAGAGCTCCGTGGGCACTCTCAAAGCAGCCCGAGTTGGCACAGGTGGCAGCTTGTCCCTGGGCAGCATCTTGATATTCGTGGAAATCCAGCAGGCAGACGGCCCTTAAGGGACAAGGGCCTACCTGGTATTGACAAAGGCTTCTGCCCGGGGAAACAAAACCTATAACCCCATGTTCCTGGTCTCAGTTGGCAGAGCTCCGTGGGCACTCTCAAAGCAGTACGAGTTGGCAACAGTGGCACCTTTCCCTGGCCGGCATCGTGATATTCGTGGAAATCCAGCAGGCAGACGGCCTTTAAGGGACAAGGGCCTACCTGGTACTGACAAAGGCTTCTGCCCGGGGAAACAAAACCCACCACCCCACGTTCCTGGTCTCAGTTTGCAGAGCTCCATGGGCACTCTCAAAGCAGCGCGAGTTGGCACAGGTGGCAGCTTGTCCCCGGGCGGCATCTTGATTTTCGTGGAAATCCAGCAGGCAGACGGCCCCTAAGGAACAAGGGCCTACCTGGTACTAACAAGGGCTTCTGCCCAGGAAAACAAAACCCACCAACCCACGTTCCTGGTCTCAGTTTGCAGAGCTCCGTGGGCACTCTCCAGGCAGCCCTAGTTGGCACAGGTGGCAGCATGTCCCTGGGCAGCATCTTGTTATTCATGGAAATCCAGCAGGCAACCGGTCCCTTAAGGCCGAGGGGATACCTGGTACTGACAAAGGCTTCTGCTCGGGGAAACAAAACCCACCACCCCACGTTCCTGGTCTCAGTTTGCAGAGCTCCGTGGGCACCCTCAAAGCAGTACGAGTTGGCACAGGTGGCACCTTTCCCTGGCCGGCATCGTGATATTCGTGGAAATCCAGCAGGCAGACGGCCCTTAAGGACCAAGGGCCTACCTGGTACTGACAAAGGCTTCTGCCCGGGGAAACAAAACTCAGCACCCCACGTTCCTGGTCTCAGTTTGCAGAGCTCCATGGGCACTCTCAAAGCAGCGCGAGTTGGCACAGGTGGCAGCTTGTCCCTGGGCGGCATCTTGATATTCGTGGAAATCCAGCAGTCAGCCGGCCGCTAAGGGTGGAGGGCCAACCTAGTACAGAGAAAGTCTTCTGCCAGGCAAAACAAAACCCAGTACCAGACGTTCCAGGTCTCAGTTTGCAGAGCTCCGTGGGCACACCCAAAGCAGCCCGAGTTGGCACCGGTGGCAGCTTGTCCCTGGGCAGCATCTTGTTATTCGTGGAAATCCAGTCTGCAACTGGCCCCTTAGGGCCAAGGGCCTACCTGGTACAGACAAAGGCTTCTGCCCGGGGAAACAAAATTCACCACCCCACGTTCCTGGTTTCAGTTTGAAGAGTTCCGTGGGCACTCTCAAAGCAGCCCAAGTTGGCACAGGTGGCAGCTGGTCCCTGGGCAGCATCTTGATATTCATGGAAATCCAGCAGGCTGCCTTCCCCAAAGGGATGAGGGCCTACCTGGTACTGCAAATGCTTCTGCCCTGGGAAACAAAACTCAGGACCCCACGTTCCTGGTCTCAGTTTGCAGAGCTCCATGGGCACTCTCAAAGCAGCCCGAGTTGGCACAGGTGGCAGCTTGTCCCTGGGCAGCATCTTGTTATTCGTGGAAATCCAGCCTGCAACTGGCCCCTTAGGGCCAAGGGCCTACCTGGTACTGACAAAGGCTTCTGCCCGGGAAAACAAAACCCACCACCCCACGTTCCTGGTCTCAGTTTGCAGAGCTCCATGGGCACTCTCAAAGCAGCCCAAGTTGGCACAGGTGTCAGCTTGTCCCTGGGCAGCATCTTGAAATTCGTGGAAATCCAGCAGTCAGCCGGCCGCTAAGTGTGGAGGGCCCACCTAGTACAGAGAAAGTCTTCTACTCAGCAAAACAAAACCCACTCCCCGACGTTCCAGGTCTCAGTTTGCAGAGCTCTGTGGGCACTCTCAAAGCAGCCTGAGTTGGCACAGGAGGCAGCTTGTCCCTGGGCAGCATCTTGTTATTCGTGGAAATCCAGCCTGCAATCGGCCCCTTAGGGCCGAGGGCCTACCTGGTACTGAAAAAGGCTTCTGCCCGGGAAAACAAAACACAGCACCCCACGTTCCTGGTCTCAGTTTGCAGAGCTCCGTGAGCACTCTCAAAGCAGCCCGAGTTGGCACAGGTGGCAGCTTGTCCCTGGACGGCATCTTGATTTTCATGGAAATCCAGCAGGCAGACGGCCCCTAAGGAACAAGGGCCTACCTGGTACTAACAAGGGCTTCTGCCCAGGAAAACAAAACCCACCAACCCATGTTCCTGGTCTCAGTTTGCAGAGCTCCGTGGGCACTCTCAAAGGAGCCCTAGTTGGCACAGGTGGCAGCTTGTCCCTGGGCAGCATCTTGATATTCGTGGAAATCCTGCTGCCAGCGTGCCCCTTACGGGCAAGGGCCCACCTGGTACTGACAAAGGCTTCTGCCCGGGGAAACAAAACCCATAACCCCATGTTCCTGGTCTCAGTTGGCAGAGCTCCGTGGGCACCCTCAAAGCAGCCCTAGTTGGCAACGGTGGCACCTTTCCCTGGCCGGCATCGTGATATTCGTGGAAATCCAGCAGGCAGACGGCCCTTAAGGGACAAGGGCCTACCTGGTATTGACAAAGGCTTCTGCCCGGGGAAACACAACCCACCACCCCACGTTCCTGGTCTCAGTTTGCAGAGCTCCATGGGCACTCTCAAAGCAGCCCGAGTTGGCACAGGTGGCAGCTTGTCCCTGGGCGGCATCTTGATATTCGTGGAAATCCTGCTGCCAGCGTGCCCCTTAGGGGCAAGGGCCCACCTGGTACTGACAAAGGCTTCTGCCCGGGGAAACAAAACCCAGTACCAGACGTTCCAGGTCTCAGTTTGCAGAGCTCCGTGGGCACTCTCAAAGCAGCCCGAGTTGGCACAGATGGCAGCATTTCCCTGGGCAGCATCTTGTTATTCATGGAAATCCAGCAGGCAACCGGTCCCTTAAGGCCGAGGGGATACCTGGTACTGACAAAGGCTTCTGCATGGGGAAACATAACTCAGCACCCCACGGTCCTGGTCTCAGTTTCAGGAGCTCCATGGGCACACCCAAAGCAGCCCGAGTTGGCACCGGTGGCAGTTTGTCCCTGGGCAGCATCTTGTTATTCGTGGAAATCCAGTCTGCAACTGGCCCCTTAGGGCCAAGGGCCTACCTGGTACAGACAAAGGCTTCTGCCCGGGGAAACAAATTCACCACCCCATGTTCCTGGTTTCAGTTTGAAGAGTTCCGTGGGCACTCTCAAAGCAGCCCAAGTTGGCACAGGTGGCAGCTGGTCCCTGGGCAGAATCTTGATATTCATGGAAATCCAGCAGGCTGCCTCCCCCAAAGGGATGAGGGCCTACCTGGTACTGCAAATGCTTCTGCCCTGGGAAACAAAACTCAGCACCCCACGTTCCTGGTCTCAGTTTGCAGAGCTCCATGGGCACTCTCAAAGCAGCCCAAGTTGGCACAGGTGGCAGCTTGTCCCTGGGCGGCATCTTGAAATTCGTGGAAAACCTGCTGCCAGCCGGCCCCTAAAGGATGAGGGCCTACCTGGTACTGACAAAGGCTTCTGCCCGGGGAAACAAAACTCAGCACCCCACGTTCCTGGTCTCAGTTTGCAGAGCTCCGTGGGCACTCTCAAAGCAGCCTGAGTTGGCACAGGTGGCAGCTTGTCCCTGGGCGGCATCTTGATTTTCGTGGAAATCCAGCTGTCAGCCGGCCGCTAAGTGTGGAGGGCCCACCTAGTACAGAGAAAGTCTTCTGCCCAGCAAAACAAAACCCACTCCCCGACGTTCCAGGTCTCAGTTTGCAGAGCTCTGTGGGCACTCTCCAGGCAGCCCTAGTTGGCACAGGTGGCAGCTTGTCCCTGGGTGGCATCTTGATTTTCGTGGAAATCCTGCTGCCAGCGTGCCCCTTAGGGGCAAGGGCCCACCTGGTACTGACAAAGGCTTCTGCCCGGGGAAACAAAACTCAGCACCCCACGTTCCTGGTCTCAGTTTGCAGAGCTCCGTGGGCACTCTCAAAGCAGCCCGAGTTGGCAACGGTGGCACCTTTCCCTGGCCGGCATCGTGATATTCGTGGAAATCCAGCAGGCTGCCTGCCCTTAAGGACCAAGGGCCTACCTGGTACTGACAAAGGCTTCTGCATGGGGAAACATAACTCAGCACCCCACGTTCCTGGTCTCAGTTTGCAGAGCTCCATGGGCACTCTCAAAGCAGCCTGAGTTGGCACAGGTGGCAGCTGGTCCCTGGGCAGAATCTTGATATTCATGGAAATCCAGCAGGCTGCCTGCGCCAAAGGGATGAGGGCCTGCCTGGTACTGCAAATGCTTCTGCCCTGGGAAACAGAACTCAGCAGCCCACGTTCCTGGTTTCAGTTTGCAGAGCTCCATGGGCACTCTCAAAGCAGCCCGAGTTGGCACAGGTGGCAGCTTGTCCCTGGGCGGCATCTTGATATTCGTGGAAATCCTGCTGCCAGCCGGCCCCTAAAGGATGAGGGCCTACCTGGTACTGACAAAGGCTTCTGCCCGGGGAAACAGAACTCAGCAGCCCACGTTCCTGGTCTCAGTTTGCAGAGCTCCATGGGCACTCTCAAAGCAGCCCAAGTTGGCACAGGTGCCAGCTTGTCCCTGGGCGGCATCTTGATATTCGTGGAGATCCAGCTGTCAGCCGGCCGCTAAGTGTGGAGGGCCCACCTAGTACAGAGAAAGTCTTCTGCCCAGCAAAACAAAACCCACTCCCCGACGTTCCAGGTCTCAGTTTGCAGAGCTCTGTGGGCACTCTCAAAGCAGCCTGAGTTGGCACAGGAGGCAGCTTGTCCCTGGGCAGCATCTTGTTATTCGTGGAAATTCAGCCTGCAACCGGCCCCTTAGGGCCGAGGGCCTACCTGGTACTGAAAAAGGCTTCTGCCCGGGAAAACAAAACACAGCACCCCACGTTCCTGGTCTCAGTTTGCAGAGCTCCGTGAGCACTCTCAAAGCAGCCTGAGTTGGCACAGGTGGCCGCTTGTCCCTGGACTACATCTTGATTTTCGTGGAAATCCAGCAGGCAGACGGCCCCTAAGGAACAAGGGCCTACCAGGTACTAACAAGGGCTTCTGCCCAGGAAAACAAAACCCACCAACCCACGTTCCTTGTCTCAGTTTGCAGAGCTCCATGGGCACTCTCAAAGCAGCCCTAGTTGGCACAGGTGGCAGCTTGTCCCTGGGCGGCATCTTGATATTCGCGGAAATCCAGTCTGCAACTGGCCCCTTAGGGCCAAGGGCCTACCTGGTACTGACAAAGGCTTCTGCCTGGGGAAACAAAACCCACCACCCCACGTTCCTGGTCTCAGTTTGCAGAGCTCCGTGGGCACTCTCAAAGCAGCACGAGTTGGCACAGGTGGCAGCTTGTCCCTGGGCGGCATCTTGATATTCGTGGAAATCCTGCTGCCAGCGTGCCCCTTAGGGCCAAGGGTCAACCTCGTACTGACAAAGGCTTCTGTCCGGGAAAACAAAACTCAGCACCCCACGTTCCTGGTCTCAGTTTGCAGAGCTCCATGGGCACACTCAAAGAAGCCCGAGTTGGCACAGGTGGCAGCTTGTCCCTGGGCAGAATCTTGATATTCATGGAAATCCAGCAGGCTGCCTCCCCCAAAGGGATGAGGGCCTACCTGGTACTGCAAATGCTTCTGCCCTGGGAAACAAAACTCAGCACCCCACGTTCCTGGTCTCAGTTTGCAGAGCTCCATGGGCACTCTCAAAGCAGCGCGAGTTGGCACAGGTGGCAGCTTGTCCCTGGGCAGCATCTTGTTATTCGTGTAAGTCCAGTCTGCAACTGGCCCCTTAGGGCCAAGGGCCTACCTGGTACAGACAAAGGCTTCTGCCCGGGGAAACAAAATTCACCACCCCACGTTCCTGGTTTCAGTATGAAGAGTTCCGTGGGCACTCTCAAAGCAGCCCAAGTTGGCACAGGTGGCAGCTGGTCCCTGGGCAGCATCTTGATATTCATGGAAATCCAGCAGGCTGCCTGCCCCAAAGGGATGAGGGTCTACCTGGTACTGCAAATGCTTCTGCCCTGGGAAACAAAACTCAGGACTCCACGGTCCTGGTCTCAGTTTGCAGAGCTCCATGGGCACTCTCAAAGCAGCCTGAGTTGGCACAGGTGGCAGCTTGTCCCTGGGCAGCATCTTGTTATTCGTGGAAATCCAGTCTGCAACTGGCCCCTTAGGGCCAAGGGCCTACCTGGTACTGACAAAGGCTTCTGCCCGGGAAAACAAAACCCACCACCCCACGTTCCTGGTCTCAGTTTGCAGAGCTCCGTGGGCACTCTCAAAGCTGCCCAAGTTGGCACAGGTGCCAGCTTGTCCCTGGGCGGCATCTTGAAATTCGTGGAAATCCAGCAGTCAGCCGGCCGCTAAGTGTGGAGGGCCCACCTAGTACAGAGAAAGTCTTCTACTCAGCAAAACAAAACCCACTCCCCGACGTTCCAGGTCTCAGTTTGCAGAGCTCTGTGGGCACTCTCAAAGCAGCCTGAGTTGGCACAGGAGGCAGCTTGTCCCTGGGCAGCATCTTGTTATTCGTGGAAATCCAGCCTGCAACCGGCCCCTTAGGGCCGAGGGCCTACCTGGTACTGAAAAAGGCTTCTGCCTGGGAAAACAAAACACAGCACCCCACGTTCCTGGTCTCAGTTTGCAGAGCTCCGTGAGCACTCTCAAAGCAGCCCGAGTTGGCACAGGTGGCAGCTTGTCCCTGGACGGCATCTTGATTTTCGTGGAAATCCAGCAGGCAGACGGCCCCTAAGGAACAAGGGCCTACCTGGTACTAACAAGGGCTTCTGCCCAGGAAAACAAAACCCACCAACCCATGTTCCTGGTCTCAGTTGGCAGAGCTCCGTGGGCACTCTCAAAGCAGTACGAGTTGGCAACGGTGGCACCTTTCCCTGGCCGGCATCGTGATATTCGTGGAAATCCAGCAGGCAGACGGCCCTTAAGGGACAAGGGCCTACCTGGTACTGACAAAGGCTTCTGCCCGGGGAAACAAAACCCACCACCCCACGTTCCTGGTCTCAGTTTGCAGAGCTCCATGGGCACTCTCAAAGCAGCCCAAGTTGGCACAGGTGGCAGCTTGTCCCTGGGCAGCATCTTGATATTCGTGGAAATCCTCCTGCCAGCGTGCCCCTTACAGGCAAGGGCCCCCTTGTACTGACAAAGGCTTCTGCCCGGGGAAACAAAACCCATAACCCCACGTTCCTGGTCTCAGTTGGCAGAGCTCCGTGGGCACCCTCAAAGAAGTACGAGTTGGCAACGGTGGCACCTTTCCCTGGGCGGCATCGTGATATTCGTGGAAATCCAGCAGGCAGACGGCCCTTAAGGACCAAGGGCCTACCTGGTACTGACAAAGGCTTCTTCCAGGGGAAACAAAACCCATAACCCCACGTTCCTGGTCTCAGTTTGCAGAGCTCCATGGGCACTCTCAAAGCAGCGCGAGTTGGCACAGGTGGCAGCTGGTCCCTGGGCGGCATCTTGATATTCGTGGAAATCCAGCAGTCAGCCGGCCGCTAACGGTGGAGGGCCAACTTAGTACAGAGAAAGTCTTCTGCCAGGCAAAACAAAACCCAGTACCAGACGTTCCAGGTCTCAGTTTGCAGAGCTCCGTGGGCACTCTCAAATCAGCACGAGTTGGCACAGATGGCAGCTTGTCCCTGGGCAGCATCTTGTTATTTGTGGAAATCCAGTCTGCAACTGGCCCCTTAGGGCCAAGGGCCAACCTCGTACTGACAAAGGCTTCTGCCCGGGGAAACAAAACCCACCACCCCACGTTCCTGGTCTCAGTTTGCAGAGCTCCATGGGCACTCTCAAAGCAGCCCAAGTTGGCACAGGTGGCAGCTTGTCCCTGGGCGGCATCTTGATTTTCGTGGAAATCCAGCAGGCAGACGGCCGCTAAGTGTGGAGGGCCCACCTAGTACAGAGAAAGTCTTCTACTCAGCAAAACAAAACCCACTCCCCGACGTTCCAGGTCTCAGTTTGCAGAGCTCTGTGGGCACTCTCAAAGCAGCCTGAATTGGCACAGGAGGCAGCTTGTCCCTGGGCAGCATCTTGTTAGTCGTGGAAATCCAGCCTGCAACCGGCCCCTTAGGGCCGAGGGCCTACCTGGTACTGAAAAAGGCTTCGGCCCGGGAAAACAAAACACAGCACCCCACGTTCCTGGTCTCAGTTTGCAGAGCTCCGTGAGAACTCTCAAAGCAGCCCGAGTTGGCACAGGTGGCAGCTTGTCCCTGGATGGCATCTTGATTTTCGTGGAAATCCAGCAGGCAGACGGGCCCTAAGGAACAAGGGCCTACCTGGTACTAACAAGGGCTTCTGCCCAGGAAAACAAAACCCACCAACCCATGTTCCTGGTCTCAGTTTGCAGAGCTCCGTGGGCACTCTCAAAGCAGCCCGAGTTGGCACAGGTGGCAGCTTGTCCCTGGGCAGCATCTTGATATTCGTGGAAATCCAGTCTGCAACTCGCCCCTTAGGGCCAAGGTCCTACCTGGTACTGACAAAGGCTTCTGCCCGGGGAAACAAAACCCACCACCCCACGTTCCTGGTCTCAGTTTGCAGAGCTCCGTGGGCACTCTCAAAGCAGCCCGAGTTGGCACAGGTGGCAGCTTGTCCCTGGGCGGCATCTTGATATTCGTGGAAATCCTGCTGCCAGCGTGCCCCTTAGGGCCAAGGGCCAACCTCGTGCTGACAAAGGCTTCTGCCCGGGGAAACAAAACCCACCACCCCACGTTCCTGGTCTCAGTTTACAGAGCTCCATGGGCACTCTCAAAGAAGCCCGAGTTGGCACAGGTGGCAGCTTGTCCCTGGGCGGCATCTTGATTTTTGTGGAAATCCAGCAGGCAGACGGCCCCTAGGGAACAAGGGCCTACCTGGTACTAACAAGGGCTTCTGCCCAGGAAAACAAAACCTACCAACCCACGTTCCTGGTCTCAGTTTGCAGAGCTCCATGGGCACTCTCAAAGCAGCGCGAGTTGGCACAGGTGGCAGCTTGTCCCTGGGCGGCATCTTGATATTCGTGGAAATCCAGCAGTCAGCCGGCCGCTAAGGGTGGAGGGCCAACCTAGTACAGAGAAAGTCTTCTGCTAGGCAAAACAAAACCCAGTACCAGACGTTCCAGGTCTCAGTTTGCAGAGCTACGTGGGCACTCTCAAATCAGCACGAGTTGGCACAGGTGGCAGCATGTCCCTGGGCAGCATCTTGTTATTCATGGAAATCCAGCAGGCAACCGGTCCCTTAAAGCCGAGGGGATACCTGGTACTGACAAAGGCTTCTGCCCGGGAAAACAAAACTCAGCACCCCACGGTCCTGGTCTCAGTTTCAGGAGCTCCATGGGCACACCCAAAGCAGCCCGAGTTGGCACCGGTGGCAGCTTGTCCCTGGGCAGCATCTTGTTATTCGTGGAAATCCAGCTGTCAGCCGGCCGCTAAGTGTGGAGGGCCCACCTAGTACAGAGAAAGTCTTTTGCCCAGCAAAACAAAACCCACTCCCCGACGTTCCAGGTCTCAGTTTGCAGAGCTCTGTGGGCACACTCAAAGCAGCCTGAGTTGGCACAGGAGGCAGCTTGTCCCTGGGCAGCATCTTGTTAGCCGTGGAAATCCAGCCTGCAACCGGCCCCTTAGGGAACAAGGGCCTACCTGGTACTAACAAGGGCTTCTGCCCAGGAAAACAAAACCCACCAACCCATGTTCCTGGTCTCAGTTGGCAGAGCTCCGTGGGCACTCTCAAAGCAGTACGAGTTGGCAACGGTGGCACCTTTCCCTGGCCGGCATCGTGATATTCGTGGAAATCCAGCAGGCAGACGGCCCTTAAGGGACAAGGGCCTACCTGGTACTGACAAAGGCTTCTGCCCGGGGAAACAAAACCCACCACCCCACGTTCCTGGTCTCAGTTTGCAGAGCTCCATGGGCACTCTCAAAGCAGCCCAAGTTGGCACAGGTGGCAGCTTGTCCCTGGGCAGCATCTTGATATTCGTGGAAATCCTCCTGCCAGCGTGCCCCTTACAGGCAAGGGCCCCCTTGTACTGACAAAGGCTTCTGCCCGGGGAAACAAAACCCATAACCCCACGTTCCTGGTCTCAGTTGGCAGAGCTCCGTGGGCACCCTCAAAGAAGTACGAGTTGGCAACGGTGGCACCTTTCCCTGGGCGGCATCGTGATATTCGTGGAAATCCAGCAGGCAGACGGCCCTTAAGGACCAAGGGCCTACCTGGTACTGACAAAGGCTTCTTCCAGGGGAAACAAAACCCATAACCCCACGTTCCTGGTCTCAGTTTGCAGAGCTCCATGGGCACTCTCAAAGCAGCGCGAGTTGGCACAGGTGGCAGCTGGTCCCTGGGCGGCATCTTGATATTCGTGGAAATCCAGCAGTCAGCCGGCCGCTAACGGTGGAGGGCCAACTTAGTACAGAGAAAGTCTTCTGCCAGGCAAAACAAAACCCAGTACCAGACGTTCCAGGTCTCAGTTTGCAGAGCTCCGTGGGCACTCTCAAATCAGCACGAGTTGGCACAGATGGCAGCTTGTCCCTGGGCAGCATCTTGTTATTTGTGGAAATCCAGTCTGCAACTGGCCCCTTAGGGCCAAGGGCCAACCTCGTACTGACAAAGGCTTCTGCCCGGGGAAACAAAACCCACCACCCCACGTTCCTGGTCTCAGTTTGCAGAGCTCCATGGGCACTCTCAAAGCAGCCCAAGTTGGCACAGGTGGCAGCTTGTCCCTGGGCGGCATCTTGATTTTCGTGGAAATCCAGCAGGCAGACGGCCGCTAAGTGTGGAGGGCCCACCTAGTACAGAGAAAGTCTTCTACTCAGCAAAACAAAACCCACTCCCCGACGTTCCAGGTCTCAGTTTGCAGAGCTCTGTGGGCACTCTCAAAGCAGCCTGAATTGGCACAGGAGGCAGCTTGTCCCTGGGCAGCATCTTGTTAGTCGTGGAAATCCAGCCTGCAACCGGCCCCTTAGGGCCGAGGGCCTACCTGGTACTGAAAAAGGCTTCGGCCCGGGAAAACAAAACACAGCACCCCACGTTCCTGGTCTCAGTTTGCAGAGCTCCGTGAGAACTCTCAAAGCAGCCCGAGTTGGCACAGGTGGCAGCTTGTCCCTGGATGGCATCTTGATTTTCGTGGAAATCCAGCAGGCAGACGGGCCCTAAGGAACAAGGGCCTACCTGGTACTAACAAGGGCTTCTGCCCAGGAAAACAAAACCCACCAACCCATGTTCCTGGTCTCAGTTTGCAGAGCTCCATGGGCACTCTCAAAGCAGCCCGAGTTGGCACAGGTGGCAGCTTGTCCCTGGGCAGCATCTTGATATTCGTGGAAATCCAGTCTGCAACTCGCCCCTTAGGGCCAAGGTCCTACCTGGTACTGACAAAGGCTTCTGCCCGGGGAAACAAAACCCACCACCCCACGTTCCTGGTCTCAGTTTGCAGAGCTCCGTGGGCACTCTCAAAGCAGCCCGAGTTGGCACAGGTGGCAGCTTGTCCCTGGGCGGCATCTTGATATTCGTGGAAATCCTGCTGCCAGCGTGCCCCTTAGGGCCAAGGGCCAACCTCGTGCTGACAAAGGCTTCTGCCCGGGGAAACAAAACCCACCACCCCACGTTCCTGGTCTCAGTTTACAGAGCTCCATGGGCACTCTCAAAGAAGCCCGAGTTGGCACAGGTGGCAGCTTGTCCCTGGGCGGCATCTTGATTTTTGTGGAAATCCAGCAGGCAGACGGCCCCTAGGGAACAAGGGCCTACCTGGTACTAACAAGGGCTTCTGCCCAGGAAAACAAAACCTACCAACCCACGTTCCTGGTCTCAGTTTGCAGAGCTCCATGGGCACTCTCAAAGCAGCGCGAGTTGGCACAGGTGGCAGCTTGTCCCTGGGCGGCATCTTGATATTCGTGGAAATCCAGCAGTCAGCCGGCCGCTAAGGGTGGAGGGCCAACCTAGTACAGAGAAAGTCTTCTGCTAGGCAAAACAAAACCCAGTACCAGACGTTCCAGGTCTCAGTTTGCAGAGCTACGTGGGCACTCTCAAATCAGCACGAGTTGGCACAGGTGGCAGCATGTCCCTGGGCAGCATCTTGTTATTCATGGAAATCCAGCAGGCAACCGGTCCCTTAAAGCCGAGGGGATACCTGGTACTGACAAAGGCTTCTGCCCGGGAAAACAAAACTCAGCACCCCACGGTCCTGGTCTCAGTTTCAGGAGCTCCATGGGCACACCCAAAGCAGCCCGAGTTGGCACCGGTGGCAGCTTGTCCCTGGGCAGCATCTTGTTATTCGTGGAAATCCAGCTGTCAGCCGGCCGCTAAGTGTGGAGGGCCCACCTAGTACAGAGAAAGTCTTTTGCCCAGCAAAACAAAACCCACTCCCCGACGTTCCAGGTCTCAGTTTGCAGAGCTCTGTGGGCACACTCAAAGCAGCCTGAGTTGGCACAGGAGGCAGCTTGTCCCTGGGCAGCATCTTGTTAGCCGTGGAAATCCAGCCTGCAACCGGCCCCTTAGGGAACAAGGGCCTACCTGGTACTAACAAGGGCTTCTGCCCAGGAAAACAAAACCCACCAACCCATGTTCCTGGTCTCAGTTGGCAGAGCTCCGTGGGCACTCTCAAAGCAGTACGAGTTGGCAACGGTGGCACCTTTCCCTGGCCGGCATCGTGATATTCGTGGAAATCCAGCAGGCAGACGGCCCTTAAGGGACAAGGGCCTACCTGGTACTGACAAAGGCTTCTGCCCGGGGAAACAAAACCCACCACCCCACGTTCCTGGTCTCAGTTTGCAGAGCTCCATGGGCACTCTCAAAGCAGCCCAAGTTGGCACAGGTGGCAGCTTGTCCCTGGGCAGCATCTTGATATTCGTGGAAATCCTCCTGCCAGCGTGCCCCTTACAGGCAAGGGCCCCCTTGTACTGACAAAGGCTTCTGCCCGGGGAAACAAAACCCATAACCCCACGTTCCTGGTCTCAGTTGGCAGAGCTCCGTGGGCACCCTCAAAGAAGTACGAGTTGGCAACGGTGGCACCTTTCCCTGGGCGGCATCGTGATATTCGTGGAAATCCAGCAGGCAGACGGCCCTTAAGGACCAAGGGCCTACCTGGTACTGACAAAGGCTTCTTCCAGGGGAAACAAAACCCATAACCCCACGTTCCTGGTCTCAGTTTGCAGAGCTCCATGGGCACTCTCAAAGCAGCGCGAGTTGGCACAGGTGGCAGCTGGTCCCTGGGCGGCATCTTGATATTCGTGGAAATCCAGCAGTCAGCCGGCCGCTAACGGTGGAGGGCCAACTTAGTACAGAGAAAGTCTTCTGCCAGGCAAAACAAAACCCAGTACCAGACGTTCCAGGTCTCAGTTTGCAGAGCTCCGTGGGCACTCTCAAATCAGCACGAGTTGGCACAGATGGCAGCTTGTCCCTGGGCAGCATCTTGTTATTTGTGGAAATCCAGTCTGCAACTGGCCCCTTAGGGCCAAGGGCCAACCTCGTACTGACAAAGGCTTCTGCCCGGGGAAACAAAACCCACCACCCCACGTTCCTGGTCTCAGTTTGCAGAGCTCCATGGGCACTCTCAAAGCAGCCCAAGTTGGCACAGGTGGCAGCTTGTCCCTGGGCGGCATCTTGATTTTCGTGGAAATCCAGCAGGCAGACGGCCGCTAAGTGTGGAGGGCCCACCTAGTACAGAGAAAGTCTTCTGCTCAGCAAAACAAAACCCACTCCCCGACGTTCCAGGTCTCAGTTTGCAGAGCTCTGTGGGCACTCTCAAAGCAGCCTGAATTGGCACAGGAGGCAGCTTGTCCCTGGGCAGCATCTTGTTAGTCGTGGAAATCCAGCCTGCAACCGGCCCCTTAGGGCCGAGGGCCTACCTGGTACTGAAAAAGGCTTCGGCCCGGGAAAACAAAACCCACCACCCCACGTTCCTGGTCTCAGTTTGCAGAGCTCCATGGGCACTCTCAAAGAAGCCCGAGTTGGCACAGGTGGCAGCTTGTCCCTGGGCGGCATCTTGATTTTCGTGGAAATCCAGCAGGCAGCCGGCCGCTAAGGGTGGAGGGCCAACCTAGTACAGAGAAAGTCTTCTGCCAGGCAAAACAAAACCCAGTACCAGACGTTCCAGGTCTCAGTTTGCAGAGCTCCGTGGGCACTCTCAAAGCAGCACGAGTTGGCACAGGTGGCAGCATGTCCCTGGGCAGCATCTTGTTATTCATGGAAATCCAGTAGGCAACCGGTCCTTTAAGGCCGAGGGGATACCTGGTACTGACAAAGGCTTCTGCCCTGAAAAACAAAACTCAGCACCCCACGGTCCTGGTCTCAGTTTCAGGAGCTCCATGGGCACACCCAAAGCAGCCCGAGTTGGCACCGGTGGCAGCTTGTCCCTGGGCAGCATCTTGTTATTCGTGGAAATCCAGTCTGCAACTGGCCCCTTAGGGCCAAGGGCCTACCTGGTACAGACAAAGGCTTCTGCCCGGGGAAACAAAATTCACCACCCCACGTTCCTGGTTTCAGTTTGAAGAGTTCCGTGGGCACTCTCAAAGCATCCCAAGTTGGCACAGGTGGCATCTGGTCCATGGGCAGAATTTTGATATTCATGGAAATCCAGCAGGCTGCCTGCCCAAAAGGGATGAGGGCCTACCTGGTACTGCAAATGCTTCTGCCCTGGGAAACAAAACTCAGCACCCCACGTTCCTGGTCTCAGTTTGCAGAGCTCCATGGGCACTCTCAAAGCAGCGCGAGTTGGCACAGGTGGCAGCTTCTCCCTGGGCGGCATCTTGAAATTCGTGGAAATCCAGCTGTCAGCCGGCCGCTAAGTGTGGAGGGCCCACCTAGTACAGAGAAAGTCTTCTGCCCAGCAAAACAAAACCCACTCCCCGACGTTCCAGGTCTCAGTTTGCAGAGCTCCGTGGGCACTCTCAAAGCAGCACGAGTTGGCACAGGTGGCAGCATGTCCCTGGGCAGCATCTTGTTATTCATGGAAATCCAGTAGGCAACCGGTCCTTTAAGGCCGAGGGGATACCTGGTACTGACAAAGGCTTCTGCCCTGGAAAACAAAACTCAGCACCCCACGGTCCTGGTCTCAGTTTCAGGAGCTCCATGGGCACACCCAAAGCAGCCCGAGTTGGCACCGGTGGCAGCTTGTCCCTGGGCAGCATCTTGTTATTCGTGGAAATCCAGTCTGCAACTGGCCCCTTAGGGCCAAGGGCCTACCTGGTACAGACAAAGGCTTCTGCCCGGGGAAACAAAACTCAGCACCCCACGTTCCTGGTTTCAGTTTGAAGAGTTCCGTGGGCACTCTCAAAGCAGCCCAAGTTGGCACAGGTGGCATCTGGTCCATGGGCAGAATCTTGATATTCATGGAAATCCAGCAGGCTGCCTGCCCCAAAGGGATGAGGGCCTACCTGGTACTGCAAATGCTTCTGCCCTGGGAAACAAAACTCAGCACCCCACGTTCCTTGTCTCAGTTTGCAGAGCTCTGTGGGCACTCTCAAAGCAGCCAGAGTTAGCACAGGAGGCAGCTTGTCCCTGGGCAGCATCTTGTTAGTCGTGGAAATCCAGCCGGCAGCCGGCCCCTTAGGGCCGTGGGACTACCTGGTACTGACAAAGGCTTCTGCCCAGGAAAACAAAACACAGCACCCCACGTTCCTGGTCTCAGTTTGCAGAGCTCCGTGGGCACTCTCAAAGCAGCCCGAGTTGGCACAGGTGGCAGCTTGTCCCTGGGCGGCATCTTGATTTTCGTGGAAATCCAGCAGGAAGACGGCCCCTAAGGAACAAGGGCCTACCTGGTACTAACAAGGGCTTCTGCTCAGGAAAACAATACCCACCAACCCACGTTCCTGGTCTCAGTTTGCAGAGCTCCGTGGGCACTCTCAAAGCAGCCCAAGCTGGCACAGGTGGCAGCATGTCCCTGGGCAGCATCTTGTTATTCATGGAAATCCAGTCTGCAACTGACCCCTTAGGGCCAAGGGACTACCTGGTACAGACAAAGGCTTCTGCCCGGGGAAACAAAACCCACCACCCCACGTTCCTGGTCTCAGTTTGCAGAGCTCCATGGGCACTCTCAAAGCAGCACGAGTTGGCACAGGTGCCAGCTTGTCCCTGGGCGGCATCTTGATATTCGTGGAAATCCAGCTGTCAGCCGGCCGCTAAGTGTGGAGGGCCCACCTAGTACAGAGAAAGTCTTCTGCCCAGCAAAACAACACCCACTCCCCGACGTTCCAGGTCTCAGTTTGCAGAGCTCTGTGGGCACTCTCAAAGCAGCCTGAGTTGGCACAGGAGGCAGCTTGTCCCTGGGCAGCATCTTGTTAGTCGTGGAAATCCAGCCTGCAAACGGCCCCTTAGGGCCGAGGGCCTACCTGGTACTGAAAAAGGCTTCTGCCTGGGAAAACAAAACCCACCACCCCACGTACCTGGTCTCATTTGGCAGAGCTCCGTGAGCACTCTCAAAGCAGCCCGAGTTGGCACAGGTGGCAGCTTGTCCCTGGGCGGCATCTTGATTTTCGTGGAAATCCAGCAGGCAGACGGCCCCTAAGGAACAAGGGCCTACCTGGTACTAACAAGGGCTTCTGCCCAGGAAAACAAAACCCACCAACCCATGTTCCTGGTCTCAGTTTGCAGAGATCTGTGGGCACTCTCAAAGCAGCCCGAGTTGGCACAGGTGGCAGCTTGTCCCTGGGCAGCATCTTGTTATTCGTGGAAATCCAGTCTGCAACTGGCCCCTTAGGGCCAAGGGCCTACCTGGTACTGACAAAGGCTTCTGCCCGGGGAAACAAAACCCACCACCCCACGTTCCTGGTCTCAGTTTGCAGAGCTCCGTGGGCACTCTCAAAGCAGCACGAGTTGGCACAGGTGGCAGCTTGTCCCTGGGCGGCATCTTGATATTCGTGGAAATCCTGCTGCCAGCGTGCCCCTTAGGTCCAAGGTCCAACCTCGTACTGACAAAGGCTTCTGCCCGGGGAAACAAAACCCACCACCCCACGTTCCTGGTCTCAGTTTGCAGAGCTCCATGGGCACTCTCAAAGAAGCCCGAGTTGGCACAGGTGGCAGCTTGTCCCTGGGCGGCATCTTGATTTTCGTGGAAATCCAGCAGGCAGCCGGCCGCTAAGGGTGGAGGGCCAACCTAGTACAGAGAAAGTCTTCTGCCAGGCAAAACAAAACCCAGTACCAGACGTTCCAGGTCTCAGTTTGCAGAGCTCCGTGGGCACTCTCAAAGCAGCACGAGTTGGCACAGGTGGCAGCATGTCCCTGGGCAGCATCTTGTTATTCATGGAAATCCAGTAGGCAACCGGTCCTTTAAGGCCGAGGGGATACCTGGTACTGACAAAGGCTTCTGCCCTGGAAAACAAAACTCAGCACCCCACGGTCCTGGTCTCAGTTTCAGGAGCTCCATGGGCACACCCAAAGCAGCCCGAGTTGGCACCGGTGGCAGCTTGTCCCTGGGCAGCATCTTGTTATTCGTGGAAATCCAGTCTGCAACTGGCCCCTTAGGGCCAAGGGCCTACCTGGTACAGACAAAGGCTTCTGCCCGGGGAAACAAAATTCACCACCCCACGTTCCTGGTTTCAGTTTGAAGAGTTCCGTGGGCACTCTCAAAGCAGCCCAAGTTGGCACAGGTGGCATCTGGTCCATGGGCAGAATCTTGATATTCATGGAAATCCAGCAGGCTGCCTGCCCCAAAGGGATGAGGGCCTACCTGGTACTGCAAATGCTTCTGCCCTGGGAAACAGAACTCAGCACCCCACGTTCCTGGTCTCAGTTTGCAGAGCTCCATGGGCACTCTCAAAGCAGCGCGAGTTGGCACAGGTGGCAGCTTGTCCCTGGGCGGCATCTTGAAATTCGTGGAAATCCAGCTGTCAGCCGGCCGCTAAGTGTGGAGGGCCCACCTAGTACAGAGAAAGTCTTCTGCCCAGCAAAACAAAACCCACTCCCCGACGTTCCAGGTCTCAGTTTGCAGAGCTCTGTGGGCACTCTCAAAGCAGCCAGAGTTAGCACAGGAGGCAGCTTGTCCCTGGGCAGCATCTTGTTAGTCGTGGAAATCCAGCCTGCAACCGGCCCCTTAGGGCCGAGGGCCTACCTGGTACTGAAAAAGGCTTCTGCCCGGGAAAACAAAACACAGCACCCCACGTTCCTGGTCTCAGTTTGCAGAGCTCCGTGAGCACTCTCAAAGCAGCCAGAGTTAGCACCGGTGGCAGCTTGTCCCTGGACGGCATCTTGATTTTCGTGGAAATCCAGTCTGCAACTGGCCCCTTAGGGCCAAGGGCCTACCTGGTACTGACAAAGGCTTCTGCCCGGGGAAACAAAACCCACCACCCCACGTTCCTGGTCTCAGTTTGCAGAGCTCCGTGGGCACTCTCAAAGCAGCCCGAGTTGGCACAGGTGGCAGCTTGTCCCTGTGCGGCATCTTGATATTCGTGGAAATCCTGCTGCCAGCGTGCCCCTTAGAGCCAAGGGCCTACCTGGTACTGTCAAAGGCTTCTGCCCGGGGAAACAAAACCCACCACCCCACGTTCCTGGTCTCAGTTTGCAGAGCTCCATGGGCACTCTCAAAGCAGACCAAGTTGTCACAGGTGGCAGCTTGTTCCTGGGCGGCATCTTGTTAGTTGTGGAAATGCGGCAGTCAGCCGCTCGCTAAGGGTGGAGGGCCAACCTAGTACAGAGAAAGTCTTCTGCCAGGCAAAACAAAACCCAGTACCAGACGTTCCAGGTCTCAGTTTGCAGAGCTCCGTGGGCACTCTCAAAGCAGCCCGAGTTGGCACAGGTGGCAGCTTGTCCCTGGGCAGCATCTTGATATTCGTAGAAATCCAGTCTGCAACTGGCCCCTTAAGGCCAAGGGCCTACCTGGTACTGACAAAGGCTTCTGCCCGGGGAAACAAAACCCACCACCCCACGTTCCTGGTCTCAGTTTGCAGAGCTCCGTGGGCACTCTCAAAGCAGCCCGAGTTGGCACAGGTGGCAGCATGTCCCTGGGCGGCATCTTGATATTCGTGGAAATCCTGCTGCCAGCGTGCCCCTTAGTGCCAAGGGCCAACCTCGTACTGACAAAGGCTTCTGCCCGGGGAAACAAAACCCACCAGCCCACGTTCCTGGTCTCAGTTTGCAGAGCTCCATGGGCACTCTCAAAGAAGCCCGAGTTGGCACAGGTGGCAGCTTGTCCCTGGGCGGCATCTTGATTTTCGTGGAAATCCAGCAGGCAGACAGCCCCTAAGGAACAAGGGCCTACCTGGCACTAACAAGGGCTTCTGCCCAGGAAAACAAAACCCACCAACCCACGTTCCTGGTCTCAGTTTGCAGAGCTCCGTGGGCACTCTCAAAGAAGCCCGAGTTGGCACAGGTGGCAGCTTGTCCCTGGGCGGCATCTTGATATTCGTGGAAATCCTGCTGCCAGCGTGCCCCTTAGGGGCAAGGGCCCACCTGGTACTGACAAAGGCTTCTGCCCGGGGAAACAAAACCCACCACCCCACGTTCCTGGTCTCAGTTTGCAGAGCTCCGTGGGCACCCTCAAAGAAGTACGAGTTGGCAACGGTGGCACCTTTCCCTGGCCGGCATCGTGATATTCGTGGAAATCCAGCAGGCAGCCGGCCGCTAAGGGTGGAGGGCCAACCTAGTACATTGAAAGTCTTCTGCCAGGCAAAACAAAACCCAGTACCAGACGTTCCAGGTCTCAGTTTGCAGAGCTCCGTGGGCACTCTCAAAGCAGCACGAGTTGGCACAGGTGGCAGCATGTCCCTGGGCAGCATCTTGTTATTCATGGAAATCCAGTAGGCAACCGGTCCTTTAAGGCCGAGGGGATACCTGGTACTGACAAAGGCTTCTGCCCTGGAAAACAAAACTCAGCACCCCACGTTCCTGGTCTAAGTTTCAGGAGCTCCATGGGCACACCCAAAGCAGCCCGAGTTGGCACCGGTGGCAGCTTGTCCCTGGGCAGCATCTTGTTATTCGTGGAAATCCAGTGTGCAACTGGCCCCTTAGGGCGAAGGGCCTACCTGGTACTGACAAAGGCTTCTGCCCGGGGAAACAAAATTCACCACCCCACGTTCCTGGTTTCAGTTTGAAGAGTTCCGTGGGCACTCTCAAAGCAGCCTGAGTTGGCACAGGTGGCAGCTGGTCCCTGGGCAGAATCTTGATATTCATGGAAATCCAGCAGGCTGCCTGCCCCAAAGGGATGAGGGCCTACCTGGTACTGCAAATGCTTCTGCCCTGGGAAACAAAACTCAGGACCCCACGTTCCTGGTCTCAGTTTGCAGAGCTCCATGGGCACTCTCAAAGCAGCCCGAGTTGGCACAGGTGGCAGCTTGTCCCTGGGCAGCATCTTGTTATTCGTGGAAATCCAGTCTGCAACTGGCCCCTTAGGGCCAAGGGCCTACCTGGTACTGACAAAGGCTTCTGCCCGGGGAAACAAAACCCACCACCCCACGTTCCTGGTCTCAGTTTGCAGAGCTCCGTGGGCACTCTCAAAGCAGCCCAAGTTGGCACAGGTGGCAGCTTGTCCCTGGGCGGCATCTTGATTTTCGTGGAAATCCAGCAGGCAGACGGCCGCTAAGTGTGGAGGGCCCACCTAGTACAGCGAAAGTCTTCTACTCAGCAAAACATCACCCTCTCCCCGACGTTCCAGGTCTCAGTTTGCAGAGCTCTGTGGGCACTCTCAAAGCAGCCTGAGTTGGCACAGGAGGCAGCTTGTCCCTGGGCAGCATCTTGTTAGTCGTGGAAATCCAGCCTGCAACCGGCCCCTTAGGGCCGAGGGCCTACCTGGTACTGAAAAAGGCTTCTGCCTGGGAAAACAAAACACAGCACCCCACGTTCCTGGTCTCAGTTTGCAGAGCTCCGTGGGCACCCTCAAAGAAATACGAGTTGGCAACGGTGGCACCTTTCCCTGGCCGGCATCGTGATATTCGTGGAAATCCAGCAGGCAGACGGCCGCTAAGGGTGGAGGGCCAACCTAGTACAGAGAAAGTCTTCTGCCAGGCAAAACAAAACCCAGTACCAGACGTTCCAGGTCTCAGTTTGCAGAGCTCTGTGGGCACTCTCAAAGCAGCACGAGTTGGCACAGGTGGCAGCATGTCCCTGGGCAGCATCTTGTTATTCATGGAAATCCAGTAGGCAACCGGTCCTTTAAGGCCGAGGGGACACCTGGTACTGACAAAGGCTTTTGCCCTGGAAAACAAAACTCAGCACCCCACGGTCCTGGTCTCAGTTTCAGGAGCTCCATGGGCACACCCAAAGCAGCCCGAGTTGGCACCGGTGGCAGCTTGTCCCTGGACGGCATCTTGATTTTCGTGGAAATCCAGCAGGCAGACGGCCCCTAAGGAACAAGGGCCTACCAGGTACTAACAAGGGCTTCTGCCCAGGAAAACAAAACCCACCAACCCACGTTCCTTGTCTCAGTTTGCAGAGCTCCATGGGCACTCTCAAAGCAGCCCGAGTTGGCACAGGTGGCTGCTTGTGCCTGGGCGGCATCTTGATATTCGTGGAAATCCAGTCTGCAACTGGCCCCTTAGGGCCAAGGGCCTACCTGGTACTGACAAAGGCTTCTGCCCGGGGAAACAAAACCCACCACCCCACGTTCCTGGTCTCAGTTTGCAGAGCTCCGTGGGCACTCTCAAAGCAGCACGAGTTGGCACAGGTGGCAGCTTGTCCCTGTGCGGCATCTTGATATTCGTGGAAATCCTGCTGCCAGCGTGCCCCTTAGGGCCAAGGTCCAACCTCGTACTGACAAAGGCTTCTGCCCGGGGAAACAAAACCCACCACCCCATGTTCCTGGTCTCAGTTTGCAGAGCTCCATGGGCACTCTCAAAGAAGCCCGAGTTGGCACAGGTGGCAGCTTGTCCCTGGGCGGCATCTTGATTTTCGTGGAAATCCAGCAGGCAGACGGCCCCTAAGGAACAAGGGCCTACCTGGTACTAACAAGGGCTTCTTCCCAGGAAAACAAAACCCACCAACCCACGTTCCTGGTCTCAGTTTGCAGAGCTCCGTGGGCACTCTCAAAGAAGCCCGAGTTGGCACAGGTGGCAGCTCGTCCCTGGGCTGCACCTTGATATTCGTGGAAATCCTGCTGCCAGCGTGCCCCTTAGGGCCATTGGCCTACCTGATACTGAGAAAGGCTTCTGCCCGGGGAAACAAAACCCATAACCCCACGTTCCTGGTCTCAGTTGGCAGAGCTCCATGGGCACCCTCCAAGCAGCCCGAGTTGGCACAGGTGGCAGCTGGTCCCTGGGCAGTATCTTGATATTCATGGAAATCCAGCAGGCTGCCTGCCCCAAAGGGATGAGGGCCTACCTGGTACTGCAAATGCTTCTGCCCTGGGAAACAAAACTCAGGACCCCACGTTCCGGGTTTCAGTTTGCAGAGCTCCATGGGCACACCCAAAGCAGCCCGTGTTGGCACAGGTGGCAGCTTGTCCCTGGGCAGCATCTTGTTATTCGTGGAAATCCAGTCTGCAACTGGCCCCTTAGGGCCAAGGGCCTACCTGGTACTGAGAAAGGCTTCTGCCCGGGGAAACAAAACCCACCACCCCACGTTCCTGGTCTCAGTTTGCAGAGCTCCATGGGCACACTCAAAGCAGCCCAAGTTGGCACAGGTGGCAGCTTGTCCCTGGGCGGCATCTTGAAATTCGTGGAAATCCTGCTGTCAGCCGGCCGCTAAGTGTGGAGGGCCCACCTAGTACAGAGAAAGTCTTCTGCCCAGCAAAACAAAACCCACTCCCCGACGTTCCAGGTCTCAGTTTGCAGAGCTCTGTGGGCACTCTCAAAGCAGCCTGAGTTGGCACAGGAGGCAGCTTGTCCCTGGGCAGCATCTTGTTAGTCGTGGAAATCCAGCCTGCAACTGGCCCCTTAGGGCCGCGGGCCTACCTGGTACTGAAAAAGGCTTCTGCCCGGGAAAACAAAACACAGCACCCCAGGATCCTGGTCTCAGTTTGCAGAGCTCCGTGAGCACTCTAAAAGCAGCCCGAGTTGGCACAGGTGGCAGCTTGTCCCTGGGCGGCATCTTGAAATTCGTGGAAATCCAGCAGGCAGACAGCCCCTAAGGAACAAGGGCCTACCTGGTACTAACAAGGACTTCTGCCCAGGAAAACAAAACCCACCAACCCATGTTCCTGGTCTCAGTTTGCAGAGCTCCATGGGCACTCTCAAAGCAGCCCGAGTTGGCACAGGTGGCAGCTTGTGCCTGGGCAGCATCTTGTTATTCGTGGAAATCCAGTCTGCAACTGGCCCCTTAGGGCCAAGGGCCTACCTGGTACTGACAAAGGCTTCTGCCCGGGGAAACAAAACCCACCACCCCACGTTCCTGGTCTCAGTTTGCAGAGCTCCGTGGGCACTCTCAAAGCAGCACGAGTTGGCACAGGTGGCAGCTTGTCCCTGTGCGGCATCTTGATATTCGTGGAAATCCTGCTGCCAGCGTGCCCCTTAGGGCCAAGTTCCAACCTCGTACTGACAAAGGCTTCTGCTCGGGGAAACAAAACCCACCACCCCATGTTCCTGGTCTCAGTTTGCAGAGCTCCATGGGCACTCTCAAAGAAGCCCGAGTTGGCACAGGTGGCAGCTTGTCCCTGGGCGGCATCTTGATTTTCGTGGAAATCCAGCAGGCAGACGGCCCCTAAGGAACAAGGGCCTACCTGGTACTAACAAGGGCTTCTGCCCAGGAAAACAAAACCCACCAACCCACGTTCCTGGTCTCAGTTTGCAGAGCTCCGTGGGCACTCTCAAAGAAGCCCGAGTTGGCACAGGTGGCAGCTCGTCCCTGGGCTGCACCTTGATATTCGTGGAAATCCTGCTGCCAGCGTGCCCCTTAGGGCCATTGGCCTACCTGATACTGAGAAAGGCTTCTGCCCGGGGAAACAAAACCCATAATCCCACGTTCCTGGTCTCAGTTGGCAGAGCTCCATGGGCACCCTCCAAGCAGCCCGAGTTGGCACAGGTGGCAGCTGGTCCCTGGGCAGCATCTTGATATTCATGGAAATCCAGCAGGCTGCCTGCCCCAAAGGGATGAGGGCCTACCTGGTACTGCAAATGCTTCTGCCCTGGGAAACAAAACTCAGGACCCCACGTTCCGGGTTTCAGTTTGCAGAGCTCCATGGGCACTCTCAAAGCAGCCCGAGTTGGCACAGGTGGCAGCTTGTCCCTGGGCAGCATCTTGTTATTCGTGGAAATCCAGTCTGCAACTGGCCCCTTAGGGCCAAGGGCCTACCTGGTACTGACAAAGGCTTCTGCCCGGGGAAACAAAACCCACCACCCCACGTTCCTGGTCTCAGTTTGCAGAGCTCCATGGGCACTCTCAAAGCAGCCCAAGTTGGCACAGGTGGCAGCTTGTCCCTGGGCGGCATCTTGAAATTCGTGGAAATCCAGCTGTCAGCCGGCCGCTAAGTGTGGAGGGCCCACCTAGTACAGAGAAAGTCTTCTGCCCAGGAAAACAAAACCCACTCCCCAACGTTCCAGGTCTCAGTTTGCAGAGCTCTGTGGGCACTCTCAAATCAGCCTGAGTTGGCACAGGAGGCAGCTTGTCCCTGGACGGCATCTTGATTTTCGTGGAAATCCAGCAGGCAGACAGCCCCTAAGGAACAAGGGCCTACCTGGTACTAACAAGGGCTTCTGCGCAGGAAAACAAAACCCACCAACCCACGTTCCTGGTCTCAGTTTGCAGAGCTCCGTGGGCACTCTCAAAGCAGCCCGAGTTGGCACAGGTGGCAGCTTGTCCCTGGACGGCATCTTGATATTCCTGGAAATCCTGCTGCCAGCGTGCCCCTTAGGGGCAAGGGCCCACCTGGTACTGACAAAGGCTTCTGCCCAGGGAAACAAAACCCACCACCCCACGTTCCTGGTCTCAGTTGGCAGAGCTCCGTGGGCACCCTAAAAGAAGTACGAGTTGGCACAGGTGGCACCTTTCCCTGGCCGGCATCGTGATATTCGTGGAAATCCAGCAGGCAGACGGCCCTTAAGGAACAAGGGCCTACCTGGTACTAACAAGGGCTTCTGCCAGGGGAAACAAAACTCAGCACCCCACGTTCCTGGTTTCAGATTGCAGAGCTCCATGGGCACTCTCAAAGCAGCACGAGTTGGCACAGGTGGCAGCTTGTCCCTGGGCGGCATCTTGATATTCGTGGAAATCCTGCAGTCAGCCGGCCGCTAAGGGTGGAGAGCCAACCTAGTACAGAGAAAGTCTTCTGCCAGGCAAAACAAAACCCAGTACCAGACATTCCAGGTCTCAGTTTGCAGAGCTCCGTGGGCACTCTCAAATCAGCACGAGTTGGCACAGGTGGCAGCATGTCCCTGGGCAGCATCTTGTTATTCATGGAAATCCAGTAGGCAACCGGTCCTTTAAGGCCGAGGGGATACCTGGTAGTGAGAAAGGCTTCTGCCCTGGAAAACAAAACTCAGCAGCCCACGGTCCTGGTCTCAGTTTCAGGAGCTCCATGGGCACACCCAAAGCAGCCCGAGTTGGCACCGGTGGCAGCTTGTCCCTGGGCAGCATCTTGTTATTCGTGGAAATCCAGTCTGCAACTGGCCCCATAGGGCCATTGGCCTACCTGGTACAGACAAAGGCTTCTGCCCGGGGAAACAAAATTCACCACCCCACGTTCCTGGTTTCAGTTTGCAGAGTTCCGTGGGCACTCTCAAAGCAGCCCAAGTTGGCACAGGTGGCAGCTTGTCCCTGGGCAGAATCTTGATATTCATGGAAATCCAGCAGGCTGCCTGCCCCAAAGGGATGAGGGCCTACCTGGTTTTTCAAATGCTTCTGCCCTGGGAAACAAAACTCAGCACCCCACGTTCCTGGTCTCAGTTTGCAGAGCTCCATGGGCACTCTCAAAGAAGCCCGAGTTGGCACAGGTGGCAGCTTGTCCCTGGGCGGCATCTTGATTTTCGTGGAAATCCAGCAGGCAGACGGCCCCTAAGGAACAAGGGCCTACCTGGTACTAACAAGGGCTTCTGCCCAGGAAAACAAAACCCACCAACCCACGTTCCTGGTCTCAGTTTGCAGAGCTCCATGGGCACTCTCAAAGAAGCCCGAGTTGGCACAGGTGGCAGCTTGTCCCTGGGCGGCATCTTGAAATTCGTGGAAATCCAGCAGGCAGACGGCCCCTAAGGATCAAGGGCCTACCTGGTACTAACAAGGGCTTCTGCCCAGGAAAACAAAACCCACAAACCCACGTTCCTGGTCTCAGTTTGCAGAGCTCCGTGGGCACTCTCAAAGCAGCACGAGTTGGCACAGGTGGCAGCTTGTCCCTGTGCGGCATCTTGATATTCGTGGAAATCCTGCTGCCAGCGTGCCCCTTAGGGCCAAGTTCCAACCTCGTACTGACAAAGGCTTCTGCTCGGGGAAACAAAACCCACCACCCCATGTTCCTGGTCTCAGTTTGCAGAGCTCCATGGGCACTCTCAAAGAAGCCCGAGTTGGCACAGGTGGCAGCTTGTCCCTGGGCGGCATCTTGATTTTCGTGGAAATCCAGCAGGCAGACGGCCCCTAAGGAACAAGGGCCTACCTGGTACTAACAAGGGCTTCTTCCCAGGAAAACAAAACCCACCAACCCACGTTCCTGGTCTCAGTTTGCAGAGCTCCGTGGGCACTCTCAAAGAAGCCCGAGTTGGCACAGGTGGCAGCTCGTCCCTGGGCTGCACCTTGATATTCGTGGAAATCCTGCTGCCAGCGTGCCCCTTAGGGCCATTGGCCTACCTGATACTGAGAAAGGCTTCTGCCCGGGGAAACAAAACCCATAACCCCACGTTCCTGGTCTCAGTTGGCAGAGCTCCATGGGCACCCTCCAAGCAGCCCGAGTTGGCACAGGTGGCAGCTGGTCCCTGGGCAGTATCTTGATATTCATGGAAATCCAGCAGGCTGCCTGCCCCAAAGGGATGAGGGCCTACCTGGTACTGCAAATGCTTCTGCCCTGGGAAACAAAACTCAGGACCCCACGTTCCGGGTTTCAGTTTGCAGAGCTCCATGGGCACACCCAAAGCAGCCCGTGTTGGCACAGGTGGCAGCTTGTCCCTGGGCAGCATCTTGTTATTCGTGGAAATCCAGTCTGCAACTGGCCCCTTAGGGCCAAGGGCCTACCTGGTACTGACAAAGGCTTCTGCCCGGGGAAACAAAACCCACCACCCCACGTTCCTGGTCTCAGTTTGCAGAGCTCCATGGGCACACTCAAAGCAGCCCAAGTTGGCACAGGTGGCAGCTTGTCCCTGGGCGGCATCTTGAAATTCGTGGAAATCCTGCTGTCAGCCGGCCGCTAAGTGTGGAGGGCCCACCTAGTACAGAGAAAGTCTTCTGCCCAGCAAAACAAAACCCACTCCCCGACGTTCCAGGTCTCAGTTTGCAGAGCTCTGTGGGCACTCTCAAAGCAGCCTGAGTTGGCACAGGAGGCAGCTTGTCCCTGGGCAGCATCTTGTTAGTCGTGGAAATCCAGCCTGCAACTGGCCCCTTAGGGCCGCGGGCCTACCTGGTACTGAAAAAGGCTTCGGCCCGGGAAAACAAAACACAGCACCCCAGGATCCTGGTCTCAGTTTGCAGAGCTCCGTGAGCACTCTAAAAGCAGCCCGAGTTGGCACAGGTGGCAGCTTGTCCCTGGGCGGCATCTTGAAATTCGTGGAAATCCAGCAGGCAGACAGCCCCTAAGGAACAAGGGCCTACCTGGTACTAACAAGGACTTCTGCCCAGGAAAACAAAACCCACCAACCCATGTTCCTGGTCTCAGTTTGCAGAGCTCCATGGGCACTCTCAAAGCAGCCCGAGTTGGCACAGGTGGCAGCTTGTGCCTGGGCAGCATCTTGTTATTCGTGGAAATCCAGTCTGCAACTGGCCCCTTAGGGCCAAGGGCCTACCTGGTACTGACAAAGGCTTCTGCCCGGGGAAACAAAACCCACCACCCCACGTTCCTGGTCTCAGTTTGCAGAGCTCCGTGGGCACTCTCAAAGCAGCACGAGTTGGCACAGGTGGCAGCTTGTCCCTGTGCGGCATCTTGATATTCGTGGAAATCCTGCTGCCAGCGTGCCCCTTAGGGCCAAGTTCCAACCTCGTACTGACAAAGGCTTCTGCTCGGGGAAACAAAACCCACCACCCCATGTTCCTGGTCTCAGTTTGCAGAGCTCCATGGGCACTCTCAAAGAAGCCCGAGTTGGCACAGGTGGCAGCTTGTCCCTGGGCGGCATCTTGATTTTCGTGGAAATCCAGCAGGCAGACGGCCCTAAGGAACAAGGGCCTACCTGGTACTAACAAGGGCTTCTGCCCAGGAAAACAAAACCCACCAACCCACGTTCCTGGTCTCAGTTTGCAGAGCTCCGTGGGCACTCTCAAAGAAGCCCGAGTTGGCACAGGTGGCAGCTCGTCCCTGGGCTGCACCTTGATATTCGTGGAAATCCTGCTGCCAGCGTGCCCCTTAGGGCCATTGGCCTACCTGATACTGAGAAAGGCTTCTGCCCGGGGAAACAAAACCCATAATCCCACGTTCCTGGTCTCAGTTGGCAGAGCTCCATGGGCACCCTCCAAGCAGCCCGAGTTGGCACAGGTGGCAGCTGGTCCCTGGGCAGCATCTTGATATTCATGGAAATCCAGCAGGCTGCCTGCCCCAAAGGGATGAGGGCCTACCTGGTACTGCAAATGCTTCTGCCCTGGGAAACAAAACTCAGGACCCCACGTTCCGGGTTTCAGTTTGCAGAGCTCCATGGGCACTCTCAAAGCAGCCCGAGTTGGCACAGGTGGCAGCTTGTCCCTGGGCAGCATCTTGTTATTCGTGGAAATCCAGTCTGCAACTGGCCCCTTAGGGCCAAGGGCCTACCTGGTACTGACAAAGGCTTCTGCCCGGGGAAACAAAACCCACCACCCCACGTTCCTGGTCTCAGTTTGCAGAGCTCCATGGGCACTCTCAAAGCAGCCCAAGTTGGCACAGGTGGCAGCTTGTCCCTGGGCGGCATCTTGAAATTCGTGGAAATCCAGCTGTCAGCCGGCCGCTAAGTGTGGAGGGCCCACCTAGTACAGAGAAAGTCTTCTGCCCAGGAAAACAAAACCCACTCCCCAACGTTCCAGGTCTCAGTTTGCAGAGCTCTGTGGGCACTCTCAAATCAGCCTGAGTTGGCACAGGAGGCAGCTTGTCCCTGGGCAGCATCTTGTTAGTCGTGGAAATCCAGCAGGCTGCCTGCCCCAAAGGGATGAGGGCCTACCTGGTACTGCAAATGCTTCTGCCCTGGGAAACAAAACTCAGGACCCCACGTTCCGGGTTTCAGTTTGCAGAGCTCCATGGGCACACCCAAAGCAGCCCGTGTTGGCACAGGTGGCAGCTTGTCCCTGGGCAGCATCTTGTTATTCTTGGAAATCCAGTCTGCAACTGGCCCCTTAGGGCCAAGGGCCTACCTGGTACTGACAAAGGCTTCTGCCCGGGGAAACAAAACCCACCACCCCACGTTCCTGGTCTCAGTTTGCAGAGCTCCATGGGCACACTCAAAGCAGCCCAAGTTGGCACAGGTGGCAGCTTGTCCCTGGGCGGCATCTTGAAATTCGTGGAAATCCTGCTGTCAGCCGGCCGCTAAGTGTGGAGGGCCCACCTAGTACAGAGAAAGTCTTCTGCCCAGGAAAACAAAACCCACTCCCCGACGTTCCAGGTCTCAGTTTGCAGAGCTCTGTGGGCACTCTCAAAGCAGCCTGAGTTGGCACAGGAGGCAGCTTGTCCCTGGGCAGCATCTTGTTAGTCGTGGAAATCCAGCCTGCAACTGGCCCCTTAGGGCCGCGGGCCTACCTGGTACTGAAAAAGGCTTCTGCCCGGGAAAACAAAACACAGCACCCCAGGATCCTGGTCTCAGTTTGCAGAGCTATGTGAGCACTCTAAAAGCAGCCCGAGTTGGCACAGGTGGCAGCTTGTCCCTGGGCGGCATCTTGAAATTCGTGGAAATCCAGCAGGCAGACAGCCCCTAAGGAACAAGGGCCTACCTGGTACTAACAAGGACTTCTGCCCAGGAAAACAAAACCCACCAACCCATGTTCCTGGTCTCAGTTTGCAGAGCTCCATGGGCACTCTCAAAGCAGCCCGAGTTGGCACAGGTGGCAGCTTGTGCCTGGGCAGCATCTTGTTATTCGTGGAAATCCAGTCTGCAACTGGCCCCTTAGGGCCAAGGGCCTACCTGGTACTGACAAAGGCTTCTGCCCGGGGAAACAAAACCCACCACCCCACGTTCCTGGTCTCAGTTTGCAGAGCTCCGTGGGCACTCTCAAAGCAGCACGAGTTGGCACAGGTGGCAGCTTGTCCCTGTGCGGCATCTTGATATTCGTGGAAATCCTGCTGCCAGCGTGCCCCTTAGGGCCAAGTTCCAACCTCGTACTGACAAAGGCTTCTGCTCGGGGAAACAAAACCCACCACCCCATGTTCCTGGTCTCAGTTTGCAGAGCTCCATGGGCACTCTCAAAGAAGCCCGAGTTGGCACAGGTGGCAGCTTGTCCCTGGGCGGCATCTTGATTTTCGTGGAAATCCAGCAGGCAGACGGCCCCTAAGGAACAAGGGCCTACCTGGTACTAACAAGGGCTTCTGCCCAGGAAAACAAAACCCACCAACCCACGTTCCTGGTCTCAGTTTGCAGAGCTCCGTGGGCACTCTCAAAGAAGCCCGAGTTGGCACAGGTGGCAGCTCGTCCCTGGGCTGCACCTTGATATTCGTGGAAATCCTGCTGCCAGCGTGCCCCTTAGGGCCATTGGCCTACCTGATACTGAGAAAGGCTTCTGCCCGGGGAAACAAAACCCATAATCCCACGTTCCTGGTCTCAGTTGGCAGAGCTCCATGGGCACCCTCCAAGCAGCCCGAGTTGGCACAGGTGGCAGCTGGTCCCTGGGCAGCATCTTGATATTCATGGAAATCCAGCAGGCTGCCTGCCCCAAAGGGATGAGGGCCTACCTGGTACTGCAAATGCTTCTGCCCTGGGAAACAAAACTCAGGACCCCACGTTCCGGGTTTCAGTTTGCAGAGCTCCATGGGCACTCTCAAAGCAGCCCGAGTTGGCACAGGTGGCAGCTTGTCCCTGGGCAGCATCTTGTTATTCGTGGAAATCCAGTCTGCAACTGGCCCCTTAGGGCCAAGGGCCTACCTGGTACTGACAAAGGCTTCTGCCCGGGGAAACAAAACCCACCACCCCACGTTCCTGTTCTCAGTTTGCAGAGCTCCATGGGCACTCTCAAAGCAGCCCAAGTTGGCACAGGTGGCAGCTTGTCCCTGGGCGGCATCTTGAAATTCGTGGAAATCCAGCTGTCAGCCGGCCGCTAAGTGTGGAGGGCCCACCTAGTACAGAGAAAGTCTTCTGCCCAGGAAAACAAAACCCACTCCCCAACGTTCCAGGTCTCAGTTTGCAGAGCTCTGTGGGCACTCTCAAAGCAGCCTGAGTTGGCACAGGAGGCAGCTTGTCCCTGGGCAGCATCTTGTTAGTCGTGGAAATCCAGCCTGCAACCGGCCCCTTAGGGCCGAGGGCCTACCTGGTACTGAAAAAGGCTTCTGCCCGGGAAAACAAAACACAGCACCCCACGTTCCTGGTCTCAGTTTGCAGAGCTCCGTGAGCACTCTCAAAGCAGCCCGAGTTGGCACAGGTGGCAGCTCGTCCCTGGACGGCATCTTGATTTTCGTGGAAATCCAGCAGGCAGACAGCCCCTAAGGAACAAGGGCCTACCTGGTACTAACAAGGGCTTCTGCGCAGGAAAACAAAACCCACCAACCCACGTTCCTGGTCTCAGTTTGCAGAGCTCCGTGGGCACTCTCAAAGCAGCCCGAGTTGGCACAGGTGGCAGCTTGTCCCTGGACGGCATCTTGATATTCCTGGAAATCCTGCTGCCAGCGTGCCCCTTAGGGGCAAGGGCCCACCTGGTACTGACAAAGGCTTCTGCCCAGGGAAACAAAACCCACCACCCCACGTTCCTGGTCTCAGTTGGCAGAGCTCCGTGGGCACCCTAAAAGAAGTACGAGTTGGCACAGGTGGCACCTTTCCCTGGCCGGCATCGTGATATTCGTGGAAATCCAGCAGGCAGACGGCCCTTAAGGAACAAGGGCCTACCTGGTACTAACAAGGGCTTCTGCCAGGGGAAACAAAACTCAGCACCCCACGTTCCTGGTTTCAGATTGCAGAGCTCCATGGGCACTCTCAAAGCAGCACGAGTTGGCACAGGTGGCAGCTTGTCCCTGGGCGGCATCTTGATATTCGTGGAAATCCAGCAGTCAGCCGGCCGCTAAGGGTGGAGAGCCAACCTAGTACAGAGAAAGTCTTCTGCCAGGCAAAACAAAACCCAGTACCAGACATTCCAGGTCTCAGTTTGCAGAGCTCCGTGGGCACTCTCAAATCAGCACGAGTTGGCACAGGTGGCAGCATGTCCCTGGGCAGCATCTTGTTATTCATGGAAATCCAGTAGGCAACCGGTCCTTTAAGGCCGAGGGGATACCTGGTAGTGAGAAAGGCTTCTGCCCTGGAAAACAAAACTCAGCAGCCCACGGTCCTGGTCTCAGTTTCAGGAGCTCCATGGGCACACCCAAAGCAGCCCGAGTTGGCACCGGTGGCAGCTTGTCCCTGGGCAGCATCTTGTTATTCGTGGAAATCCAGTCTGCAACTGGCCCCATAGGGCCATTGGCCTACCTGGTACAGACAAAGGCTTCTGCCCGGGGAAACAAAATTCACCACCCCACGTTCCTGGTTTCAGTTTGCAGAGTTCCGTGGGCACTCTCAAAGCAGCCCAAGTTGGCACAGGTGGCAGCTTGTCCCTGGGCAGAATCTTGATATTCATGGAAATCCAGCAGGCTGCCTGCCCCAAAGGGATGAGGGCCTACCTGGTTTTTCAAATGCTTCTGCCCTGGGAAACAAAACTCAGCACCCCACGTTCCTGGTCTCAGTTTGCAGAGCTCCATGGGCACTCTCAAAGAAGCCCGAGTTGGCACAGGTGGCAGCTTGTCCCTGGGCGGCATCTTGATTTTCGTGGAAATCCAGCAGGCAGACGGCCCCTAAGGAACAAGGGCCTACCTGGTACTAACAAGGGCTTCTGCCCAGGAAAACAAAACCCACCAACCCACGTTCCTGGTCTCAGTTTGCAGAGCTCCATGGGCACTCTCAAAGAAGCCCGAGTTGGCACAGGTGGCAGCTTGTCCCTGGGCGGCATCTTGAAATTCGTGGAAATCCAGCAGGCAGACGGCCCCTAAGGATCAAGGGCCTACCTGGTACTAACAAGGGCTTCTGCCCAGGAAAACAAAACCCACAAACCCACGTTCCTGGTCTCAGTTTGCAGAGCTCCGTGGGCACTCTCAAAGAAGCCCGAGTTTGCACAGGTGGCAGCTCGTCCCTGGGCTGCACCTTGATATTCGTGGAAATCCTGCTGCCAGCGTGCCCCTTAGGGCCATTGGCCTACCTGATACTGACAAAGGCTTCTGCCCGGGGAAACAAAACCCATAACCCCACGTTCCTGGTCTCAGTTGGCAGAGCTCCGTGGGCACCATCCAAGCAGCCCGAGTTGGCACAGGTGGCAGCTGGTCCCTGGGCAGCATCTTGATATTCATGGAAATCCAGCAGGCTGCCTGCCCCTAAGGGATGAAGGCCTACCCGGTACTGCAAATGCTTCTGCCGTGGGAAACAAAACTCAGCACCCCACGTTCCTGGTTTCAGATTGCAGAGCTCCATGGGCACCCTCAAAGCAGCCCGAGTTGGCACAGGTGGCAGCTTGTCCCTGGGCGGCATCTTGATATTCGTGGAAATCCAGCAGGCAGCCGGCCCCAAAAGGATGAGGGCCTACCTGGTACTGAGAAAGGCTTCTGCCCGGGGAAACAAAACTCAGCACCCCACGTTCCTGGTCTCAGTTTGCAGAGCTCTGTGGGCACTCTCAAAGCAGCCTGAGTTGGCACAGGAGGCAGCTTGTCCCTGGGCGGCATCTTGTTATTCGTGTAAATCCAGCCTTCAACCGGCCCCTTAGGGCCGAGGGTCTACCTGGTACTGAAAAAGGCTTCTGCCCGGGAAAACAAAACACAGCACCCCACGTTCCTGGTTTCAGTTTGCAGAGCTCCGTGGGCACTCTCAAAGCAGCCCGAGTTGGCACAGGTGGCAGCTTGTCCCTGGACGGCATCTTGATTTTCGTGGAAATCCAGCAGGCAGACGGCCCCTAAGGAACAAGGGCCTACCTGGTACAAACAAGGGCTTCTGCCCGGGGAAACAAAACCCATAACCCCACGTTCCTGGTCTCAGTTTGCAGAGCTCCGTGGGCACCCTCAAAGCAGTACGAGTTGGCAACGGTGGCACCTTTCCCTCGCCGGCATCGTGATATTCGTGGAAATCCAGCAGGCAGACGGCCCTTAAGGAACAAGGGCCTACCTGGTACTAACAAGGGCTTCTGCCAGGGGAAACAAAACTCAGCACCCCACGTTCCTGGTTTCAGATTGCAGAGCTCCATGGGCACTCTCACAGCAGCACGAGTTGGCACAGGTGGCAGCTTGTCCCTGGGCGGCATCTTGATATTCGTGGAAATCCAGCAGTCAGCCGGCCGCTAAGGGTGGAGAGCCAACCTAATACAGAGAAAGTCTTCTGCCAGGCAAAACAAAACCCAGTACCAGACATTCCAGGTCTCAGTTTGCAGAGCTCCGTGGGCACTCTCAAATCAGCACGAGTTGGCACAGGCGGCAGCATGTCCCTGGGCAGCCTCTTGTTATTCATGGAAATCCAGTAGGCAACCGGTCCTTTAAGGCCGAGAGGATACCTGGTACTGACAAAGGCTTCTGCCCTGGAAAACAAAACTCAGCAGCCCACGGTCCTGGTCTCAGTTTCAGGAGCTCCATGGGCACACCCAAAGCAGCCCGAGTTGGCACCGGTGGCAGCTTGTCCCTGGGCAGCATCTTGTTATTCGTGGAAATCCAGTCTGCAACTGGCCCCATAGGGCCAAGGGCCTACCTGGTACAGACAAAGGCTTCTGCCCGGGGAAACAAAATTCACCACCCCACGTTCCTGGTTTCAGTTTGCAGAGTTCCGTGGGCACTCTCAAAGCAGCCCAAGTTGGCACAGGTGGCAGCTTGTCCCTGGGCAGAATCTTGATATTCATTGAAATCCAGCAGGCTGCCTGCCCCAAAGGGATGAGGGCCTACCTGGTTTTTCAAATGCTTCTGCCCTGGGAAACAAAACTCAGCACCCCACGTTCCTGGTCTCAGTTTGCAGAGCTCCATGGGCACTCTCAAAGAAGCCCGAGTTGGCACAGGTGGCAGCTTGTCCCTGGGCAGCATCTTGATATTCGTGGAAATCCTGCTGCCAGCGTGCCCCTTAGGGTCGAGGGCCAACCTCGTACTGACAAAGGCTTCTGCCAGGGGAAACAAAACCCACCACCCCACGTTCCTGGTCTCAGTTTGCAGAGCTCCATGGGCACTCTCAAAGAAGCCCGAGTTGGCACAGGTGGCAGCTTGTCCCTGGGCGGCATCTTGATTTTCGTGGAAATCCAGCAGGCAGACGGCCCCTAAGGAACAAGGGCCTACCTGGTACTAACAAGGGCTTCTGCCCAGGAAAACAAAAACCACCAACCCACGTTCCTGGTCTCAGTTTGCAGAGCTCCATGGGCACTCTCAAAGAAGCCCGAGTTGGCACAGGTGGCAGCTTGTCCCTGGGCGGCATCTTGATTTTCGTGGAAATCCAGCAGGCAGACGGCCCCTAAGGATCAAGGGCCTACCTGGTACTAACAAGGGCTTCTGCCCAGGAAAACAAAACCCACAAACCCACGTTCCTGGTCTCAGTTTGCAGAGCTCCGTGGGCACTTCCAAAGAAGCCCGAGTTTGCACAGGTGGCAGCTTGTCCCTGGGCTGCACCTTGATATTCGTGGAAATCCTGCTGCCAGCGTGCCCCTTAGGGCCATTGGCCTACCTGATACTGACAAAGGCTTCTGCCCGGGGAAACAAAACCCATAACCCCACGTTCCTGGTCTCAGTTGGCAGAGCTCCGTGGGCACTCTGAAAGCAGCCCGAGTTGGCACAGGTGGCAGCTGGTCCCTGGGCAGCATCTTGTTATTCATGGAAATCCAGCAGGCTGCCTTACCCTAAGGGATGAAGGCCTACCCGGTACTGCAAATGCTTCTGCCGTGGGAAACAAAACTCAGCACCCCACGTTCCTGGTTTCAGATTGCAGAGCTCCATGGGCACCCTCAAAGCAGCCCGAGTTGGCACAGGTGGCAGCTTGTCCCTGGGCGGCATCTTGATATTCGTGGAAATCCAGCAGGCAGCCGGCCCCTAAAGGATGAGGGCCTACCTGGTACTGAGAAAGGCTTCTGCCCGGGGAAACAAAACTCAGCACCCCACGTTCCTGGTCTCAGTTTGCAGAGCTCTGTGGGCACTCTCAAAGCAGCCTGAGTTGGCACAGGAGGCAGCTTGTCCCTGGGCAGCATCTTGTTATTCGTGTAAATCCAGCCTTCAACCGGCCCCTTAGGGCCGAGGGTCTACCTGGTACTGACAAAGGCTTCTGCCCGGGAAAACAAAACACAGCACCCCACGTTCCTGGTCTCAGTTTGCAGAGCTCCGTGGGCACTCTCAAAGCAGCCCGAGTTGGCACAGGTGGCAGCTTGTCCCTGGACGGCATCTTGATTTTCGTGGAAATCCAGCAGGAAGACGGCCCCTAAGGAACAAGGGCCTACCTGGTACAAACAAGGGATTCTGCCCGGGGAAACAAAACCCATAACCCCACGTTCCTGGTCTCAGTTTGCAGAGCTCCGCGGGCACCCTCAAAGCAGTACGAGTTGGCAACGGTGGCACCTTTCCCTGGCCGGCATCGTGATATTCGTGGAAATCCAGCAGGCAGACGGCCCTTAAGGAACAAGGGCCTACCTGGTACTGACAAAGGCTTCTGCCAGGGGAAACAAAACCCACCACCCCACGTTCCTGTTCTCAGTTTGCAGAGCTCCGTGGGCAGCCTCAAAACAGTACGAGTTGGCACAGGTGGCAGCTTGTCCCTGGGCGGCATCTTGATATTCGCGGAATTCCAGCAGTCAGCCGGTCGCTAAGGGTGGAGGGCCAACCTAGTACAGAGAAAGTCTTCTGCCAGGACAAACAAAACCCAGTACCAGACGTTCCAGGTCTCAGTTTGCAGAGCTCCGTGGGCACTCTCAAAGCAGCACGAGTTGGCACAGGTGGCAGCATGTCCCTGGGCAGCATCTTGTTATTCATGGAAATCCAGCAGGCAACCGGTCCCTTAAGGCCGAGGGGATACCTGGTACTGACAAAGGCTTCTGCCCGGGAAAACAAAACTCAGCACCCCACGGTCCTGGTCTCAGTTTGCAGAGCTCCATGGGCTCACCCAAAGCAGCCCGAGTTGGCACCGGTGGCAGCTTGTCCCTGGGCAGCATCTTGTTATTCGTGGAAATCCATTCTGCAACTGGCCCCTTAGGGCCAAGAGCCTACCTGGTACAGACAAAGGCTTCTGCCCGGGGAAACAAAATTCACCACCCCACGTTCCTGGTTTCAGTTTGAAGAGTTCCGTGGGCACTCTCAAAGCAGCCCGAGTTGCACAGGTGGTAGCTGGTCCCTGGGCAGCATCTTGATATTCATGGAAATCCAGCAGGCTGCCTGCCCCAAAGGGATAAGGGCCTACCTGGTACTGCAAAAGCTTCTGCCCTGGGAAACAAAACTCAGCACCCCACGTTCCTGGTCTCAGTTTCCAGAGCTCCATGGGCACTCTCAAAGCAGCCTGAGTTGGCACAGGTGGCAGCTTGTCCCTGGGCAGCATCTTGATATTCGTGGAAATCCAGTCTGCAACTGGCCCCTTAGGGCCAAGGGCCTACCTGGTACTGAGAAAGGCTTCTGCCCGGGGAAACAAAACCCACCACCCCACGTTCCTGGTCTCAGTTTGCAGAGCTCCATGGGCACTCTCAAAGCAGCCCAAGTTGGCACAGGTGGCAGCTCGTCCCTGGGCGGCATCTTGATATTCGTGGAAATCCTGCTGCCAGCGTGCCCCTTAGGGCCAAGGGCCAACCTTGTACTGACAAAGGCTTCTGCCAGGGGAAACAAAACCCACCACCCCACGTTCCTGGTCTCAGTTTGCAGAGCTCCATGAACACTCTCAAAGCAGCCCAAGTTGGCACAGGTGGCAGCTTGTCCCTGGGCGGCATCTTGATTTTCGTGGAAATCCAGCAGGCAGACGGCCCCTAAGGAACAAGGGCCTACCTGGTAATAACAAGGGATTCTGCCCAGGAAAACAAAACCCACCAACCCACGTTCCTGGTCTCAGTTTGCAGAGCTCCGTGGGCACTCTCAAAGAAGCCCGAGTTGGCACAGGTGGCAGCTCGTCCCTGGGCTGCACCTTGATATTCGTGGAAATCCTGCTGCCAGCGTGCCCCTTAGGGCCATTGGCCTACCTGATACTGACAAAGGCTTCTGCCCGGGGAAACAAAACCCATAACCCCACGTTCCTGGTCTCAGTTGGCAGAGCTCCTTGGGCACCCTCCAAGCAGCCCGAGTTGGCACAGGTGGCAGCTGGTCCCTGGGCAGCATCTTGATATTCGTGGAAATCCAGCAGGCTGCCTGCCCCTAAGGGATGAGGGCCTACCCGGTACTGCAAATGCTTCTGCCGTGGGAAACAAAACTCAGCACCCCACGTTCCTGGTTTCAGATTGCAGAGCTCCATGGGCACCCTCAAAGCAGCCCGAGTTGGCACAGGTGGCAGCTTGTCCCTGGGCGGCATCTTGATATTCGTGGAAATCCAGCAGGCAGCCGGCCCCTAAAGGATGAGGGCCTACCTGGTACTGAGAAAGGCTTCTGCCCGGGGAAACAAAACTCAGCACCCCACGTTCCTGGTCTCAGTTTGCAGAGCTCAGTGGGCACTCTCAAAGCAGCCTGAGTTGGCACAGGAGGCAGCTTGTCCCTGGGCGGCATCTTGTTATTCGTGGAAATCCAGCCTTCAACCGGCCCCTTAGGGCCGAGGGTCTACCTGGTACTGATAAAGGGTTCTGCCCGGGAAAACAAAACACAGCACCCCACGTTCCTGGTTTCAGTTTGCAGAGCTCCGTGGGCACTCTCAAAGCAGCCCTAGTTGGCACAGGTGGCAGCTTGTCCCTGGGCGGCATCTTGATTTTCGTGGAAATCCATCAGGCAGACGGCCCCTAAGGACCAAGGGCCTACCTGGTACAAACAAGGGCTTCTGCCCAGGAAAACAAAACCCACCAACCCACGTTCCTGGTCTCAGTTTGCAGAGCTCCGTGGGCACCCTCAAAGCAGCACGAGTTGGCACAGGTGGCAGCATGTCCCTGGGCAGCATCTTGTTATTCGTGGAAATCCAGCAGGCAACCGGTCCCTTAAGGCCGACGGGATACCTGGTACTGACAAAGGCTTCTGCCCGGGGAAACAAAAACCATAACCCCACGTTCCTGGTCTCAGTTTGCAGAGCTCTGTGGGCACCCTCAAAGCAGTACGAGTTGGCAACGGTGGCACCTTTCCCTGGCCGGCATCGTGATATTCGTGGAAATCCAGCAGGCAGACGGCCCTTAAGGAACAAGGGCCTACCTGGTACTGACAAAGGCTTCTGCCAGGGGAAACAAAACTCAGCACCCCACGTTCCTGGTCTCAGTTTGCAGAGCTCCACGGGCACTCTCAAAGCAGCGCGAGTTGGCACAGGTGGCAGCTTGTCCCTGGGCGGCATCTTGATATTCGTGGAAATCCAGCAGTCAGCCGGCCGCTAAGGGTGGAGGGCCAACCTAGTACAGAGAAAGTCTTCTGCCAGGACAAACAAAACCCAGTACCAGACGTTCCAGGTCTCAGTTTGCAGAGCTCCGTGGGCACTCTCAAAGCAGCACGAGTTGGCACAGGTGGCAGCATGTCCCTGGGCAGCATCTTGTTATTCATGGAAATCCAGGAGGCAACCGGTCCCTTAAGGCCAAGGGGATACCTGGTACTGACAAAGGCTTCTGCCCGGGAAAACAAAACTCAGCACCCCACGGTCCTGGTCTCAGTTTCAGGAGCTCCATGGGCACAGCCAAAGCAGCCCGAGTTGGCACCGGTGGCAGCTTGTCCCTGGGCAGCATCTTGTTATTCGTGGAAATCCAGTCTGCAACTGGCCCCTTAGGGCCAAGGGCCTACCTGGTACAGACAAAGGCTTCTGCCCGGGGAAACAAAATTCACCACCCCACGTTCCTGGTTTCAGTATGAAGAGTTCCGTGGGCACTCTCAAATCAGCCCGAATTGGCACAGGGGGCAGCTGGTCCCTGGGCAGAATCTTGATATTCATGGAAATCCAGCAGGCTGCCTGCCCCAAAGGGATGAGGGCCTACCTGGTACTGCAAATGCTTCTGCCCTGGGAAACAAAACTCCGCACCCCACGTTTCTGGTTTCAGTTTGTAGAGCTCCATGGGCACTCTCAAAGCAGCGCGAGTTGGCACAGGTGGCAGCTTGTCCCTGGGCGGCATCTTGATATTCGTGGAAATCCTGCTGCCAGCCGGCCCCTAAAGGATGAGGGCCTACCTGGTACTGAGAAAGGCTTCTGCCCGGGGAAACAAAACTCAGCACCCCACGTTCCTGGTCTCAGTTTGCAGAGCTCCATGGGCACTCTCAAAGCAGCGCGAGTTGGCACAGGTGGCAGCTTGTCCCTGGGCGGCATCTTGATATTCGTGGAAATCGAGCAGTCAGCCGTCCGCTAAGGGTGGAGGGCCAACCTAGTACAGAGAAAGTCTTCTGCCAGGCAAAACAAAACACAGTACCAGACGTTCCAGGTCTCAGTTTGCAGAGCTCCGTGGGCACTCTGAAAGCAGCACGAGTTGGCACAGGAGGCAGCTTGTCCCTGGGCAGCATCTTGTTATTCGTGGAAATCCAGCCTGCAACCGGCCCCATAGGGCCGAGGGCCTACCTGGTACTGAAAAAGGCTTCTGCCCGGGAAAACAAAACACAGCACCCCACGTTTCCTGGTCTCAGTTTGCAGAGCTCCGTTGGCACTCTCAAAGCAGCCCGAGTTGGACACAGGTGGCAGCTTGTCCCTGGGCGGCATCTTGTTATTCGTGGAAATCCAGCCTGCAACCGGCCCCATAGGGCCGAGGGCCTACCTGGTACTGAAAAAGGCTTCTGCCCGGGAAAACAAAACACAGCACCCCACGTTCCTGGTCTCAGTTTGCAGAGCTCTGTTGGCACTCTCAAAGCAGCCTGAGTTGGCACAGGTGGCAGCTTGTCCCTGGGCGGCATCTTGATTTTCGTGGAAATCCAGCAGGCAGACGGCCCTTAAGGGATGAGGGCCTACCTGGTACTGCAAATGCTTCTGCCCTGGGAAACAAAACCCACCACCCCACGTTCCTGGTTTCAGATTGCAGAGCTCCATGGGCACTCTCAAAGCAGCCCTAGTTTGCACAGCTGGCAGCTTGTCCCTGGGCAGCATCTTGTTATTCGTGGAAATCCAGCCTGCAACCGGCCCCATAGGGCCGAGGGCCTACCTGGTACTGAAAAAGGCTTCTGCCCGGGAAAACAAAACACAGCACCCCACGTTCCTGGTCTCAGTTTGCAGAGCTCCGTTGGCACTCTCAAAGCAGCGCGAGTTGGCACAGGTGGCAGCTTGTCCCTGGGCGGCATCTTGATTTTCGTGGAAATCCAGCAGGCAGACGGCCCCTAAGGAACAAGGGCGACCTGGTACTAACAAGGGCTTCTGCCCCGGGAAACAAAACCCACCAACCCACGTTCCGGGTCTCAGTTTGCAGAGCACCGTGGGCACTCTCAAAGCAGCCCTAGTTGGCACAGGTGGCAGCTCGTCCCTGGGCTGCACCTTAATATTCGTGGAAATCCTGCTGCCAGCGTGCCCCTTAGGGCCAAGGGCCCAACTGATACTGACAAAGGCTTCTGCCCGGGGAAACAAAACCCATAACCCTGCGTTCCTGGTCTCAGTTGGCAAAGCTCCGTTGGCAGCCTCAAAGCAGTACGAGTTGGCAACGGTGGCACCTTTCCCTGGCCGGCATCGTGATATTCGTGGAAATCCAGCAGGCAGACGGCCCCTAAGGAACAAGGGCCTACCTGGTACTGGCAATGGCTTCTGCCAGGGGAAACAAAACCCACCACCCCACGTTCCTGGTCTCAGTTTGCAGAGCTCCATTGGCACTCTCAAAGCAGCCCTAGTTGCACAGGTGGCAGCTTGTCCCTGGGCGGCATCTTGATATTCGTGGAAATCCAGCAGTCAGCCGGCCGCTAAGGGTGGAGGGCCAACCTAGTACAGAGAAAGTCTTCTGCCAGGCAAAACAAAATCAGTACCAGACGTTCCAGGTCTCAGTTTGCAGAGCTCCGTGGGCACTCTCAAAGCAGCGCGAGTTGGCACAGGTGGCAGCTTGTCCCTGGGCAGCATCTTGTTATTCGTGGAAATCCAGCCTGCAACCGGCCCCTTAGGAATGAGGGCCTACCTGGTACTGTAAATGCTTCTGCCTTGGGAAACAAGACTCAGCACCCCACGTTCCTGGTTTCAGTTTGCAGAGCTCCATGGGCACTCTCAAAGCACAGCCCGAGTTGGCACAGGTGGCAGCTTGTCCCTGGGATGCACCTTGATATTCGTGGAAATCCTGCTGGCAGCGTGCCCCTTAGGGCCAAGGGCCCACCTGATACTGACAAAGGCTTCTGCCCGGGGAAAGAAAACCCATAACCCCACGTTCCTGGTCTCAGTTGGCAAAGCTCCGTGGGCACCCTCAAAGCAGTACGAGTTGGCAACGGTGGCACCATTCCCTGGGCGGCATCTTGATTTTCGTGGAAATCCAGCAGGCAGACGGCCCCTAAGGAACAAGGGCCTACCTGGTACTGGCAAAGGGTTCTGCCAGGGGAAACAAAACCCACCACCCCACGTTCCTGGTCTCAGTTTGCAGAGCTCCATGGGCACTCTCAATGCAGCCCAAGTTGGCACAGGTGGCAGCATGTCCCAGGGCGGCATCTTGATATTCGTGGAAATCCTGCTGCCAGCCGGCCCCTAAAGGATGAGGGCCTACCTGGTACTGAGAAAGGCTTCTGCCCGGGTGAACAAAACTCAGCACCCCACGTTCCTGGTCTCAGTTTCAGGAGCTCCATGGGCACTCTCAATGCAGCCCAAGTTGGCACAGGTGGCAGCATGTCCCAGGGCGGCATCTTGATATTCGTGGAAATCCAGCAGTTAGCCAGCCCCTAAGTGTGGAGGGCCTAACTAGTACATAGAAAGTCTTCTGCCCAGCAAAACAAAACCCACTCCCCGACGTTCCAGGTCTCAGTTTGCAGAGCTCCGTGGGCACTCTCAAAGCTGCCTGGGTTGGCACAGCAGGCAGCTTGTCCCTGGGCAGCATCTTGTTATTCGTGGAAATCCAGCCTGCAACCGGCCCCTTAGGGCCGAGGGCCTACCTGGTACTGAAAAAGGCTTCTGCCCGGGAAAACAAAAACCCACCACCCCACGTTCCTGGTCTCAGTTTGCAGAGCTCCATGGGCACTCTCAAAGCAGCGCGAGTTGGCACAGGTGGCAGCTTGTCCCTGGGCGGCATCTTGATATTCGTGGAAATCCAGCAGTCAGCCGGCCGCTAAGGGTGGAAGGCCAACCTAGTACAGAGAAAGTCTTCTGCCAGGCAAAACAAAACCCAGTACCATACGTTCCTGGTCTCAGTTTGCAGAGCTCCGTGGGCACTCTCAAAGCAGCGCGAGTTGGCACAGGTGGCAGCTTGTCCCTGGGCGGCATCTTGATATTCGTGGAAATCCAGCAGTCAGCCGGTCGCTAAGGGTGGAGGGCCAACCTAGTACAGAGAAAGTCTTCTGCCAGGACAAACAAAACCCAGTACCAGACGTTCCAGGTCTCAGTTTGCAGAGCTCCGTGGGCACTCTCAAAGCAGCACGAGTTGGCACAGGTGGCAGCATGTCCCTGGGCAGCATCTTGTTATTCATGGAAATCCAGCAGGCAACCGGTCCCTTAAGGCCGAGGGGATACCTGGTACTGACAAAGGCTTCTGCCCGGGAAAACAAAACTCAGCGCCCCACGGTCCTGGTCTCAGTTTCAGGAGCTCCATGGGCACACCCAAAGCAGCCCGAGTTGGCACCGGTGGCATCTTGTCCCTGGGCAGCATCTTGATATTCGTGGAAATCCAGCCTGCAACTGGCCCCTTAGGGGCAAGGGCCTACCTGGTACTGACAAAGGCTTCTGCCCGGGGAAACAAAAACCATAACCCCACGTTCCTGGTCTCAGTTGGCAGAGCTCCGTGGGCACCCTCAAAGCAGTACGAGTTGGCAACGGTGGCACCTTTCCCTGGCCGGCATCGTGATATTCGTGGAAATCCCGCAGGCAGACGGCCCTTAAGGAACAAGGGCCTACCTGGTACTGGCAAAGGCTTCTGCCAGGGGAAACAAAACCCACCACCCCATGTTCTGTTGTAGTGTGTCATTTTTGTTGCAGATGATATAAAGTTGGAATGTTCTGTTCACCCCTGTTCACTCCTGTTACATGGTTCTGCCCTGGTTCTCCCCTCCCCATCAGTTCATGCCAATCCCCTTATCTCCACCCCAATTGTCCTTATTTGTGATAATTCATTACTGTAACCCCTCCCCAGACCCCTATCCATCACTCAGCGTCCCCTCCCTTTGTTCCAGAATGTTCTGCTGTTCCCGTCGAGTGATTGGATTAGGAGCCGGGGTCCCGCCCCCAGTTTAAATGCATTTGTTACCCCTACAGTCACTCCTTTGTAGCCCCCCACCCCCCTGTTTCCTGATTGGACCTGGGTCCAGTTCCACCCCTGTTCTCCGCCCCCTTTATAACCCCGTGTAGCTGGCTGCCCGGGGTCCTCGGTCGGCTGGTTGCCCTGGTGTTCAATAAAACCGGATTTCTACCCCCGGACGGAGACCCTCTTTTCTTCACTTTGCCGCAGCTGCCTCTAAATATTACAGCTAGGCGCTCTCTGGACACGGCAGTGCCTCCGGAGAGAGCCCCCCGGTGCTGGCTGTGTCGGAGCTAGCCGCCGTCGATCCTGCTCCCCCAGCCGGGAGCAGAGGGACACAGTGCAGCAACGTTCCTGGTCTCAGTTTGCAGAGCTCCATGGGCACTCTTAAAGCAGCGCGAGTTGGCACAGGTGGCAGCTTGTCCCTGGGCGGCATCTTGATATACGTGGAAATCCAGCAGTCAGCCGGCCGCTAAGGGTGGAGGGCCAACCTAGTACAGAGAAAGTCTTCTGCCAGGACAAACAAAACCCAGTACCAGACGTTCCAGGTCTCAGTTTGCAGAGCTCCGTGGGCACTCTCAAAGCAGCACGAGTTGGCACAGGTGGCAGCATGTCCCTGGGCAGCATCTTGTTATTCATGGAAATCCAGCAGGCAACCGGTCCCTTAAGGCCGAGGGGATACCTGGTACTGACAAAGGCTTCTGCCCGGGAAAACAAAACTCAGCGCCCCACGGTCCTGGTCTCAGTTTCAAGAGCTCCATGGGCACACCCAAAGCAGCCCGAGTTGGCACCGGTGGCATCTTGTCCCTGGGCAGCATCTTGATATTCGTGGAAATCCAGCCTGCAACTGGCCCCTTAGGGGCAAGGGCCTACCTGGTACTGGCAATGGCTTCTGCCAGGGGAAACAAAACCCACCACCCCACGTTCCTGGTCTCAGTTTGCAGAGCTCCATTGGCACTCTCAAAGCAGCCCTAGTTGCACAGGTGGCAGCTTGTCCCTGGGCGGCATCTTGATATTCGTGGAAATCCAGCAGTCAGCCGGCCGCTAAGGGTGGAGGGCCAACCTAGTACAGAGAAAGTCTTCTGCCAGGCAAAACAAAATCAGTACCAGACGTTCCAGGTCTCAGTTTGCAGAGCTCCGTGGGCACTCTCAAAGCAGCGCGAGTTGGCACAGGTGGCAGCTTGTCCCTGGGCGGCATCTTGTTATTCGTGGAAATCCAGCCTGCAACCGGCCCCTTAGGAATGAGGGCCTACCTGGTACTGTAAATGCTTCTGCCTTGGGAAACAAGACTCAGCACCCCACGTTCCTGGTTTCAGTTTGCAGAGCTCCATGGGCACTCTCAAAGCACAGCCCGAGTTGGCACAGGTGGCAGCTTGTCCCTGGGATGCACCTTGATATTCGTGGAAATCCTGCTGGCAGCGTGCCCCTTAGGGCCAAGGGCCCACCTGATACTGACAAAGGCTTCTGCCCGGGGAAAGAAAACCCATAACCCCACGTTCCTGGTCTCAGTTGGCAAAGCTCCGTGGGCACCCTCAAAGCAGTACGAGTTGGCAACGGTGGCACCATTCCCTGGGCGGCATCTTGATTTTCGTGGAAATCCAGCAGGCAGACGGCCCCTAAGGAACAAGGGCCTACCTGGTACTGGCAAAGGGTTCTGCCAGGGGAAACAAAACCCACCACCCCACGTTCCTGGTCTCAGTTTGCAGAGCTCCATGGGCACTCTCAATGCAGCCCAAGTTGGCACAGGTGGCAGCATGTCCCAGGGCGGCATCTTGATATTCGTGGAAATCCTGCTGCCAGCCGGCCCCTAAAGGATGAGGGCCTACCTGGTACTGAGAAAGGCTTCTGCCCGGGTGAACAAAACTCAGCACCCAACGTTCCTGGTCTCAGTTTCAGGAGCTCCATGGGCACTCTCAATGCAGCCCAAGTTGGCACAGGTGGCAGCATGTCCCAGGGGGGCATCTTGATATTCGTGGAAATCCAGCAGTCAGCCGGTCGCTAAGGGTGGAGGGCCAACCTAGTACAGAGAAAGTCTTCTGCCAGGACAAACAAAACCCAGTACCAGACGTTCCAGGTCTCAGTTTGCAGAGCTCCGTGGGCACTCTCAAAGCAGCACGAGTTGGCACAGGTGGCAGCATGTCCCTGGGCAGCATCTTGTTATTCATGGAAATCCAGCAGGCAACCGGTCCCTTAAGGCCGAGGGGATACCTGGTACTGACAAAGGCTTCTGCCCGGGAAAACAAAACTCAGCGCCCCACGGTCCTGGTCTCAGTTTCAGGAGCTCCATGGGCACACCCAAAGCAGCCCGAGTTGGCACCGGTGGCATCTTGTCCCTGGGCAGCATCTTGATATTCGTGGAAATCCAGCCTGCAACTGGCCCCTTAGGGGCAAGGGCCTACCTGGTACTGGCAATGGCTTCTGCCAGGGGAAACAAAACCCACCACCCCACGTTCCTGGTCTCAGTTTGCAGAGCTCCATTGGCACTCTCAAAGCAGCCCTAGTTGCACAGGTGGCAGCTTGTCCCTGGGCGGCATCTTGATATTCGTGGAAATCCAGCAGTCAGCCGGCCGCTAAGGGTGGAGGGCCAACCTAGTACAGAGAAAGTCTTCTGCCAGGCAAAACAAAATCAGTACCAGACGTTCCAGGTCTCAGTTTGCAGAGCTCCGTGGGCACTCTCAAAGCAGCGCGAGTTGGCACAGGTGGCAGCTTGTCCCTGGGCGGCATCTTGTTATTCGTGGAAATCCAGCCTGCAACCGGCCCCTTAGGAATGAGGGCCTACCTGGTACTGTAAATGCTTCTGCCTTGGGAAACAAGACTCAGCACCCCACGTTCCTGGTTTCAGTTTGCAGAGCTCCATGGGCACTCTCAAAGCACAGCCCGAGTTGGCACAGGTGGCAGCTTGTCCCTGGGATGCACCTTGATATTCGTGGAAATCCTGCTGGCAGCGTGCCCCTTAGGGCCAAGGGCCCACCTGATACTGACAAAGGCTTCTGCCCGGGGAAAGAAAACCCATAACCCCACGTTCCTGGTCTCAGTTGGCAAAGCTCCGTGGGCACCCTCAAAGCAGTACGAGTTGGCAACGGTGGCACCATTCCCTGGGCGGCATCTTGATTTTCGTGGAAATCCAGCAGGCAGACGGCCCCTAAGGAACAAGGGCCTACCTGGTACTGGCAAAGGGTTCTGCCAGGGGAAACAAAACCCACCACCCCACGTTCCTGGTCTCAGTTTGCAGAGCTCCATGGGCACTCTCAATGCAGCCCAAGTTGGCACAGGTGGCAGCATGTCCCAGGGCGGCATCTTGATATTCGTGGAAATCCTGCTGCCAGCCGGCCCCTAAAGGATGAGGGCCTACCTGGTACTGAGAAAGGCTTCTGCCCGGGTGAACAAAACTCAGCACCCAACGTTCCTGGTCTCAGTTTCAGGAGCTCCATGGGCACTCCAATGCAGCCCAAGTGGCACAGGTGGCAGCATGTCCCAGGGCGGCATCTTGATTTTCCGTGGAAATCCAGCAGATAGCCAGCCCCTAAGTGTGGAGGGCCTAGCTAGTACATAGAAAGTCTTCTGCCCAGCAAAACAAAACCCACTCCCCGACGTTCCAGGTCTCAGTTTGCAGAGCTCCGTGGGCACTCTCAAAGCTGCCTGGGTTGGCACAGCAGGCAGCTTGTCCCTGGGCAGCATCTTGTTATTCGTGGAAATCCAGCCTGCAACCGGCCCCTTAGGGCCGAGGGCCTACCTGGTACTGAAAAAGGCTTCTGCCCGGGAAAACAAAACCCACCACCCCACGTTCCTGGTCTCAGTTTGCAGAGCTCCATGGGCACTCTCAAAGCAGCGCGAGTTGGCACAGGTGGCAGCTTGTCCCTGGGCGGCATCTTGATATTCGTGGAAATCGAGCAGTCAGCCGGCCGCTAAGGGTGGGAAGGCCAACCTAGTACAGAGAAAGTCTTCTGCCAGGCAAAACAAAACCCAGTACCATACGTTCCTGGTCTCAGTTTGCAGAGCTCCGTGGGCACTCTCAAAGCAGCGCGAGTTGGCACAGGTGGCAGCTTGTCCCTGGGCGGCATCTTGATATTCGTGGAAATCCAGCAGTCAGCCGGTCGCTAAGGGTGGAGGGCCAACCTAGTACAGAGAAAGTCTTCTGCCAGGACAAACAAAACCCAGTACCAGACGTTCCAGGTCTCAGTTTGCAGAGCTCCGTGGGCACTCTCAAAGCAGCACGAGTTGGCACAGGTGGCAGCATGTCCCTGGGCAGCATCTTGTTATTCATGGAAATCCAGCAGGCAACCGGTCCCTTAAGGCCGAGGGGATACCTGGTACTGACAAAGGCTTCTGCCCGGGAAAACAAAACTCAGCGCCCCACGGTCCTGGTCTCAGTTTCAGGAGCTCCATGGGCACACCCAAAGCAGCCCGAGTTGGCACCGGTGGCATCTTGTCCCTGGGCAGCATCTTGATATTCGTGGAAATCCAGCCTGCAACTGGCCCCTTAGGGGCAAGGGCCTACCTGGTACTGACAAAGGCTTCTGCCCGGGGAAACAAAAACCATAACCCCACGTTCCTGGTCTCAGTTGGCAGAGCTCCGTGGGCACCCTCAAAGCAGTACGAGTTGGCAACGGTGGCACCTTTCCCTGGCCGGCATCGTGATATTCGTGGAAATCCCGCAGGCAGACGGCCCTTAAGGAACAAGGGCCTACCTGGTACTGGCAAAGGCTTCTGCCAGGGGAAACAAACCCACCCACCCCATGTTCTGTTGTAGTGTGTCATTTTTGTTGCAGATGATATAAAGTTGGAATGTTCTGTTCACCCCTGTTCACTCCTGTTACATGGTTCTGCCCTGGTTCTCCCCTCCCCATCAGTTCATGCCAATCCCCTTATCTCCACCCCAATTGTCCTTATTTGTGATAATTCATTACTGTAACCCCTCCCCAGACCCCTATCCATCACTCAGCGTCCCCTCCCTTTGTTCCAGAATGTTCTGCTGTTCCCGTCGAGTGATTGGATTAGGAGCCGGGGTCCCGCCCCCAGTTCAAATGCATTTGTTACCCCTACAGTCACTCCTTTGTAGCCCCCCACCCCCCTGTTTCCTGATTGGACCTGGGTCCAGTTCCACCCCTGTTCTCCGCCCCCTTTATAACCCCGTGTAGCTGGCTGCCCGGGGTCCTCGGTCGGCTGGTTGCCCTGGTGTTCAATAAAACCGGATTTCTACCCCCGGACGGAGACCCTCTTTTCTTCACTTTGCCGCAGCTGCCTCTAAATATTACAGCTAGGCGCTCTCTGGACACGGCAGTGCCTCCGGAGAGAGCCCCCCGGTGCTGGCTGTGTCGGAGCTAGCCGCCGTCGATCCTGCTCCCCCAGCCGGGAGCAGAGGGACACAGTGCAGCAACGTTCCTGGTCTCAGTTTGCAGAGCTCCATGGGCACTCTCAAAGCAGCGCGAGTTGGCACAGGTGGCAGCTTGTCCCTGGGCGGCATCTTGATATTCGTTGGAAATCCAGCAGTCAGCCGGCCGCTAAGGGTGGAGGGCCAACCTAGTACAGAGAAAGTCTTCTGCCTGGCAAAACAAAACCCAGTACCAGACGTTCCAGGTCTCAGTTTGCAGAGCTCCGTGGGCACTCACAAAGCAGCACGAGTTGGCATAGGTGGCAGCATGTCCCTGGGCAGCATCTTGTTATTCATGGAAATCCAGCAGGCAACCGGTCCCTTAAGGCCGAGGGGATACCTGGTACTGACAAAGGCATGTGCCCGTGAAAACAAAACTCAGCACCCCACAGTCCTGGTCTCAGTTTCAGGAGCTCCATGGGCACACCCAAAGCAGCCCGAGTTGGCACCGGTGGCAGCTTGTCCCTGGGCAGCATCTTGTTATTCGTGGAAATCCAGCCTGCTACTGGCCCCTTAGGGCCAAGGGCCTACCTGGTACTGAGAAAGGCTTCTGCCCGGGGAAACAAAACCCACCACCCCACGTTCCTGGTTTCAGTATGAAGAGTTCCGTGGGCACTCTCAAAGCAGCCCGAGTTGGCACAGGTGGCAGCTTGTCTCTGGGCAGCATCTTGATATTCGTGGAAATCCAGTCTGCAACTGGCCCCTTAAGGCCAAGGGCCTACCTGGTACAGAAAAAGGCTTCTGCCCGGGGAAACAAAACCCACCACCCCACGTTCCTGGTTTCAGTTTGCAGAGTTCCGTGGGCACTCTCAAAGCAGCCCGAGTTGGCACAGGTGGCAGCTGGTCCCTGGGCAGCATCTTGATATTCATGGAAATCCAGCAGGCTGCCTGCCCCTAAGGGATGAGGGCCTACCTCGTACTGCAAATGCTTCTGCCCTGGGAAATAAAACTGAGCACCCGACGTTCCTGGATTCAGTTTGCAGAGCTCCATGGGCACTCTCAAAGCAGCCCGAGTTGGCACAGGTGGCAGCTTGTCCCTGGACGGCATCTTGATATTCGTGGAAATCCTACTGCCAGCCGGCCCCTAAAGGATGAGGGCCTACCTCGTACTGAGAAAGGCTTCTGCCCGGGGAAACAAAACTCAGGACCCCACGTTCCTGGTCTCAGTTTGCAGAGCTCCATGGGCACTCTCAAAGCAGCCCGAGTTGGCACAGGTGGCAGCTTGTCCCTGGGCGGCATCTTGATATTCGTGGAAATCCTGCTGCCAGCATGCCCCTTAGGGCCAAGGGCCCACCTGATACTGACAAAGGCTTCTGCCCGGGGAAACAAAACCCATAACCCCACGTTCCTGGTCTCAGTTGGCAGAGCTCCGTGGGCACCCTCAAAGCAGTACGAGTTGGCAACGGTGGCACCTTTCCGTGGCCGCCATCTTGATATTCGTGGAAATCCAGCAGGCAGCCGACCGCTAAGTGTGGAGGGCCGACCTAGTCCAGAGAAAGTCTTCTGCCCAGCAAAACAAAACCCACTCCCCGACGTTCCAGGTCTCAGTTTGCAGAGATCTGTGGGCACTCTCAAAGCAGCCTGAGTTGCCACAGGTGGCAGCTTGTCCCTGGGCAGCATCTTGTTATTCGTGGAAATCCAGCCTGCAACAGGCCCCTTAGGGCCGCGGGCCTACCTGGTACTGAAAAAGGCTTCTGCCCGGAAAAACAAAACACAGCACCCCACGTTCCGGGTTTCAGTTTGCAGAGCTCCGTGAGCACTCTCAAAGCAGCCCGAGTTGGCACAGGTGGCAGCTTGTCCCTGGGCAGCATCTTGTTATTCGTGGAAATCCAGCAGTCAGCAGGCCACTAAGGTTGGAGGGCCGACCTAGTACAGAGAAAGTCTTCAGTCCAGCAAATACCAACCCACTCCCCGACGTTCCAGGTCTCAGTTTGCAGAGCTCCGTGGGCACTCTCAAAGCAGCCCGAGTTGGCACAGGTGGCAGCTGGTCCCTTGGCGGCATCTTGATATTCATGGAAATCCAGCAGGCTGCCTGCCCTTAAGGACCTAGGGCCTAGCTGGTACTGACAAAGGCTTCTGCCCGGGGAAACAGAACTCAGCACCCCACGTTCCTTGTCTCAGTTTGCAGACCTCTGTGGGCACTCTTAAAGCAGTGTGAGTTGGCAACGGTGGCAGCTTGTCCCTGGGCGGCATCTTGTTATTCGTGGAAATCCAGCAGGGAGACTGCCCTTAAGGAACAAGGGCCTACCTGGTACTTACAAAGGCTTCTGCTCGGGAAAACAAAACCCACCATCCCACGTTCCTGGTTTCAGTTTGCAGAACTCCATGGGCACTCTCAAAGCAGACTAAGTTGGCACACGCAGCAGCTTGTCCCTGGGCGGCATCTTGATATTCGTGGAAATCCTTCTGCCAGCCTGCTCCTAAGGGATGAGGGCCTACCTGGAACTGCAAATGCTTCTGCCCGGGGAAACAAAAACCATAACCCCACGTTCCTGGTCTCAGTTGGCAGAGCTCTGTGGGCACGCTCAAAGCAGTACGAGTTGGCAACGGTGGCACCTTTCCCTGGGCGGCATCTTGATATTCGTGGAAATCCAGCAGGCAGACGGCCCTTAAGGAACAAGGGCCTACCTTTTACAGGCAAAGGCTTCTGCCAGGGGAAACAAAACCAACCACCCCACGTTCCTGGTCTCAGTTTGCAGAGCTCCATTGGCACTCTCAAAGCAGACCAAGTTGGCACAGGTGGCAGCTTGTCCCTGGGCGGCATCTTGATATTCGTGGAAATCCAGCAGTCAGCCGGCCGCTAAGGGTGGAGGGCCAACCTAGTACAGAGAAAGTCTTCTGCCTGGCAAAACAAAACACAGTACCAGACGTTCCAGGTCTCAGTTTGCAGAGCTCCGTGGGCACTCACAAAGCAGCACGAGTTGGCACAGGTGGCAGCATGTCCCTGGGCAGCATCTTGATATTCATGGAAATCCAGCAGGCAACCGGTCCCTTAAGGCCGAGGGGATACCTGGTACTGACAAAGGCATCTGCCCGTGAAAACAAAACACAGCACCCCACGGTTCTGGTCTCAGTTTCAGGAGCTCCATGGGCACACCCAAAGCAGCCCGAGTTGGCACCGGTGGCAGCTTGTCCCTGGGCAGCATCTTGTTATTCGTGGAAATCCAGCCTGCAACTGGCCCCTTAGGGCCAAGGGCCTACCTGGTACTGACAAAGGCTTCTGCCCGGGGAAACAAAACCCACCACCCCACGTTCCTGGTTTCAGTATGAAGAGTTCCGTGGGCACTCTCAAAGCAGCCCGAGTTGGCACAGGTGGCAGCTTGTCCCTGGGCTGCATCTTGATATTCGTGGAAATCCTTCTGCCAGCCGGCCCCGAAAGGATGAGGGCCTACCTGGTACTGAGAAAGGCTTCTGCCCGGGGAAACAAAACTCAGGACCCCACGTTCCTGGTCTCCGTTTGCAGAGCTCCATGGGCACTCTCAAAGCAGCCCAAGTGGACACAGGTGGCAGCATGTCCCTGGGCAGCATCTTGTTATTCGTGGAAATCCAGTCTGCAACTGGCCCCTTAAGGCCAAGGGCCTACCTGGTACTGAAAAAGGCTTCTGCCCGGGGAAACAAAACCCACCACCCCACGTTCCTGGTTTCAGTTTGAAGAGTTCCGTGGGCACTCTCAAAGCAGCCCGAGTTGGCACAGGTGGCAGCTGGTCCCTGGGCAGCATCTTGATATTCATGGAAATCCAGCAGGCTGCCTGCCCCTAAGGGATGAGGGCCTACCTCGTACTGAGAAAGGCTTCTGCCCGGGGAAACAAAACTCACCACCCCACGTTCCTGGTCTCAGTTTGCAGAGCTCCATGGGCACTCTCAAAGCAGTGCGAGTTGGCACAGGTGGCAGCTTGTCCCTGGGCGGCATCTTGATATTCGTGGAAATCGAGCAGTCAGCCGGCCGCTAAGGGTGGAAGGCCATCCTAGTACAGAGAAAGTCTTCTGCCAGGCAAAACAAAACCCAGTACCATACGTTCCTGGTCTCAGTTTGCAGAGCTCCGTGGGCACTCTCAAAGAAGTACGAGTTGGCACAGGTGGCAGCTTGTCCCTGGGCGGCATCTTGATATTCGTGGAAATCCAGCAGTCAGCCGGTCGCTAAGGGTGGAGGGCCAACCTAGTACAGAGAAAGTCTTCTGCCAGGACAAACAAAACCCAGTACCAGACGTTCCAGGTCTCAGTTTGCAGAGCTCCGTGGGCACTCTCAAAGCAGCACGAGTTGGCACAGGTGGCAGCATGTCCCTGGGCAGCATCTTGTTATTCATGGAAATCCAGCAGGCAACCGGTCCCTTAAGGCCGAGGGGATACCTGGTACTGACAAAGGCTTCTGCCCGGGAAAACAAAACTCAGCACCCCACGGTCCTGGTCTCAGTTTCAGGAGCTCCATGGGCACACCCAAAGCAGCCCGAGTTGGCACCGGTGGCATCTTGTCCCTGGGCAGCATCTTGATATTCGTGGAAATCCAGCCTGCAACTGGCCCCTTAGGGGCGAGGGCCTACCTGGTACTGGCAAAGGCTTCTGCCAGGGGAAACAAAACCCACCACCCCATGTTCTGTTGTAGTGTGTCATTTTTGTTGCAGATGATATAAAGTTGGAATGTTCTGTTCACCCCTGTTCACTCCTGTTACATGGTTCTGCCCTGGTTCTCCCCTCCCCATCAGTTCATGCCAATCCCCTTATCTCCACCCCAATTGTCCTTATTTGTGATAATTCATTACTGTAACCCCTCCCCAGACCCCTATCCATCACTCAGCGTCCCCTCCCTTTGTTCCAGAATGTTCTGCTGTTCCCGTCGAGTGATTGGATTAGGAGCCGGGGTCCCGCCCCCAGTTCAAATGCATTTGTTACCCCTATAGTCACTCCTTTGTAGCCCCCCACCCCCCTGTTTCCTGATTGGACCTGGGTCCAGTTCCACCCCTGTTCTCCGCCCCCTTTATAACCCCGTGTAGCTGGCTGCCCGGGGTCCTCGGTCGGCTGGTTGCCCTGGTGTTCAATAAAACCGGATTTCTACCCCCGGACGGAGACCCTCTTTTCTTCACTTTGCCGCAGCTGCCTCTAAATATTACAGCTAGGCGCTCTCTGGACACGGCAGTGCCTCCGGAGAGAGCCCCCCGGTGCTGGCTGTGTCGGAGCTAGCCGCCGTCGATCCTGCTCCCCCAGCCGGGAGCAGAGGGACACAGTGCAGCAACGTTCCTGGTCTCAGTTTGCAGAGCTCCATGGGCACTCTCAAAGCAGCGCGAGTTGGCACAGGTGGCAGCTTGTCCCTGGGCGGCATCTTGATATTCGTGGAAATCCAGCAGTCAGCCGGCCGCTAAGGGTGGAGGGCCAACCTAGTACAGAGAAAGTCTTCTGCCTGGCAAAACAAAACCCAGTACCAGACGTTCCAGGTCTCAGTTTGCAGAGCTCCGTGGGCACTCACAAAGCAGCACGAGTTGGCATAGGTGGCAGCATGTCCCTGGGCAGCATCTTGTTATTCATGGAAATCCAGCAGGCAACCGGTCCCTTAAGGCCGAGGGGATACCTGGTACTGACAAAGGCATCTGCCCGTGAAAACAAAACTCAGCACCCCACAGTCCTGGTCTCAGTTTCAGGAGCTCCATGGGCACACCCAAAGCAGCCCGAGTTGGCACCGGTGGCAGCTTGTCCCTGGGCAGCATCTTGTTATTCGTGGAAATCCAGCCTGCAACTGGCCCCTTAGGGCCAAGGGCCTACCTGGTACTGACAAAGGCTTCTGCCCGGGGAAACAAAACCCACCACCCCACGTTCCTGGTTTCAGTATGAAGAGTTCCGTGGGCACTCTCAAAGCAGCCCGAGTTGGCACAGGTGGCAGCTTGTCCCTGGGCGGCATCTTGATATTCGTGGAAATCCAGTCTGCAACTGGCCCCTTAAGGCCAAGGGCCTACCTGGTACAGAAAAAGGCTTCTGCCCGGGGAAACAAAACCCACCACCCCACGTTCCTGGTTTCAGTTTGCAGAGCTCCGTGGGCACTCTCAAAGCAGCCCAAGTGGACACAGGTGGCAGCATGTCCCTGGGCAGCATCTTGTTATTCGTGGAAATCCAGTCTGCAACTGGCCCCTTAAGGCCAAGGGCCTACCTGGTACTGAAAAAGGCTTCTGCCCGGGGAAACAAAACCCACCACCCCACGTTCCTGGTTTCAGTTTGAAGAGTTCCGTGGGCACTCTGAAAGCAGCCCGAGTTGGCACAGGTGGCAGCTGGTCCCTGGGCAGCATCTTGATATTCATGGAAATCCAGCAGGCTGCCTGCCCCTAAGGGATGAGGGCCTACCTCGTACTGCAAATGCTTCTGCCCTGGGAAATAAAACTGAGCACCCGACGTTCCTGGATTCAGTTTGCAGAGCTCCATGGGCACTCTCAAAGCAGCCCGAGTTGGCACAGGTGGCAGCTTGTACCTGGACGGCATCTTGATATTCGTGGAAATCCTACTGCCAGCCGGCCCCTAAAGGATGAGGGCCTACCTCGTACTGAGAAAGGCTTCTGCCCGGGGAAACAAAACTCAGGACCCCACGTTCCTGGTCTCAGTTTGCAGAGCTCCATGGGCACTCTCAAAGCAGCCCGAGTTGGCACAGGTGGCAGCTTGTCCCTGGGCGGCATCTTGATATTCGTGGAAATCCTGCTGCCAGCATGCCCCTTAGGGCCAAGGGCCCACCTGATACTGACAAAGGCTTCTGCCCGGGGAAACAAAACCCATAACCCCACGTTCCAGGTCTCAGTTGGCAGAGCTCCGTGGGCACCCTCAAAGCAGTACGAGTTGGCAACGGTGGCACCTTTCCGTGGCCGCCATCTTGATATTCGTGGAAATCCAGCAGGCAGCCGACCGCTAAGTGTGGAGGGCCGACCTAGTCCAGAGAAAGTCTTCTGCCCAGCAAAACAAAACCCACTCCCCGACGTTCCAGGTCTCAGTTTGCAGAGATCTGTGGGCACTCTCAAAGCAGCCTGAGTTGCCACAGGTGGCAGCTTGTCCCTGGGCAGCATCTTGTTATTCGTGGAAATCCAGCCTGCAACAGGCCCCTTAGGGCCGAGGGCCTACCTGGTACTGAAAAAGGCTTCTGCCCGGAAAAACAAAACACAGCACCCCACGTTCCGGGTTTCAGTTTGCAGAGCTCCGTGAGCACTCTCAAAGCAGCCCGAGTTGGCACAGGTGGCAGCTTGTCCCTGGGCAGCATCTTGTTATTCGTGGAAATCCAGCAGTCAGCAGGCCACTAAGGTTGGAGGGCCGACCTAGTACAGAGAAAGTCTTCTGTCCAGCAAATACCAACCCACTCCCCGACGTTCCAGGTCTCAGTTTGCAGAGCTCCGTGGGCACTCTCAAAGCAGCCCGAGTTGGCACAGGTGGCAGCTGGTCCCTTGGCGGCATCTTGATATTCATGGAAATCCAGCAGGCTGCCTGCCCTTAAGGACCTAGGGCCTAGCTGGTACTGACAAAGGCTTCTGCCCGGGGAAACAGAACTCAGCACCCCACGTTCCTTGTCTCAGTTTGCAGACCTCTGTGGGCACTCTTAAAGCAGTGTGAGTTGGCAACGGTGGCAGCTTGTCCCTGGGCGGCATCTTGTTATTCGTGGAAATCCAGCAGGCAGACTGCCCTTAAGGAACAAGGGCCTACCTGGTACTTACAAAGGCTTCTGCTCGGGAAAACAAAACCCACCATCCCACGTTCCTGGTTTCAGTTTGCAGAACTCCATGGGCACTCTCAAAGCAGACTAAGTTGGCACACGCAGCAGCTTGTCCCTGGGCGGCATCTTGATATTCGTGGAAATCCTTCTGCCAGCCTGCTCCTAAGGGATGAGGGCCTACCTGGAACTGCAAATGCTTCTGCCCGGGGAAACAAAAACCATAACCCCACGTTCCTGGTCTCAGTTGGCAGAGCTCTGTGGGCACGCTCAAAGCAGTACGAGTTGGCAACGGTGGCACCTTTCCCTGGGCGGCATCTTGATATTCGTGGAAATCCAGCAGGCAGACGGCCCTTAAGGAACAAGGGCCTACCTTTTACAGGCAAAGGCTTCTGCCAGGGGAAACAAAACCAACCACCCCACGTTCCTGGTCTCAGTTTGCAGAGCTCCATTGGCACTCTCAAAGCAGACCAAGTTGGCACAGGTGGCAGCTTGTCCCTTGGCGGCATCTTGATATTCGTGGAAATCCAGCAGTCAGCCGGTCGCTAAGGGTGGAGGGCCAACCTATTACAGAGAAAGTCTTCTGCCTGGCAAAACAAAACCCAGTACCAGACGTTCCAGGTCTCAGTTTGCAGAGCTCCGTGGGCACTCACAAAGCAGCACGAGTTGGCACAGGTGGCAGCATGTCCCTGGGCAGCATCTTGATATTCATGGAAATCCAGCAGGCAACCGGTCCCTTAAGGCCGAGGGGATACCTGGTACTGACAAAGGCATCTGCCCGTGAAAACAAAAGACAGCACCCCACGGTTCTGGTCTCAGTTTCAGGAGCTCCATGGGCACACCCAAAGCAGCCCGAGTTGGCACCGGTGGCAGCTTGTCCCTGGGCAGCATCTTGTTATTCGTGGAAATCCAGCCTGCAACTGGCCCCTTAGGGCCAAGGGCCTACCTGGTACTGACAAAGGCTTCTGCCCGGGGAAACAAAATTCACCACCCCACGTTCCTGGTTTCAGTATGAAGAGTTCCGTGGGCACTCTCAAAGCAGCCCGAGTTGGCACAGGTGGCAGCTTGTCCCTGGGCGGCATCTTGATATTCGTGGAAATCCTGCTGCCAGCCGGCCCCTAAAGGATGAGGGCCTACCTGGTACTGAGAAAGGCTTCTGCCCGGGGAAACAAAACTCAGGACCCCACGTTCCTGGTCTCCGTTTGCAGAGCTCCATGGGCACTCTCAAAGCAGCCCAAGTGGACACAGGTGGCAGCATGTCCCTGGGCAGCATCTTGTTATTCGTGGAAATCCAGTCTGCAACTGGCCCCTTAAGGCCAAGGGCCTACCTGGTACTGAAAAAGGCTTCTGCCCGGGGAAACAAAACCCACCACCCCACGTTCCTGGTTTCAGTTTGAAGAGTTCCGTGGGCACTCTCAAAGCAGCCCGAGTTGGCACAGGTGGCAGCTGGTCCCTGGGCAGCATCTTGATATTCATGGAAATCCAGCAGGCTGCCTGCCCCTAAGGGATGAGGGCCTACCTCGTACTGAGAAAGGCTTCTGCCCGGGGAAACAAAACTCACCACCCCACGTTCCTGGTCTCAGTTTGCAGAGCTCCATGGGCACTCTCAAAGCAGTGCGAGTTGGCACAGGTGGCAGCTTGTCCCTGGGCGGCATCTTGATATTCGTGGAAATCCAGCAGTCAGCCGGCCGCTAAGGGTGGAAGGCCAACCTAGTACAGAGAAAGTCTTCTGCCAGGCAAAACAAAACCCAGTACCATACGTTCCTGGTCTCAGTTTGCAGAGCTCCGTGGGCACTCTCAAAGCAGCGCGAGTTGGCACAGGTGGCAGCTTGTCCCTGGGCGGCATCTTGATATTCGTGGAAATCCAGCAGTCAGCCGGTCGCTAAGGGTGGAGGGCCAACCTAGTACAGAGAAAGTCTTCTGCCAGGACAAACAAAACCCAGTACCAGACGTTCCAGGTCTCAGTTTGCAGAGCTCCGTGGGCACTCTCAAAGCAGCACGAGTTGGCACAGGTGGCAGCATGTCCCTGGGCAGCATCTTGTTATTCATGGAAATCCAGCAGGCAACCGGTCCCTTAAGGCCGAGGGGATACCTGGTACTGACAAAGGCTTCTGCCCGGGAAAACAAAACTCAGCACCCCACGGTCCTGGTCTCAGTTTCAGGAGCTCCATGGGCACACCCAAAGCAGCCCGAGTTGGCACCGGTGGCATCTTGTCCCTGGGAAGCATCTTGATATTCGTGGAAATCCAGCCTGCAACTGGCCCCGTAGGGGCAAGGGCCTACCTGGTACTGACAAAGGCTTCTGCCCGGGGAAACAAAAACCATAACCCCACGTTCCTGGTCTCAGTTGGCAGAGCTCCGTGGGCACCCTCAAAGCAGTACGAGTTGGCAACGGTGGCACCTTTCCCTGGCCGGCATCTTGATATTCGTGGAAATCCTGCTGCCAGCCGGCCCCTAAAGGATGAGGGCCTACCTGGTACTGATAAAGGCTTCTGCCCGGGGAAACAAAACTCAGGACCCCACGTTCCTGGTCTCCGTTTGCAGAGCTCCGTGGGCACTCTCACAGCAGCCCAAGTGGACACAGGTGGCAGCATGTCCCTGGGCAGCATCTTGTTATTCGTGGAAATCCAGTCTGCAACTGGCCCCTTAAGGCCAAGGGCCTACCTGGTACTGAAAAAGGCTTCTGCCCGGGGAAACAAAACCCACCACCCCACGTTCCTGGTTTCAGTTTGAAGAGTTCCGTGGGCACTCTCAAAGCAGCCCGAGTTGGCACAGGTGGCAGCTGGTCCCTGGGCAGCATCTTGATATTCATGGAAATCCAGCAGGCTGCCTGCCCCTAAGGGATGAGGGCCTACCTCGTACTGAGAAAGGCTTCTGCCCGGGGAAACAAAACTCAGCACCCCACGTTCCTGGTCTCAGTTTGCAGAGCTCCATGGGCACTCTCAAAGCAGCCCGAGTTGGCACAGGTGGCAGCTTGTCCCTGGGCGGCATCTTGATATTCGTGGAAATCCTGCTGCCAGCATGCCCCTTAGGGCCAAGGGCCCACCTGATACTGACAAAGGCTTCTGCCCGGGGAAACAAAACCCATAACCCCACGTTCCTGGTCTCAGTTGGCAGAGCTCCGTGGGCACCCTCAAAGCAGTACGAGTTGGCAACGGTGGCACCTTTCCGTGGCCGCCATCTTGATATTCATGGAAATCCAGCAGGCAGCCGACCGCTAAATGTGGAGGGCCGACCTAGTCCAGAGAAAGTCTTCTGCCCAGCAAAACAAAACCCACTCCCCGACGTTTCAGGTCTCAGTTTGCAGAGATCTGTGGGCACTCTCAAAGCAGCCCAAGTGGACACAGGTGGCAGCATGTCCCTGGGCAGCATCTTGTTATTCGTGGAAATCCAGTCTGCAACTGGCCCCTTAAGGCCAAGGGCCTACCTGGTACTGAAAAAGGCTTCTGCCCGGGGAAACAAAACCCACCACCCCACGTTCCTGGTTTCAGTTTGAAGAGTTCCGTGGGCACTCTCAAAGCAGCCCGAGTTGGCACAGGTGGCAGCTGGTCCCTGGGCAGCATCTTGATATTCATGGAAATCCAGCAGGCTGCCTGCCCCTAAGGGATGAGGGCCTACCTGGTACTGCAAATGCTTCTGCCCTGGGAAACAAAACTGAGCACCCGACGTTCCTGGATTCAGTTTGCAGAGCTCCATGGGCACTCTCAAAGCAGCCCGAGTTGGCACAGGTGGCAGCTTGTCCCTGGACAGCATCTTGATATTCGTGGAAATCCTACTGCCAGCCGGCCCGTAAAGGATGAGGGTCTGCCTGGTACTGAGAAAGGCTTCTGCCCGGGGAAACAAAACTCAGGACCCCACGTCCCTGGTCTCAGTTTGCAGAGCTCCATGGGCACTCTCAAAGCAGCCCGAGTTGGCACAGGTGGCAGCTTGTCCCTGGGCGGCATCTTGATATTCGTGGAAATCCTGCTGCCAGCATGCCCCTTAGGGCCAAGGGCCCACCTGATACTGACAAAGGCTTCTGCCCGGGGAAACAAAACCCATAACCCCACGTTCCTGGTCTCAGTTGGCAGAGCTCCGTGGGCACCCTCAAAGCAGTACGAGTTGGCAACGGTGGCACCTTTCCGTGGCCGCCATCTTGATATTCGTGGAAATCCAGCAGGCAGCCGACCGCTAAGTGTGGAGGGCCGACCTAGTCCAGAGAAAGTCTTCTGCGCAGCAAAACAAAACCCACTCCCCGACGTTCCAGTTCTCAGTTTGCAGAGATCTGTGGGCACTCTCAAAGCAGCCTGAGTTGGCACAGGTGGCAGCTTGTCCCTGGGCAGCATCTTGTTATTCGTGGAAATCCAGCCTGCAACAGGCCCCTTAGGGCCGAGGGCCTACCTGGTACTGAAAAAGGCTTCTGCCCGGAAAAAGAAAACACAGCACCCCACGTTCCTGGTCTCAGTTTGCAGAGCTCCGTGAGCACTCTCAAAGCAGCCCGAGTTGGCACAGGTGGCAGCTTGTCCCTGGGCAGCATCTTGTTATTCGTGGAAATCCAGCAGTCAGCAGGCCACTAAGGTTGGAGGGCCGACCTAGTACAGAGAAAGTCTTCTGTCCAGCAAATACAAACCCACTCCCCGACGTTCCAAGTCTCAGTTTGCAGAGCTCCGTGGGCACTCTCAAAGCAGCCCGAGTTGGCACAGGTGGCAGCTGGTCCCTTGGCGGCATCTTGATATTCATGGAAATCCAGCAGGCTGCCTGCCCTTAAGGACCTAGGGCCTAGCTGGTACTGACAAAGGCTTCTGCCCGGGGAAACAGAACTCAGCACCCCACGTTCCTTGTCTCAGTTTGCAGACCTCTGTGGGCACTCGTAAAGCAGTATGAGTTGGCAACGGTGGCAGCTTGTCCCTGGGCGGCATCTTGTTATTCGTGGAAATCCAGCAGGCAGACTGCCCTTAAGGAACAAGGGCCTACCTGGTACTTACAAAGGCTTCTGCTCGGGAAAACAAAACCCACCATCCCACGTTCCTGGTTTCAGTTTGCCGAGCTCCATGGGCACTCTCAAAGCAGACCAAGTTGGCACAGGTGGCAGCTTGTCCCTGGGCGGCATCTTGATATTCGTGGAAATCCAGCAGTCAGCCGGCCGCTAAGGGTGGAGGGCCAACCTATTACAGAGAAAGTCTTCTGCCTGGCAAAACAAAACCCAGTACCAGACATTCCAGGTCTCAGTTTGCAGAGCTCCGTGGGCACTCACAAAGCAGCACGAGTTGGCACAGGTGGCAGCATGTCCCTGGGCAGCATCTTGATATTCATGGAAATCCAGCAGGCAACCGGTCCCTTAAGGCCGAGGGGATACCTGGTACTGACAAAGGCATCTGCCCGTGAAAACAAAACACAGCACCCCACGGTTCTGGTCTCAGTTTCAGGAGCTCCATGGGCACACCCAAAGCAGCCCGAGTTGGCACCGGTGGCAGCTTGTCCCTGGGCAGCATCTTGTTATTCGTGGAAATCCAGTCTGCAACTGGCCTCTTAGGGGCAAGGGCCTACCTGGTACTGACAAAGGCTTCTGCCCGGGGAAACAAAACCCACCACCCCACGTTCCTGGTTTCAGTATGAAGAGTTCCGTGGGCACTCTCAAAGCAGCCCGAGTTGGCACAGGTGGAAGCTTGTCCCTGGGCGGCATCTTGATATTCGTGGAAATCCTGCTGCCAGCCGGCCCCTAAAGGATGAGGGCCTACCTGGTACTGACAAAGGCTTCTGCCCGGGGAAACAAAACTCAGGACCCCACGTTCCTGGTCTCCGTTTGCAGAGCTCCGTGGGCACTCTCACAGCAGCCCAAGTGGACACAGGTGGCAGCATGTCCCTGGGCAGCATCTTGTTATTCGTGGAAATCCAGTCTGCAACTGGCCCCTTAAGGCCAAGGGCCTACCTGGTACTGAAAAAGGCTTCTGCCCGGGGAAACAAAACCCACCACCCCACGTTCCTGGTTTCAGTTTGAAGAGTTCCGTGGGCACTCTCAAAGCAGCCCGAGTTGGCACAGGTGGCAGCTGGTCCCTGGGCAGCATCTTGATATTCATGGAAATCCAGCAGGCTGCCTGCCCCTAAGGGATGAGGGCCTACCTCGTACTGAGAAAGGCTTCTGCCCGGGGAAACAAAACTCAGCACCCCACGTTCCTGGTCTCAGTTTGCAGAGCTCCATGGGCACTCTCAAAGCAGCCCGAGTTGGCACAGGTGGCAGCTTGTCCCTGGGCGGCATCTTGATATTCGTGGAAATCCTGCTGCCAGCATGCCCCTTAGGGCCAAGGGCCCACCTGATACTGACAAAGGCTTCTGCCCGGGGAAACAAAACCCATAACCCCACGTTCCTGGTCTCAGTTGGCAGAGCTCCGTGGGCACCCTCAAAGCAGTACGAGTTGGCAACGGTGGCACCTTTCCGTGGCCGCCATCTTGATATTCATGGAAATCCAGCAGGCAGCCGACCGCTAAGTGTGGAGGGCCGACCTAGTCCAGAGAAAGTCTTCTGCCCAGCAAAACAAAACCCACTCCCCGACGTTTCAGGTCTCAGTTTGCAGAGATCTGTGGGCACTCTCAAAGCAGCCTGAGTTGGCACAGGTGGCAGCTTGTCCCTGGGCAGCATCTTGTTATTCGTGGAAATCCAGCCTGCAACAGGCCCCTTAGGGCCGAGGGCCTACCTGGTACTGAAAAAGGCTTCGGCCCGGAAAAACAAAACACAGCACCCCACGTTCCGGGTTTCAGTTTGCAGAGCTCTGTGGGCACTCTCAAAGAAGCATGAGTTGGCACAGGTGGCAGCTTGTCCCTGGGCAGCATCTTGTTATTCGTGGAAATCCAGCAGTCAGCAGGCCACTAAGGTTGGAGGGCCGACCTAGTACAGAGAAAGTCTTCTGTCCAGCAAATACAAACCCACTCCCCGACGTTCCAGGTCTCAGTTTGCAGAGCTCCGTGGGCACTCTCAAAGCAGCCCGAGTTGGCACAGGTGGCAGCTGGTCCCTGGGCGGCATCTTGATATTCATGGAAATCCAGCAGGCTGCCTGCCCTTAAGGACCTAGGGCCTAGCTGGTACTGACAAAGGCTTCTGCCCGGGGAAACAGAACTCAGCACCCCACGTTCCTTGTCTCAGTTTGCAGACCTCTGTGGGCACTCTTAAAGCAGTGTGAGTTGGCAACGGTGGCAGCTTGTCCCTGGGCGGCATCTTGTTATTCGTGGAAATCCAGCAGGCAGACTGCCCTTAAGGAACAAGGGCCTACCTGGTACTTACAAAGGCTTCTGCTCGGGAAAACAAAACCCACCATCCCACGTTCCTGGTTTCAGTTTGCAGAACTCCATGGGCACTCTCAAAGCAGACTAAGTTGGCACACGCAGCAGCATGTCCCTGGGCGGCATCTTGCTATTCGTGGAAATCCTTCTGCCAGCCTGCTCCTAAGGGATGAGGGCCTACCTGGAACTGCAAATGCTTCTGCCCGGGGAAACAAAAACCATAACCCCACGTTCCTGGTCTCAGTTGGCAGAGCTCTGTGGGCACGCTCAAAGCAGTACGAGTTGGCAACGGTGGCACCTTTCCCTGGGCGGCATCTTGATATTCGTGGAAATCCAGCAGGCAGACGGCCCTTAAGGAACAAGGGCCTACCTTTTAGAGGCAAAGGCTTCTGCCAGGGGAAACAAAACCAACCACCCCACGTTCCTGGTCTCAGTTTGCAGAGCTCCATTGGCACTCTCAAAGCAGACCAAGTTGGCACAGGTGGCAGCTTGTCCCTGGGCGGCATCTTGATATTCGTGGAAATCCAGCAGTCAGCCGGTCGCTAAGGGTGGAGGGCCAACCTATTACAGAGAAAGTCTTCTGCCTGGCAAAACAAAACCCAGTACCAGACGTTCCAGGTCTCAGTTTGCAGAGCTCCGTGGGCACTCACAAAGCAGCACGAGTTGGCACAGGTGGCAGCATGTCCCTGGGCAGCATCTTGATATTCATGGAAATCCAGCAGGCAACCGGTCCCTTAAGGCCGAGGGGATACCTGGTACTGACAAAGGCATCTGCCCGTGAAAACAAAAGACAGCACCCACGGTTCTGGTCTCAGTTTCAGGAGCTCCATGGGCACACCCAAAGCAGCCCGAGTTGGCACCGGTGGCAGCTTGTCCCTGGGCAGCATCTTGTTATTCGTGGAAATCCAGCCTGCAACTGGCCCCTTAGGGCCAAGGGCCTACCTGGTACTGACAAAGGCTTCTGCCCGGGGAAACAAAACCCACCACCCCACGTTCCTGGTTTCAGTATGAAGAGTTCCGTGGGCACTCTCAAAGCAGCCCGAGTTGGCACAGGTGGCAGCTTGTCCCTGGGCGGCATCTTGATATTCGTGGAAATCCTGCTGCCAGCCGGCCCCTAAAGGATGAGGGCCTATCTGGTACTGAGAAAGGCTTCTGCCCGGGGAAACAAAACTCAGGACCCCACGTTCCTGGTCTCCGTTTGCAGAGCTCCATGGGCACTCTCAAAGCAGCCCAAGTGGACACAGGTGGCAGCATGTCCCTGGGCAGCATCTTGTTATTCGTGGAAATCCAGTCTGCAACTGGCCCCTTAAGGCCAAGGGCCTACCTGGTACTGAAAAAGGCTTCTGCCCGGGGAAACAAAACCCACCACCCCACGTTCCTGGTTTCAGTTTGAAGAGTTCCGTGGGCACTCTCAAAGCAGCCCGAGTTGGCACAGGTGGCAGCTGGTCCCTGGGCAGCATCTTGATATTCATGGAAATCCAGCAGGCTGCCTGCCCCTAAGGGATGAGGGCCTACCTCGTACTGAGAAAGGCTTCTGCCCGGGGAAACAAAACTCACCACCCCACGTTCCTGGTCTCAGTTTGCAGAGCTCCATGGGCACTCTCAAAGCAGTGCGAGTTGGCACAGGTGGCAGCTTGTCCCTGGGCGGCATCTTGATATTCGTGGAAATCCAGCAGTCAGCCGGCCGCTAAGGGTGGAAGGCCAACCTAGTACAGAGAAAGTCTTCTGCCAGGCAAAACAAAACCCAGTACCATACGTTCCTGGTCTCAGTTTGCAGAGCTCCGTGGGCACTCTCAAAGCAGCGCGAGTTGGCACAGGTGGCAGCTTGTCCCTGGGCGGCATCTTGATATTCGTGGAAATCCAGCAGTCAGCCGGTCGCTAAGGGTGGAGGGCCAACCTAGTACAGAGAAAGGCTTCTGCCAGGACAAACAAAACCCAGTACCAGACGTTCCAGGTCTCAGTTTGCAGAGCTCCGTGGGCACTCTCAAAGCAGCACGAGTTGGCACAGGTGGCAGCATGTCCCTGGGCAGCATCTTGTTATTCATGGAAATCCAGCAGGCAACCGGTCCCTTAAGGCCGAGGGGATACCTGGTACTGACAAAGGCTTCTGCCCGGGAAAACAAAACTCAGCACCCCACGGTCCTGGTCTCAGTTTCAGGAGCTCCATGGGCACACCCAAAGCAGCCCGAGTTGGCACCGGTGGCATCTTGTCCCTGGGCAGCATCTTGATATTCGTGGAAATCCAGCCTGCAACTGGCCCCTTAGGGGCAAGGGCCTACCTGGTACTGACAAAGGCTTCTGCCCGGGGAAACAAAAACCATAACCCCACGTTCCTGGTCTCAGTTGGCAGAGCTCCGTGGGCACCCTCAAAGCAGTACGAGTTGGCAACGGTGGCACCTTTCCCTGGCCGGCATCTTGATATTCGTGGAAATCCTGCTGCCAGCCGGCCCCTAAAGGATGAGGGCCTACCTGGTACTGAGAAAGGCTTCTGCCCGGGGAAACAAAACTCAGGACCCCACGTTCCTGGTCTCCGTTTGCAGAGCTCCGTGGGCACTCTCACAGCAGCCCAAGTGGACACAGGTGGCAGCATGTCCCTGGGCAGCATCTTGTTATTCGTGGAAATCCAGTCTGCAACTGGCCCCTTAAGGCCAAGGGCCTACCTGGTACTGAAAAAGGCTTCTGCCCGGGGAAACAAAACCCACCACCCCACGTTCCTGGTTTCAGTTTGAAGAGTTCCGTGGGCACTCTCAAAGCAGCCCGAGTTGGCACAGGTGGCAGCTGGTCCCTGGGCAGCATCTTGATATTCATGGAAATCCAGCAGGCTGCCTGCCCCAAAGGGATGAGGGCCTACCTCGTACTGAGAAAGGCTTCTGCCCGGGGAAACAAAACTCAGCACCCCACGTTCCTGGTCTCAGTTTGCAGAGCTCCATGGGCACTCTCAAAGCAGCCCGAGTTGGCACAGGTGGCAGCTTGTCCCTGGGCGGCATCTTGATATTCGTGGAAATCCTGCTGCCAGCATGCCCCTTAGGGCCAAGGGCCCACCTGATACTGACAAAGGCTTCTGCCCGGGGAAACAAAACCCATAACCCCACGTTCCTGGTCTCAGTTGGCAGAGCTCCGTGGGCACCCTCAAAGCAGTACGAGTTGGCAACGGTGGCACCTTTCCGTGGCCGCCATCTTGATATTCATGGAAATCCAGCAGGCAGCCGACCGCTAAATGTGGAGGGCCGACCTAGTCCAGAGAAAGTCTTCTGCCCAGCAAAACAAAACCCACTCCCCGACGTTTCAGGTCTCAGTTTGCAGAGATCTGTGGGCACTCTCAAAGCAGCCCAAGTGGACACAGGTGGCAGCATGTCCCTGGGCAGCATCTTGTTATTCGTGGAAATCCAGTCTGCAACTGGCCCCTTAAGGCCAAGGGCCTACCTGGTACTGAAAAAGGCTTCTGCCCGGGGAAACAAAACCCACCACCCCACGTTCCTGGTTTCAGTTTGAAGAGTTCCGTGGGCACTCTCAAAGCAGCCCGAGTTGGCACAGGTGGCAGCTGGTCCCTGGGCAGCATCTTGATATTCATGGAAATCCAGCAGGCTGCCTGCCCCTAAGGGATGAGGGCCTACCTGGTACTGCAAATGCTTCTGCCCTGGGAAACAAAACTGAGCACCCGACGTTCCTGGATTCAGTTTGCAGAGCTCCATGGGCACTCTCAAAGCAGCCCGAGTTGGCACAGGTGGCAGCTTGTCCCTGGACAGCATCTTGATATTCGTGGAAATCCTACTGCCAGCCGGCCCCTAAAGGATGAGGGTCTGCCTGGTACTGAGAAAGGCTTCTGCCCGGGGAAACAAAACTCAGGACCCCACGTTCCTGGTCTCAGTTTGCAGAGCTCCATGGGCACTCTCAAAGCAGCCCGAGTTGGCACAGGTGGCAGCTTGTCCCTGGGCGGCATCTTGATATTCGTGGAAATCCTGCTGCCAGCATGCCCCTTAGGGCCAAGGGCCCACCTGATACTGACAAAGGCTTCTGCCCGGGGAAACAAAACCCATAACCCCACGTTCCTGGTCTCAGTTGGCAGAGCTCCGTGGGCACCCTCAAAGCAGTACGAGTTGGCAACGGTGGCACCTTTCCGTGGCCGCCATCTTGATATTCGTGGAAATCCAGCAGGCAGCCGACCGCTAAGTGTGGAGGGCCGACCTAGTCCAGAGAAAGTCTTCTGCGCAGCAAAACAAAACCCACTCCCCGACGTTCCAGTTCTCAGTTTGCAGAGATCTGTGGGCACTCTCAAAGCAGCCTGAGTTGCCACAGGTGGCAGCTTGTCCCTGGGCAGCATCTTGTTATTCGTGGAAATCCAGCCTGCAACAGGCCCCTTAGGGCCGAGGGCCTACCTGGTACTGAAAAAGGCTTCTGCCCGGAAAAAAAAAACACAGCACCCCACGTTCCTGGTCTCAGTTGGCAGAGCTCTGTGGGCACTCTCAAAGAAGCATGAGTTGGCACAGGTGGCAGCTTGTCCCTGGGCAGCATCTTGTTATTCGTGGAAATCCAGCAGTCAGCAGGCCACTAAGGTTGGAGGGCCGACCTAGTACAGAGAAAGTCTTCTGTCCAGCAAATACAAACCCACTCCCCGACGTTCCAAGTCTCAGTTTGCAGAGCTCCGTGGGCACTCTCAAAGCAGCCCGAGTTGGCACAGGTGGCAGCTGGTCCCTTGGCGGCATCTTGATATTCATGGAAATCCAGCAGGCTGCCTGCCCTTAAGGACCTAGGGCCTAGCTGGTACTGACAAAGGCTTCTGCCCGGGGAAACAGAACTCAGCACCCCACGTTCCTTGTCTCAGTTTGCAGACCTCTGTGGGCACTCGTAAAGCAGTATGAGTTGGCAACGGTGGCAGCTTGTCCCTGGGCGGCATCTTGTTATTCGTGGAAATCCAGCAGGCAGACTGCCCTTAAGGAACAAGGGCCTACCTGGTACTTACAAAGGCTTCTGCTCGGGAAAACAAAACCCACCATCCCACGTTCCTGGTTTCAGTTTGCCGAGCTCCATGGGCACTCTCAAAGCAGACCAAGTTGGCACAGGTGGCAGCTTGTCCCTGGGCGGCATCTTGATATTCGTGGAAATCCAGCAGTCAGCCGGCCGCTAAGGGTGGAGGGCCAACCTATTACAGAGAAAGTCTTCTGCCTGGCAAAACAAAACCCAGTACCAGACATTCCAGGTCTCAGTTTGCAGAGCTCCGTGGGCACTCACAAAGCAGCACGAGTTGGCACAGGTGGCAGCATGTCCCTGGGCAGCATCTTGATATTCATGGAAATCCAGCAGGCAACCGGTCCCTTAAGGCCGAGGGGATACCTGGTACTGACAAAGGCATCTGCCCGTGAAAACAAAACACAGCACCCCACGGTTCTGGTCTCAGTTTCAGGAGCTCCATGGGCACACCCAAAGCAGCCCGAGTTGGCACCGGTGGCAGCTTGTCCCTGGGCAGCATCTTGTTATTCGTGGAAATCCAGTCTGCAACTGGCCTCTTAGGGGCAAGGGCCTACCTGGTACTGACAAAGGCTTCTGCCCGGGGAAACAAAACCCACCACCCCACGTTCCTGGTTTCAGTATGAAGAGTTCCGTGGGCACTCTCAAAGCAGCCCGAGTTGGCACAGGTGGAAGCTTGTCCCTGGGCGGCATCTTGATATTCGTGGAAATCCTGCTGCCAGCCGGCCCCTAAAGGATGAGGGCCTACCTGGTACTGACAAAGGCTTCTGCCCGGGGAAACAAAACTCAGGACCCCACGTTCCTGGTCTCCGTTTGCAGAGCTCCGTGGGCACTCTCACAGCAGCCCAAGTGGACACAGGTGGCAGCATGTCCCTGGGCAGCATCTTGTTATTCGTGGAAATCCAGTCTGCAACTGGCCCCTTAAGGCCAAGGGCCTACCTGGTACTGAAAAAGGCTTCTGCCCGGGGAAACAAAACCCACCACCCCACGTTCCTGGTTTCAGTTTGAAGAGTTCCGTGGGCACTCTCAAAGCAGCCCGAGTTGGCACAGGTGGCAGCTGGTCCCTGGGCAGCATCTTGATATTCATGGAAATCCAGCAGGCTGCCTGCCCCTAAGGGATGAGGGCCGACCTCGTACTGAGAAAGGCTTCTGCCCGGGGAAACAAAACTCAGCACCCCACGTTCCTGGTCTCAGTTTGCAGAGCTCCATGGGCACTCTCAAAGCAGCCCGAGTTGGCACAGGTGGCAGCTTGTCCCTGGGCGGCATCTTGATATTCGTGGAAATCCTGCTGCCAGCATGCCCCTTAGGGCCAAGGGCCCACCTGATACTGACAAAGGCTTCTGCCCGGGGAAACAAAACCCATAACCCCACGTTCCTGGTCTCAGTTGGCAGAGCTCCGTGGGCACCCTCAAAGCAGTACGAGTTGGCAACGGTGGCACCTTTCCGTGGCCGCCATCTTGATATTCATGGAAATCCAGCAGGCAGCCGACCGCTAAGTGTGGAGGGCCGACCTAGTCCAGAGAAAGTCTTCTGCCCAGCAAAACAAAACCCACTCCCCGACGTTTCAGGTCTCAGTTTGCAGAGATCTGTGGGCACTCTCAAAGCAGCCTGAGTTGGCACAGGTGGCAGCTTGTCCCTGGGCAGCATCTTGTTATTCGTGGAAATCCAGCCTGCAACAGGCCCCTTAGGGCCGAGGGCCTACCTGGTACTGAAAAAGGCTTCGGCCCGGAAAAACAAAACACAGCACCCCACGTTCCGGGTTTCAGTTTGCAGAGCTCTGTGGGCACTCTCAAAGAAGCATGAGTTGGCACAGGTGGCAGCTTGTCCCTGGGCAGCATCTTGTTATTCGTGGAAATCCAGCAGTCAGCAGGCCACTAAGGTTGGAGGGCCGACCTAGTACAGAGAAAGTCTTCTGTCCAGCAAATACAAACCCACTCCCCGACGTTCCAGGTCTCAGTTTGCAGAGCTCCGTGGGCACTCTCAAAGCAGCCCGAGTTGGCACAGGTGGCAGCTGGTCCCTGGGCGGCATCTTGATATTCATGGAAATCCAGCAGGCTGCCTGCCCTTAAGGACCTAGGGCCTAGCTGGTACTGACAAAGGCTTCTGCCCCAGGAAACAAAAGTCAGCATCCCACGTTCCAGGTCTCAGTTTGCAGAGCTCCGTGGGCACTCTCAAAGCAGCCCAAGTTGGCACAGGTGGCAGCTTGTCCCTGGGCTGCACCTTGATTTTCGTGGAAATCCTGCTGCCAGCCTGCCCCTAAGGAACAAGGGCCTATCTGGTACTGACAAATGCTTCAGCCCAGAACAACAAAACTCAGCACCCCACGTTCCTGGTCTCAGTTTGCAGAGCTCCGTGGGCACTCTGAAAGCAGCCCGAGTTGGCACAGGTGGCAGCTTGTCCCTGGGCGGCATCTTGATTTTCGTGGAAATCCAGCAGTCAGCCGGCCGCTAAGGGTGGAGGGCCAACCAAGTACAGAGAAAGTGTTCTGCCAGGCAAAACAAAACCCACCACCCCACGTTCCTGGTTTCAGTTTGCAGAGCTCCGTGGGCACTCTCAAAGCAGCACGAGTTGGCACAGGTGGCAGCTTGTCCCTGGGCGGCATCTTGATATTCGTGGAAATCCAGCAGGCAGACGGCCGCTAAAGGTGGAGGGCCCACATAGTTCAGAGAAAGTCTTCTGCCCAGCAAAACAAAACCCACTCCCCGACGTTCCAGGTCTCAGTTTGCAGAGCTCTGTGGGCACTCTCAAAGCAGCATGAGTTGGCACAGGAGGCAGCTTGTCCCTGGGCAGCATCTTGTTATTCGTGGAAATCCAGCCTGCAAACGGCCCCTTAGGGCCGATGGCCTACCTGGTACAGACAAAGGCTTCTGCCCGGGAAAACAAAACACAGCACCCCACGTTCCTGGTCTCAGTTTGCAGAGCTCCGTGGGCACTCACAAAGCAGCACGAGTTGGCACAGGTGGCAGCTTGTCCCTGGGCGGCATCTTGATTTTCGTGGAAATCCAGCAGGCAGACGGCCCCTAAGGAACAAGGGCCTACCTGGTACTAACAAAGGCTTCTGCCCGGGGAAACAAAACCCACCACCCCACGTTCCTGGTTTCAGTTTGCAGAGCTCCGTGGGCACTCTCAAATAAGCATGAGTTGGCACAGGTGGCAGCATGTCCCTGGGCAGCATCTTGTTATTCGTGGAAATCCAGCCTGCAACCGGCCCCTTAGGGCCGAGGGCCTACCTGGTACTGACAAAGGCTTCTGCCCCAGGAAACAAAAGTCAGCATCCCACGTTCCAGGTCTCAGTTTGCAGAGCTCCGTGGGCACTCTCAAAGCAGCCCAAGTTGGCACAGGTGGCAGCTTGTCCCTGGGCTGCACCTTGATTTTCGTGGAAATCCTGCTGCCAGCCTGCCCCTAAGGAACAAGGGCCTATCTGGTACTGACAAATGCTTCAGCCCAGAACAACAAAACTCAGCACCCCACGTTCCTGGTCTCAGTTTGCAGAGCTCCGTGGGCACTCTGAAAGCAGCCCGAGTTCGCACAGGTGGCAGATTATCCCTGGGCGGCATCTTGATATTCGTGGAAATCCAGCAGTCAGCCGGCCGCTAAGGGTGGAGGGCCGACCTAGTACAGAGAATGTCTTCTGCCTGGAAAAACAAAACCCACTCCCCGACGTTCCAGGTCTCAGTTTGCAGAGCTCCGTGGCCACTCTCAAAGCAGCCCGAGTTGGCACAGGTGGCAACTTGTCCCTGGGCGGCATCTTGATATTCGTGGAAATCCTGCTGCCAGCGTGCCCCTTAGGGCCAAGGGCCCACCTGGTACAGAAAAAGGCTTCTGCCCGCGGAAACAAAAACCATAACCCCATGTTCCTGGTCTCAGTTTGCAGAGCTCCGTGGACACCCTGAAAGCAGTACGAGTTGGCAACGGTGGCACCTTTCCCTGGCCGGCATCGTGATATTCGTGGAAATCCAGCAGGCTGCCTGCCCTTAAGGACCAAGGGCCTAGCTGGTAGTGACAAAGGGTTCTGCCCGGGGAAACAAAACTCAGCACCCCACGTTCCTGGTCTCAGTTTGCAGAGCTCCGTGGGCACTCTCAAAGCAGCCCGAGTTGGCACAGGTGGCAGCTTGTCCCTGGGCGGCATCTTGATTTTCGTGGAAATCCAGCAGTCAGCCGGCCGCTAAGGGTGGAGGGCCAACCAAGTACAGAGAAAGTGTTCTGCCAGGCAAAACAAAACCCACCACCCCACGTTCCTGGTTTCAGTTTTCAGAGCTCCGTGGGCACTCTCAAAGCAGCCCGAGTTGGCACAGGTGGCAGCTTGTCCCTGGGCGGCATCTTGATATTCGTGGAAATCCATCAGGCAGACGGCCGCTAAAGGTGGAGGGCCCACATAGTTCAGAGAAAGTCTTCTGCCCAGCAAAACAAAACCCACTCCCCGACGTTCCTGGTCTCAGTTTGCAGAGCTCTGTGGGCACTCTCAAAGCAGCCTGAGTTGGCACAGGAGGCAGCTTGTCCCTGGGCAGCATCTTGTTATTCGTGGAAATCCAGCCTGCAAACGGCCCCTTAGGGCCGATGGCCTACCTGGTACAGACAAAGGCTTCTGCCTGGGAAAACAAAACACAGCACCCCACGTTCCTGGTCTCAGTTGGCAGAGCTCCGTGGGCACTCTCAAAGCAGCCTGAGTTGGCACAGGTGGCAGCTTGTCCCTGGGCGGCATCTTGATTTTCGTGGAAATCCAGCAGGCAGACGGCCCCTAAGGAACAAGGGCCTACCTGGTACTAACAAAGGCTTCTGCCCGGGGAAACAAAACCCACAACCCCACGTTCCTGGTTTCAGTTTGCAGAGCTCCGTGGGCACTCTCAAAGCAGCCCGAGTTGGCACAGGTGGCAGCTTGTCCCTGGGCGGCATCTTGATATTCGTGGAAATCCTGCTGCCAGCGTGCCCCTTAGGGCCAAGGGCCCACCTGGTACTGAAAAAGGCTTCTGCCCGCGGAAACAAAAACCATAACCCCATGTTCCGGGTCTCAGTTGGCAGAGCTCCGTGGACACCCTGAAAGCAGTACGAGTTGGCAACGGTGGCACCTTTCCCTGGCCGGCATCGTGATATTCGTGGAAATCCAGCAGGCTGCCTGCCCTTAAGGACCAAGGGCCTAGCTGGTAGTGACAAAGGGTTCTGCCCGGGGAAACAAAATTCAGCACCCCACGTTCCTTGTCTCAGTTTGCAGAGCTCCGTGGGCACTCACAAAGCAGCCTGAGTTGGCACAGGTGGCAGCTTGTCCCTGGGCGGCATCTTGATTTTCGTGGAAATCCAGCAGGCAGCCGGCCGCTAAGGGTGGAGGGCCAACCTAGTACAGAGAAAGTGTTCTGCCCAGCTAAACAAAACCCACCACCCCACGTTCCTGGTTTCAGTTTTCAGAGCTCCGTGGGCACTCTCAAAGCAGCCTGAGTTGGCACAGGAGGCAGCTTGTCCCTGGGCAGCATCTTGTTATTCGTGGAAATCCAGCCTGCAAACGGCCCCTTATTGCCGAGGGCCTACCTGGTACTGACAAAGGCTTCTGCCCGGGAAAACAAAACTCAGCACCCCACGTTCCTTGTCTCAGTTTGCAGAGCTCCGTGGGCACTCTCAAAGCAGCCCGAGTTGGCACAGGTGGCAGCTTGTCCCTGGGCGGCATCTTGATTTTCGTGGAAATCCACCAGGCAGACGGCCCCTAAGGAACAAGGCCCTACCTGGTACTAACAAAGGCTTCTGCCCGGGGAAACAAAACCCACCACCCCACGTTCCTGGTTTCAGTTTGCAGAGCTCCGTGGGCACTCTCAAAGCAGCCCGAGTTGGCACAGGTGGCAGCTTGTCCCTGGGCGGCATCTTGATATTCGTGGAAATCCTGCTGCCAGCGTGCCCCTTAGGGCCAAGGGCCCACCTGGTACTGAAAAAGGCTTCTGCCCGCGGAAACAAAAACCATAACCCCATGTTCCTGGTCTCAGTTGGCAGAGCTCCGTGGACACCCTGAAAGCAGTACGAGTTGGCAACGGTGGCACCTTTCCCTGGCCGGCATCGTGATATTCGTGGAAATCCAGCAGGCTGCCTGCCCTTAAGGACCAAGGGCCTAGCTGGTAGTGACAAAGGGTTCTGCCCGGGGAAACAAAACTCAGCACCCCACGTTTCTTGTCTCAGTTTGCAGAGCTCCGTGGGCACTCTCAAAGCAGCGCGAGTTGGCACAGGTGGCAGCTTGTCCCTGGGCGGCATCTTGATATTCGTGGAAATCCAGCAGTCAGCCGGCCGCTAAGGGTGGAGGGCCAACCTAGTACAGAGAAAGCGTTCTGCCAGGCAAAACAAAACCCACCACCCCACGTTCCTGGTTTCAGTTTTCAGAGCTCCGTGGGCACTCTCAAAGCAGCCCGAGTTGGCACAGGTGGCAGCTTGTCCCTGGGCAGGCATCTTGATATTCGTGGAAATCCAGCAGGCAGACGGCCGCTAAAGGTGGAGGCCCCACATAGTTAAGAGAAAGTCTTCTGCCCAGCAAAACAAAACACACTCCCTGACGTGCCAGGTCTCAGTTTGCAGAGCTCTGTGGGCACTCTCAAAGCAGCCTGAGTTGGCACAGGAGGCAGCTTGTCCCTGGGCAGCATCTTGTTATTCGTGGAAATCCAGCCTGCAAACGGCCCCTTAGTGCCGAGGGCCTACCTGGTACTGGCAAATGCTTCTGCCCTGGGAAACAAAACTCTGCACCACACGTTCCTGGTCTCAGTTTGAAGAGTTCCGTGGGCACTCTCAAAGCAGCCCAAGTTGGCACAGGTGGCAGCTTGTCCCTGGGCGGCATCTTGATATTCGTGGAAATCCAGCTGTCACCTGGCCGCTAAGGGTGGAGGGCAAACCTAGTACAGAGAAATTGTTCTGCCAGGCAAAACAAAACCCACCACCCCACGTTCCTGGTTTCAGTTTGCAGAGCTCTGTGGGCACTCTCAAAGCAGCACGAGTTGGCACAGGTGACATCTTGTCCCTGGCCGGCATCTTGTTATTCGTGGAAATCCAGCCTGCAACCGGCCCCTTAGGGCCGAGGGCCTACCTGGTACTGAAAAAGGCTTCTGCCCGAGAAAATAAAACTCAGCACCCCACGTTCCAGGTCTCAGTTTGCAGAGCTCCGTGGGCACTCTCAAAGCAGCCCGAGTTGGCACAGGTGGCAGCTTGTCCCTGGGCGGCATCTTGATATTCGTGGAAATCCAGCAGTCAGCTGGCCTCTAAGGATGGAGGGCCGACCTAGTACAGAGAAAGTCTTCTGCCCAGCAAAACAAAACCCACTACCCGACGTTCCAGGTCTCAGTTGGCAGAGCTCCGTGGGCACTCTCAAAGCAGCCCGAGTTGGCAATGGTGGCAGCCTGTCCCTGGGCGGCATCTTGTTTTTCGTGGAAATCCAACCTGCAACCGGCCCCTTAGGGCCTAGGGCCTACCTGGTACTGACAAAGGCTCCTGCTCAGGGAAACAAAACCCACCACCCCACGTTCCTGGTCTCAGTTTGCAGAGCTCCGTGGGCACTCTCAAAGCAGCCTGAGTTTGCAGAGGAGGCAGCTTGTCCCTGGGCGGCATCTTCATATTCGTGGAAATCCAGCCTGCAACCGGCCCCATAGGGCCGAGGGCCTACCTGGTACTAACAAAGGCGTCTGCCCGGGAAAAAAAAACTCAGCACCCCATGGTCCTGGTATCAGTTGGCAGAGAGCTGTGGGCACTCTCAAATCAGTCCAAGTTGGCGCAGGTGGCAGCTTGTCCCTGGGCAGCATCTTGTTATTCGTGGAAATCCAGCCTGCAACCGGCCCCTTAGGCACGAGGGCCTTGCTGGTACTGACAAAGGCTTCTGCCCGGGGAAAGAGAACCAACCATCCCACGTTCCTGGTCTCAGTTTGCAGAGCTCCGTGGGCACTCTCAAAGCAACCCGAGTTGGCACAGGTGGCAGTTTGTCCCTGCCCAGCATCTTGATATTCATGGAAATCCAGCAGGCTGCCTGCTCCTAAGGGATGAGGGTCTACCTGGTACTGCAAATGCTTCTACCCGGGGAAAAAAAACTCAGGACCCCACGTTCCTGGTCTCAGTTTGCAGAGCTCCATGGGCACTCTCAAAGCAGCCCGAGTTGGCACAGGTGGCAGCATGTCCCTGGGCAGCATCTTGTTGTTCGTGGAAATCCAGCCTGCAACCGGCCCCTTAGGGCCAAGGGCCCACCTGGTACAGACAAAGGCTTCTGCCCGGGGAAACAAAACCCACCACCCCACGTTCCTGGTCTCTGTTGGCAGAGCTCCGTGAGCACTCTCAAATCATCGCGAGTTGGCACAGGTGGCAGCTTGTCCCTGGGTGGCATCTTGATATTCGTGGAAATCCAGCTGCCCCCCTGCCCCTAAGGAACCAGGGCCTATCTGGTACTGACAAATGCTTCAGCCCAGAACAACAAAACTCAACACCCCACGTTCCTGGTCTCAGTTTGCAGAGCTCCATGGGCACTCTCAAAGCAGCCCTAGTTGGCACAGGTGGCAGCTTGTCCCTGGGCGGCATTTGACATTCTTGGAAATCCAGTAGTCAGCCGGCCGCTAAGGGTGGGGTTCCAGCCTAGTACAGAGAAAGTCTTCTGCCCAGCAAAAACAATCCCACTACCCGATGTTCCAGGACTCAGTTTGCAGAGCTCCGTGGGCACTCACAAAGCAGCACGAGTAGGCACAGGTGGCAGCATGTCCCTGGGCAGCATCTTGTTATTCGTGGAAATCCAGCCTGCAACCGGCCCCATAGGGCCGAGGGCCTACCTGGTACTGACAAAGGCGTCTGCCCGGGAAAACAAAACTCAGCACACCATGGTCATGGTCTCAGTTTGCAGAGCTCCGTGGGCACTCTCAAAGCAGCCCAAGTTGGCACAGGTGGCAGCTTGTCCCTGGGCAGCACCCTGATTTTCGTGGAAATCCGGCTGCCAGCCTGCCCCTAAGGGCCCAGGGCCTACCTGGTACTGACAAAGGCTTCTGCCCAGGGAAATAAATTCACCATCCCACGTTCCTGGTTTCAATTTGAAGTGTTCCGTGGGCACTCTCTATGCAGCCCGAGTTGGCACATGTGGCAGCTGGTCCCTGGGTGGCATCTTGATATTCATGGAAATCCAGCAGGCTGCCTGCCCTTAAGGACCAAGGGCCTAGCTGGTACTGACAAAGGCTTCTGCCCGGGGAAACAGAACTCAGCACCCCACGTTCCTGATCTCAGTTTGCAGAGCTCCGTGGGCACTCTCAAATCAGCACGAGCTGGCACAGGAGTCACCTGGTCCCTGGGCAGCATCTTGATATTCGGGGTAATGCAGCCTGCAAGCGGCCCCTTAGGCCCGAGGGCCTACGTGGAACTGACAAAGGGTTCTGCCTGGGAAAACAAAACTCAGCTCCTCACGTTCCTGGTCTCAGTTTGCAGAGCTCCATGGGCACTCTCAAAGCACCCCAAGTTGGCACAGGTGGCAGCTTGTCCCTGGACGGCATCTTGATATTCATGGAAATACAGGAGTCAGCCGCCCGCCAAGGGTGGAGGGCCGACCTAATACAGAGAAAGACTTCTGCCCAAGAAAACAAAACCCACTACCCGACGTTCCAGGTCTCAGTTTGCAGAGCTCCGTGGGCACTCACAAAGCAGACCGAGATGCAGAGGTGGCAGCTTGTCCCTGGGCAGCATCTTGTTATTCGTGGAAATCCAGCCTGCAACCGGCCCCTTAGGCACGAGGGCCTTGCTGGTACTGACAAAGGCTTCTGCCCGGGGAAAGAGAACCAACCATCTCACATTCCTGGTCTCAGTTTGCAGAGCTCCGTGGGCACTCTCAAAGCAACCCGAGTTGGCACAGGTGGCAGTTTGTCCCTGCGCAGCATCTTGATATTCATGGAAATCCAGCAGGCTGCCTGCTCCTAAGGGATGAGGGTCTACCTGGTACTGCAAATGCTTCTACCCGGGGAAAAAAAACTCAGGACCCCACGTTCCTGGTCTCAGTTTGCAGAGCTCCATGGGCACTCTCAAAGCAGCCCGAGTTGGCACAGGTGGCAGCATGTCCCTGGGCAGCATCTTGTTAGTCGTGGAAATCCAGCCTGCAACCGGCCCCTTAGGGCCAAGGGCCCACCTGGTACAGACAAAGGCTTCTGCCCGGGGAAACAAAACCCACCACCCCACGTTCCTGGTCTCTGTTGGCAGAGCTCCGTGAGCACTCTCAAATCAGCGCGAGTTGGCACAGGTGGCAGCTTGTCCCTGGGTGGCATCTTGATATTCGTGGAAATCCAGCTGCCACCCTGCCCCTAAGGAACCAGGGCCTATCTGGTACTGACAAATGCTTCAGCCCAGAACAACAAAACTCAGCACCCCACGTTCCTGGTCTCAGTATGCAGAGCTCCGTTGGCACTCTCATAGCAGCCCAAGTTGGCACACGTGGCAGCTTGTCCCTGGGCAGCATGTTGATATTCATGGAAATCCAGCAGTCTTCCGGCCGCTAAGGGTGGAGGGCCGACCTAGTACAGAGAAAGTCTTCTGCCGAGAAAAGAAACCCACTACCCGATGTTCCAGGACTCAGTTTGCAGAGCTCCGTGGGCACTCTCAAAGCAGCACGAGTTGGCACAGGTGGCCGCATGTCCCTGGGCAGCATCTTGTTATTCATGGAAATCCAGCCTGCAACCGGCCCCATAGGGCCGAGGGCCTTGCTGGTAATGACAAAGGCTTCTGCCCGGGGAAAGAGAACCAACCATCCCACGTTCCTGGTCTCAGTTTGCAGAGCTCCGTGGGCACTCTCAAAGCAGCCCGAGTTGGCACAGGTGGCAGCTTGTCCCTGGGCGGCATCTTGATTTTCGTGGAAATCCAGCAGGCAGCCGGCCGCTAAGGGATGAGGGCCGACCTAGTACAGAGAAAGTCTTCTGCCCAGCAAAACAAAACCCACCACCCCACGTTCCTGGTCTCAGTTTGCAGAGCTCCGTGGGCACTCTCAAATCAGCACGAGTTGGCACAGGTGGCAGCTTGTCCCTGGGCAGCATCTTGTTATTCGTGGAAATCCAGCCTGCAACCGGCCCCTTAGGGCCGAGGGCCTACCTGGTACTGACAAAGGCTTCTGCCCAGGGAAACAAAATTCACCATCCCACGTTCCTGGTTTCAATTTGAAGACTTCCGTGGGCACTCTCTAAGCAGCCCGAGTTGGCACAGGTGGCAGCTTGTCCCTGGGCGGCATCTTGATTTTCGTGGAAATCCAGCAGGCAGCCGGCTGCTAAGGGTGGAGGGCCGACCTAGTACAGAGAAAGTGTTCTGCCAGGCAAAACAAAACCCACTACCCGACATTCCTGGTCTCAGTTTGCAGAGCTCCGTGGGCACTCTCAAATCAGCACGAGTTGGCACAGGTGGCAGCTTGTCCCTGGGCAGCATCTTGTTATTCGTGGAAATCCAGCCTGCAACCGGCCCCTTAGGGCCGAGGGCCTACCTGGTACTGACAAAGGCTTCTGCCCAGGGAAACAAAATTCACCATCCCACGTTCCTGGTTTCAATTTGAAGAGTTCCGTGGGCACTCTCAAAGCAGCACGAGTTGGCACAGGTGGCAGCTTGTCTCTGGGCAGCTTCTTGATGTTCATGGAAATTCAGCAGGCTGCCTGCCCTTAAGGACCAAGGGCCTAGCTGGTACTGATAAAGGCTTCTGCCGGGGGAAACAAAACCCACCACCCCAAGTTCCTGGTCTCAGTTTGCAGAGCTCCATGGGCACTCTCAAAGCAGCCCAAGTTGGCACAGGTGGCAGCTTGTCCCTGGGCGGCATCTTGATTTTCGTGGAAATCCTGCTGCCAGCGTGCCCCTCTAGGGCCGAGGGTCCACCTGGAACTGACAAATGCTTCTTCCCGGGGAAACAAAACTCACCACCCCACGTTCATGGTCTCAATTTGCAGAGCTCCATGGGCACTCTCAAAGCAGCACGAGTTGGCACAGGTGACAGCTTGTCCCTGGGCGGCATCTTGATATTCGTGGAAATCCAACAGTCAGCCGGCAGCTACGGGTGGAGGGCCGACCTAGTATAGAGAAAGTCTTCTGCCCAGCAAAACATAACCCACTACCCGACCTTCCTGGTTTCAGTTTGCAGAGCTCCATGGGCACTCTCAAAGCAGCCCGAGTTGGCACAGGTGGCAGCTTGTCCCTGGGCAGCATCTTGATATTAGTGGAAATCCTGCTGCCAGCCTGCCCCTAAGGGACGAGGGCCTACCTTGTACTGCAAATGCTTCTGCCTGGGGAAACAAAACTCAGCACCCCACGTTCCTGGTCTCAGTTTTCAGAGCTCCATGGGCACTCTCAAAACAGCACGAGTTGGCACAGGTGGCAGCTTGTCCCTGGGCGGCATCTTGATTTTCGTGGAAATCCAGCAGGCAGACGGCCCCTAAGGAACAAGGGCCTACCTGGTTCACACAAAGGCTTCTGCCCGGGGAAGCAAAACCCACCAACCCACGTTCCTGGTCTCAGTTTGCAGAGCTCCGTGGGCACTCTCAAAGCAGCCCGAGTTGGCACAGGTGGCAGCTTGTCCCTGGGCGGCATCTTGATATTCAAGGAAACCCAGCAGTCAGCCGGCCGCTATGGGTGGAGGTCCGACCTAGTACAGAGAAAGTCTTCTGCCCAGCAAAACAAAACCCACTACCCGACGTTCCTGGTCTCAGTTTGCAGAGCTCCGTGGGCACTCTCAAAGCAGCCTGAGTTTGCACAGGAGGCAGCTTGTCCCTGGGCAGCATCTTGTTATTCGGGGTAATCCAGCCTGCAACCGGCCCCTAAGGAACAAGGGCCTACCTGGTACTGAAAAAGGCTTCTGCCCGGGGAAACAAAACCCACCACCCCACGTTCCTGGTTTCAGTTTGCAGAGTTCCGTGGGCACTCTCATATCAGCACGAGTTGGCACAGCAGGCAGCTTGTCCCTGGGCAGCATCTTGTTATTCGTGGAAATCCAGCCTGCAATCGGCCCCTTAGGGCCGAGGGCCTACCTGGTACAGACAAAGGCTTCTGCCCAGGGAAACAAAATTCACCATCCCACGTTCCTGGTTTCAATTTGAAGACCTCCTTGGGCACTCTCAAAGGAGCCCGAGTTGGCACAGGTGGCAGCTCGTCCCTGGGCAGCATCTTGATATTCGGGGTAATGCAGCCTGCAAGCGGCCCCTTAGGCCCGAGGGCCTACGTGGAACTGACAAAGGGTTCTGCCTGGGAAAACAAAACTCAGCTCCTCACGTTCCTGGTCTCAGTTTGCAGAGCTCCATGGGCACTCTCAAAGCACCCCAAGTTGGCACAGGTGGCAGCTTGTCCCTGGACGGCATCTTGATATTCATGGAAATACAGGAGTCAGCCGCCCGCCAAGGGTGGAGGGCCGACCTAATACAGAGAAAGACTTCTGCCCAAGAAAACAAAACCCACTACCCGACGTTCCAGGTCTCAGTTTGCAGAGCTCCGTGGGCACTCACAAAGCAGACCGAGATGCAGAGGTGGCAGCTTGTCCCTGGGCAGCATCTTGTTATTCGTGGAAATCCAGCCTGCAACCGGCCCCTTAGGCACGAGGGCCTTGCTGGTACTGACAAAGGCTTCTGCCCGGGGAAAGAGAACCAACCATCTCACATTCCTGGTCTCAGTTTGCAGAGCTCCGTGGGCACTCTCAAAGCAACCCGAGTTGGCACAGGTGGCAGTTTGTCCCTGCGCAGCATCTTGATATTCATGGAAATCCAGCAGGCTGCCTGCTCCTAAGGGATGAGGGTCTACCTGGTACTGCAAATGCTTCTACCCGGGGAAAAAAAACTCAGGACCCCACGTTCCTGGTCTCAGTTTGCAGAGCTCCATGGGCACTCTCAAAGCAGCCCGAGTTGGCACAGGTGGCAGCATGTCCCTGGGCAGCATCTTGTTAGTCGTGGAAATCCAGCCTGCAACCGGCCCCTTAGGGCCAAGGGCCCACCTGGTACAGACAAAGGCTTCTGCCCGGGGAAACAAAACCCACCACCCCACGTTCCTGGTCTCTGTTGGCAGAGCTCCGTGAGCACTCTCAAATCAGCGCGAGTTGGCACAGGTGGCAGCTTGTCCCTGGGTGGCATCTTGATATTCGTGGAAATCCAGCTGCCACCCTGCCCCTAAGGAACCAGGGCCTATCTGGTACTGACAAATGCTTCAGCCCAGAACAACAAAACTCAGCACCCCACGTTCCTGGTCTCAGTATGCAGAGCTCCGTTGGCACTCTCATAGCAGCCCAAGTTGGCACACGTGGCAGCTTGTCCCTGGGCAGCATGTTGATATTCATGGAAATCCAGCAGTCTTCCGGCCGCTAAGGGTGGAGGGCCGACCTAGTACAGAGAAAGTCTTCTGCCGAGAAAAGAAACCCACTACCCGATGTTCCAGGACTCAGTTTGCAGAGCTCCGTGGGCACTCTCAAAGCAGCACGAGTTGGCACAGGTGGCCGCATGTCCCTGGGCAGCATCTTGTTATTCATGGAAATCCAGCCTGCAACCGGCCCCATAGGGCCGAGGGCCTTGCTGGTAATGACAAAGGCTTCTGCCCGGGGAAAGAGAACCAACCATCCCACGTTCCTGGTCTCAGTTTGCAGAGCTCCGTGGGCACTCTCAAAGCAGCCCGAGTTGGCACAGGTGGCAGCTTGTCCCTGGGCGGCATCTTGATTTTCGTGGAAATCCAGCAGGCAGCCGGCCGCTAAGGGATGAGGGCCGACCTAGTACAGAGAAAGTCTTCTGCCCAGCAAAACAAAACCCACCACCCCACGTTCCTGGTCTCAGTTTGCAGAGCTCCGTGGGCACTCTCAAATCAGCACGAGTTGGCACAGGTGGCAGCTTGTCCCTGGGCAGCATCTTGTTATTCGTGGAAATCCAGCCTGCAACCGGCCCCTTAGGGCCGAGGGCCTACCTGGTACTGACAAAGGCTTCTGCCCAGGGAAACAAAATTCACCATCCCACGTTCCTGGTTTCAATTTGAAGACTTCCGTGGGCACTCTCTAAGCAGCCCGAGTTGGCACAGGTGGCAGCTTGTCCCTGGGCGGCATCTTGATTTTCGTGGAAATCCAGCAGGCAGCCGGCTGCTAAGGGTGGAGGGCCGACCTAGTACAGAGAAAGTGTTCTGCCAGGCAAAACAAAACCCACTACCCGACATTCCTGGTCTCAGTTTGCAGAGCTCCGTGGGCACTCTCAAATCAGCACGAGTTGGCACAGGTGGCAGCTTGTCCCTGGGCAGCATCTTGTTATTCGTGGAAATCCAGCCTGCAACCGGCCCCTTAGGGCCGAGGGCCTACCTGGTACTGACAAAGGCTTCTGCCCAGGGAAACAAAATTCACCATCCCACGTTCCTGGTTTCAATTTGAAGAGTTCCGTGGGCACTCTCAAAGCAGCACGAGTTGGCACAGGTGGCAGCTTGTCTCTGGGCAGCTTCTTGATGTTCATGGAAATTCAGCAGGCTGCCTGCCCTTAAGGACCAAGGGCCTAGCTGGTACTGATAAAGGCTTCTGCCGGGGGAAACAAAACCCACCACCCCAAGTTCCTGGTCTCAGTTTGCAGAGCTCCATGGGCACTCTCAAAGCAGCCCAAGTTGGCACAGGTGGCAGCTTGTCCCTGGGCGGCATCTTGATTTTCGTGGAAATCCTGCTGCCAGCGTGCCCCTCTAGGGCCGAGGGTCCACCTGGAACTGACAAATGCTTCTTCCCGGGGAAACAAAACTCACCACCCCACGTTCATGGTCTCAATTTGCAGAGCTCCATGGGCACTCTCAAAGCAGCACGAGTTGGCACAGGTGACAGCTTGTCCCTGGGCGGCATCTTGATATTCGTGGAAATCCAACAGTCAGCCGGCAGCTACGGGTGGAGGGCCGACCTAGTATAGAGAAAGTCTTCTGCCCAGCAAAACATAACCCACTACCCGACCTTCCTGGTTTCAGTTTGCAGAGCTCCATGGGCACTCTCAAAGCAGCCCGAGTTGGCACAGGTGGCAGCTTGTCCCTGGGCAGCATCTTGATATTAGTGGAAATCCTGCTGCCAGCCTGCCCCTAAGGGACGAGGGCCTACCTTGTACTGCAAATGCTTCTGCCTGGGGAAACAAAACTCAGCACCCCACGTTCCTGGTCTCAGTTTTCAGAGCTCCATGGGCACTCTCAAAACAGCACGAGTTGGCACAGGTGGCAGCTTGTCCCTGGGCGGCATCTTGATTTTCGTGGAAATCCAGCAGGCAGACGGCCCCTAAGGAACAAGGGCCTACCTGGTTCACACAAAGGCTTCTGCCCGGGGAAGCAAAACCCACCAACCCACGTTCCTGGTCTCAGTTTGCAGAGCTCCGTGGGCACTCTCAAAGCAGCCCGAGTTGGCACAGGTGGCAGCTTGTCCCTGGGCGGCATCTTGATATTCAAGGAAACCCAGCAGTCAGCCGGCCGCTATGGGTGGAGGTCCGACCTAGTACAGAGAAAGTCTTCTGCCCAGCAAAACAAAACCCACTACCCGACGTTCCTGGTCTCAGTTTGCAGAGCTCCGTGGGCACTCTCAAAGCAGCCTGAGTTTGCACAGGAGGCAGCTTGTCCCTGGGCAGCATCTTGTTATTCGGGGTAATCCAGCCTGCAACCGGCCCCTAAGGAACAAGGGCCTACCTGGTACTGAAAAAGGCTTCTGCCCGGGGAAACAAAACCCACCACCCCACGTTCCTGGTTTCAGTTTGCAGAGTTCCGTGGGCACTCTCATATCAGCACGAGTTGGCACAGCAGGCAGCTTGTCCCTGGGCAGCATCTTGTTATTCGTGGAAATCCAGCCTGCAATCGGCCCCTTAGGGCCGAGGGCCTACCTGGTACAGACAAAGGCTTCTGCCCAGGGAAACAAAATTCACCATCCCACGTTCCTGGTTTCAATTTGAAGACCTCCTTGGGCACTCTCAAAGGAGCCCGAGTTGGCACAGGTGGCAGCTCGTCCCTGGGCAGCTTCTTGATATTCAGGGAAATCCAACAGGCTGCCTTCCCTTAAGGACCGAGGGCCTAGCTGGTACTGATAAAGGCTTCTGCCAAGGGAAGCAAAACCCACTACCCGAGGTTCCTGGTCTCAGTTTGCAGAGCTCCATGGGTACTCTCAAAGCAGACCAAGTTGGCACAGGTGGCAGCTTGTCCCTGGGCGGCATCTTGATTTTCGTGGAAATCCTGCTGCCAGCCTGCCCCTAAGGGTCGAGGGCCAATCTGGTACTGCAAATGCTTCTGCCCGGGGAAAGAAAACTCAGCACCCCACGTTCATGGTCTCAATTTGCAGAGCTCCATGGGCACTCTCAAAGCAGCACGAGTTGGCACAGGTGGCAGCTTGTCCCTGGGCGGCATCTTGATATTCGTGGAAATCCAGTAGTCAGCCGGCCGCTAAGGGTGGGGTTCCAACCTAGTACATAGAAAGTCTTCTGCCCAGCAAAAACAATCCCACTACCCTATGTTCCAGGACTCAGTTTGCAGAGCTCCGTGGGCACTCACAAAGCAGCACGAGTAGGCACAGGTGGCAGCATGTCCCTGGGCAGCATCTTGTTATTCGTGGAAATCCAGCCTGCAACCGGCCCCATAGGGCCGAGGGCCTACCTGGTACTGACAAAGGCGTCTGCCCGGGAAAACAAAACTCAGCACACCATGGTCATGGTCTCAGTTTGCAGAGCTGCGTGGGCACTCTCAAATCAGCCCAAGTCGGCACAGGTGGCAGCTTGTCCCTGGGCGGCATCTTGATTTTCGTGGAACTCCGGCTGCCAGCCTGCCCCTAAGGAACAAGGGCCTACCTGGTACTGACAAAGACTTCTGCCCAGATTAACAAAACTCTGCAACCCACGTTCCTGGTCACAGTTTGCAGAGCTCCGTGGGCACTCTCAAAGCAACCCAAGTTGGCACAGGTGGCAGCTTGTCCCTGGGCGGCACCTTAATTTTCGTGGAAATCCTGCTGCCAGCCTGCCCAAAGGGCCAAGGGCCTACCTTGTACTGACAAAGGCTTTTGCCCAGGGAAACAAAATTCACCATTCCCCTTCCTGGTTTCAATTTGAAGAGTTCCGTCGGCACTCTCAAAGCAGCCCGAGTTGGCACAGGTGGCAGCTTGTCCCTGGGCAGCATCTTGTTATTCTGGTTAGTCCAGCCTGCAACCGGCCCCTTAGCCCCGAGGGCCTACCTGGTACTGCAAATGCTTCTGCCCGGGAAAACAAAACTCAGCACCCCACGTTTCTGGTCTCAGTTTGCAGAGCTCCGTGAGCACTCTCAAAGCAGCCCAAGTTGGCACAGGTGGCAGCTTGTCCCTGGGCAGCATCTTGATATTCGTGGAAATCCTGCTGCCAGCGTGCCCCTCTAGGGCCAAGGGCCCACCTGGAACTGACAAATGCTTCTTCCCGGGGAAACAAAACTCAGCACCCCACGTTCATGGTCTCAATTTGCAGAGCTCCGTGGGCACTCTCAAAGCAGCACGAGTTGGCACAGGTGGCAGCTTGTCCCTGGGCGGCATCTTGATATTCGTGGAAATCCAGTAGTCAGCCGGCCGCTAAGGGTGGGGTTCCAACCTAGTACATAGAAAGTCTTCTGCCCAGCAAAAACAATCCCACTACCCTATGTTCCAGGACTCAGTTTGCAGAGCTCCGTGGGCACTCTCAAAGCAGCGCAAGTTGGCACAGGTGGCAGCTAGTCCCTGGGCGGCATCTTGATATTCGTGGAAATCCAGCAGGCAGCCGGCCGCTCAAGGGTGGAGGGCCAACCTAGTACAGAGAAAGTCTTCTGCCCAGCAAAACAAAACCCACTACCCGACGTTCCTGGTCTCAGTTTGCAGAGCTCTGTGGGAACTCTCAATGCAGCCAGAGTTGGCACATGAGGCAGCATGTCCATGGGCAGCATCTTGTTATTCGTGGAAATCCAGCCTGCAACCGGCCCCTTAGGGCCGAGGGCCTACCTGGTACTGACAAAGGCTTCTGCCGGGGGAAACAAAATACTCCATCCCACGATCCTGGTTTCAATTTGAAGACTTCCTTGGGCACTCTCAAAGCAGCCCGAGTTGGCACAGGTGGCAGCTTGTCCCTGGGCAGCATCTTGATATTCGTGGAAATCCTGCTGCCAGCCTGCCCCTAAGGGACGAGGGCCTACCTGGTACTGACAAAGGCTTCTGCCCAGGGAAACAAAATTCACCATCCCACGTTCCTGGTTTCAATTTGAAGACTTCCGTGGGCACTCTCAAAGCAGCGCGAGTTGGCACAGGTGGCAGGTGGTCTCTGGGCAGCTTCTTGATATTCATGGAAATTCAGCAGGCTGCCTGCCCTTAAGGACCAAGGGCCTACCTGGTACTGATAAAGGCTTCTGCCGGGGGAAAAAAAATCCACCACCCCACGTTCCTGGTCTCAGTTTGCAGAGCTCCGTGGGCACTCTCAAAGCAGCCTGAGTTGGCACAGGAGGCAGCTTGTCCCTGGGCGGCATCTTGATTTTCGTGGAAATCCAGCAGGCAGACGGCCCCTAAGGAAAGAGGGCCTACCTGGTATTGAGAAAGGCTTCTGCCCGCCGAAACAAAACCCACCACCCCACGTTCCTGGTCTCAGTTTGCAGAGCTCCGTGGGCACTCTCAAAGCAGCCCGAGTTGGCACAGGTGGCAGCTTGTCTTTGGGCGGCATCTTGATATTCGTGGAAATCCTGCTGCCAGCCTGCCTCTAAGGGACCAGGGCCTACCTGGTACTGACAAATGCTTCTGCCCAGGAAAACAAAACTCAGCACACCTCATACCTGGTCTCAGTTTGCAGAGCTCTGTGGGCACTCTCAAAGCAGCCTGAGTTTGCACAGGAGGCAGCTTGTCCCTGGGAAGCATCTTGTTATTCGGGTTAATCCAGCCAGCAATCGGCCCCTTAGCCCCGAGGGCCTACCTGGTACAGAAAAAGGCTTCTGCGCGGGAAAACAAAACTCAGCACCCCACGGTCCTGGTCTCAGTTTGCAGAGCTCCGTGGGAACTCTCAAAGCAACCTGAGTTTGCAGAGGAGGCAGATTGTCCCTAGGCAGCATCTTGTTTTTCGTGGAAATCCAGCCTGCAACCGGCCCCTTAGGGCCGAGTGCCTACCGGGCACTGAGAAAGGCTTCTGCCCGGGGAAACCATACCCATAACCCCACGTTCCTGGTCTCAGTTTGCAGAGCTTCATGGGCACCCTCCAAACAGTACGAGTTGGCAACGGTGGCAGCTTGTCCCTGGGCGGCATCCAGATATTCGTGGAAATCCAGCAGGCAGACGGCCCCTAAGGAACAAGGGCCTACCTGGTACTGACAAAGGCTTCTGCCCGGGGAAACAAAACCCACCACCCCACGTTCCAGGTTTCAGTTTGCCGAGCTCCGTGGGCACTCTCAAAGCAGCCCGAGTTGGCACAGGTGGCAGCTTGTCCCTGGGCGGCATCTTGATTTTCGTGGAAATCCAGCAGGCAGCCGGCCGCTAAGGGTGGAGGGCCGACCTAGTACAGAGAAAGTCTTCTGCCCAGCAAAACAAAACCCACTCCCCGACGTTCCTGGTCTCAGTTTGCAGAGCTCCGTGGGCACTCTCAAATCAGCACGAGTTGGCACAGGTGGCAGCTTGTCTCTGGGCAGCATCTTGATATTCGTGGAAATCCAGCCTGCAACCGGCCCCTTAGGGCCGAGGGCCTACCTGGTACTGACAAAGGCTTCTGCCCAGGGAAACAAAATTCACCATCCCACGTTCCTGGTTTCAATTTGAAGACTTCCGTGGGCACTCTCAAAGCAGCGCGAGTTGGCACAGGTGGCAGGTGGTCTCTGGGCAGCTTCTTGATATTCATGGAAATTCAGTAGGCTGCCTGCCCTTAAGGACCAAGGGCCTAGCTGGTACTGATAAAGGCTTCTGCCGGGGGAAAAAAAATCCACCACCCCACGTTCCTGGTCTCAGTTTGCAGAGCTCCATGGGCACTCTCAAAGCAGACCAAGTTGGCACAGGTGGCAGCTTGTCCCTGGGCGGCATCTTGATTTTCGTGGAAATCCTGCTGCCAGCGTGCCCCTCTAGGGACAGGGGCCCACCTGGAACTGACAAATGCTTCTTCCCGGGGAAACAAATCTCAGCACCCCACGTTCCTGGTCTCAATTTGCAGAGCTCCATGGGCTCACTAAAAGCAGCATGAGTTGGCACAGGTGGCAGGTGGTCTCTGGGCAGCTTCTTGATGTTCATGGAAATTCAGCAGGCTGCCTGCCCTTAAGGACCAAGGGCCTAGCTGGTACTGATAAAGGCTTCTGCCGGGGGAAAAAAAACCCACCACCCCACGTTCCTGGTCTCAGTTTGCAGAGCTCCGTGGGCACTCTCAAAGCAGCCCAAGTTGGCACAGGTGGCAGCTTGTCCCTGGGTGGCATCTTGATTTTCGTGGAAATCCTGCTGCCAGCGTGCCCCTCTAGGGCCAAGGGCCCACCTGGAATTGACAAATGCTTCTTCCCGGGGAAACAAAACTCACCAACCCACGTTCATGGTCTCAATTTGCAGAGCTCCATGGGCACTCTCAAAGCAGACCAAGTTGGCACAGGTGGCAGCTTGTCCCTGGGCGGCATCTTGATATTCGTGGAAATCCAGTAGTCAGCCGGCCGCTAAGGGTGGGGTTCCAACCTAGTACATAGAAAGTCTTCTGCCCAGCAAAAACAATCCCACTACCCTATGTTCCAGGACTCAGTTTGCAGAGCTCCGTGGGCACTCTCAAAGCAGCGCAAGTTGGCACAGGTGGCAGCTAGTCCCTGGGCGGCATCTTGATATTCGTGGAAATCCAGCAGGCAGCCGGCCGCTCAAGGGTGGAGGGCCCACCTAGTACAGAGAAAGTCTTCTGCCCAGCAAAACAAAACCCACTACCCGACGTTCCTGGTCTCAGTTTGCAGAGCTCTGTGGGAACTCTCAATGCAGCCAGAGTTGGCACATGAGGCAGCATGTCCATGGGCAGCATCCTGTTATTCGTGGAAATCCAGCCTGCAACCGGCCCCTTAGGGCCGAGGGCCTACCTGGTACTGACAAAGGCTTCTGCCGGGGGAAACAAAATACTCCATCCCACGATCCTGGTTTCAATTTGAAGACTTCCTTGGGCACTCTCAAAGGAGCCCGAGTTGGCACAGGTGGCAGCTTGTCCCTGGGCAGCATCTTGATATTCGTGGAAATCCTGCTGCCAGCCTGCCCCTAAGGGACGAGGGCCTACCTGGTACTGACAAAGGCTTCTGCCCAGGGAAACAAAATTCACCATCCCACGTTCCTGGTTTCAATTTGAAGACTTCCGTGGGCACTCTCAAAGCAGCGCGAGTTGGCACAGGTGGCAGGTGGTCTCTGGGCAGCTTCTTGATATTCATGGAAATTCAGCAGGCTGCCTGCCCTTAAGGACCAAGGGCCTAGCTGGTACTGATAAAGGCTTCTGCCGGGGGAAAAAAAATCCACCACCCCACGTTCCTGGTCTCAGTTTGCAGAGCTCCATGGGCACTCTCAAAGCAGCCTGAGTTGGCACAGGAGGCAGCTTGTCCCTGGGCGGCATCTTGATTTTCGTGGAAATCCAGCAGGCAGACGGCCCCTAAGGAAAGAGGGCCTACCTGGTATTGAGAAAGGCTTCTGCCCGCCGAAACAAAACCCACCACCCCACGTTCCTGGTCTCAGTTTGCAGAGCTCCGTGGGCACTCTCAAAGCAGCCCGAGTTGGCACAGGTGGCAGCTTGTCCGTGGGCGGCATCTTGATATTCGTGGAAATCCAGCAGTCAGCCGGCCGCTAAGGGTGGAGGGCCCACCTAGTACAGAGAAAGTCTTCTGCCCAGCAAAACAAAACCCACTACCCGACGTTCCTGGTCTCAGTTTGCAGAGCTCCGTGGGCACTCTCAAAGCAGCCCAAGTTGGCACATGAGGCAGCATGTCCCTGGGCAGCATCTTGTTATTCGTGGAAATCCAGCCTGCAACCGGCCCCTTAGGGCCGAGGGCCTACCTGCTACTGACAAAGGCTTCTGCCGGGGGAAACAAAACCCACCACACCACGTTCCTGGTCTCAGTTTGCAGAGCTCCATGGGCACTCTCAAAGCAGACCAAGTTGGCACAGGTGGCAGCTTGTCCCTGGGCGGCATCTTGATTTTCGTGGAAATCCAGTCTGCAACTGGCCCCTTAGGGCCGAGGGCCTACCTGGTACTGACAAAGGCTTCTGCCGGGGGAAACAAAACCCACCACACCACATTCCAGGTCTTAGTTTGCAGAGCTCCATGAACACTCTCAAAGCAGCCCGAGTTGGCACAGGTGGCAGCTTGTCCCTGGGCGGCATCTTGATTTTCGTGGAAATCCTGCTGCCAGCCTGCCCCTAAGGGTCGAGGGCCAATCTGGTACTGCAAATGCTTCTGCCCGGGGAAAGAAAACTCAGCACCCCACGTTCCTGGTCTCAGTTTGCCGAGCTCCGTGGGCACTCTCAAAGCAGCCCGAGTTGGCACAGGTGGCAGCTTGTCTCTTGGCGGCATCTTGATATTTGTGGAAATCCAGTAGTCAGCCGGCCGCTAAGGGTGGAGGGCCCACCTAGTACAGAGAAAGTCTTCTGCCCAGCTAAACAAAACCCACTACCCAACGTTCCAGGTCTCAGTTTGCAGAGCTCCGTGGGCACTCTCAAAGCAGCCTGAGTTTGCACAGGAGGCAGCTTGTCCCTGGGCAGCATCTTGTTGTTCGGGGTAATCCAGCCTGCAACCGGCCCCTTAGCCACCAGGGCCTACCTGGTACTGACAAAGGCTTCTGCCTGGGAAAACAAAACTCAGCACCCCACGTTCCTGGTCTCAGTTTGCAGAGCTGCGTGGGCACTCTCAAAACAGCCCGAGTTGGCACAGGTGGCAGCTTGTCCCTGGGCGGCATCTTGATTTTCGTGGAAATCCAGCAGGCAGAGGGCCCCTAAGGAACAAGCTCCTACCTGGTACTGACAAAGGCTTCTGCCGGGGGAAACAAAACCCACCAACCCACGGTCCTGGTCTCAGTTTGCAGAGCTCTGTGGGCACTCTCAAAGCAGCCCGAGTTGGCACAGGTGGCAGCTTGTCCCTGGGCGGCATCTTGATATTCAAGGAAACCCAGCAGTCAGCCGGCCGCTAAGGGACAAGGGCCTACCTGGTACTGACAAATGCTTCTGCCCAGGAAAACAAAACTCAGCACACCTCGTACCTGGTCTCAGTTTGCAGAGCTCTGTGGGCACTCTCAAAGCAGCCTGAGTTTGCACAGGAGGCAGCTTGTCCCTGGGAAGCATCTTGTTATTCGGGTTAATCCAGCCAGCAATCGGCCCCTTAGCCCCGAGGGCCTACCTGGTACAGAAAAAGGCTTCTGCGCGGGAAAACAAAACTCAGCACCCCACGGTCCTGGTCTCAGTTTGCAGAGCTCCGTGGGAACTCTCAAAGCAAACTGAGTTTGCAGAGGAGGCAGATTGTCCCTAGGCAGCATCTTGTTTTTCGTGGAAATCCAGCCTGCAACCGGCCCCTTAGGGCCGAGTGCCTACCGGGCACTGAGAAAGGCTTCTGCCCGGGGAAACCATACCCATAACCCCACGTTCCTGGTCTCAGTTTGCAGAGCTTCATGGGCACCCTCCAAACAGTACGAGTTGGCAACGGTGGCAGCTTGTCCCTGGGCGGCATCCAGATATTCGTGGAAATCCAGCAGGCAGACGGCCCCTAAGGAACAAGGGCCTACCTGGTACTGACAAAGGCTTCTGCCCAGGGAAACAAAACCCACCACCCCACGTTCCTGGTCTCAGTTTGCCGAGCTCCGTGGGCACTCTCAAAGCAGCCCGAGTTGGCACAGGTGGCAGCTTGTCCGTGGGCGGCATCTTGATATTCGTGGAAATCCAGCAGGCAGCCGGCCGCTAAGGGTGGAGGGCCCACCTAGTACAGAGAAAGTCTTCTGCCCAGCTAAACAAAACCCACTACCCGACGTTCCTGGTCTCAGTTTGCAGAGCTCCGTGGGCACTCTCAAAGCAGCCTGAGTTGGCACAGGAGGCAGCTTGTCCCTGGGCGGCATCTTGATTTTCGTGGAAATCCAGCAGGCAGACGGCCCCTTAGGAAAGAGGGCCTACCTGGTATTGAGAAAGGCTTCTGCCCGCGGAAACAAAACCCACCACCCCACGTTCCTGGTCTCAGTTTGCAGAGCTCCGCGGGCACTCTCAAAGCAGCCCGAGTTTGCACAGGTGGCAGCTTGTCCCTGGGCGGCATCTTGATTTTCGTGGAAATCCAGCAGGCAGCCGGCCGCTAAGGGTGGAGGGCCCACCTAGTACAGAGAAAGTCTTCTGCCCAGCAAAACAAAACCCACTACCCGACGTTCCAGGTCTCAGTTTGCAGAGCTCCGTGGGCACTCTCAAAGCAGCCTGAGTTTGCACAGGAGGCAGCTTGTCCCTGGGCAGCATCTTGTTGTTCGCGGTAATCCAGCCTGCAACCGGCCCCATAGCCACGAGGGCCTACCTGGTACTGACAAATGCTTCTGCCCAGGGAAACAAAATTCACCATCCCACGTTCCTGGTTTCAATTTGAAGACTTCCTTGGGCACTCTCAAAGCAGCCCGAGTTGGCACATGAGGCAGCATGTCCCTGGGCAGCATCTTGTTATTCGTGGAAATCCAGCCTGCAACCGGCCCCTTAGGGCCGAGGGCCTACCTGGTACTGACAAAGGCTTCTGCCGGGGGAAACAAAACCCACCACACCACGTTCCTGGTCTCAGTTTGCAGAGCTCCATGGGCACTCTCAAAGCAGCACGAGTTGGCACAGGTGGCAGCTGGTCCCTGGGCGGCATGTTGTTATTCATGGAAATCCAGCAGTCAGCCGGCCGCTAAGGGTGGAGGACCGACCTAGTACAGAGAAAGTCTTCTGCCCAGCAAAACAAAACCCACTACCCGACCTTCCTGGTCTCTGTTTGCAGAGCTCCGTGGGCACTCTCAAGGCAGCACGAGTTGGCACAGGTGGCAGCTTGTCCCTGGGCAGTATCCTGTTATTCATGGAAATCCAGCCTGCAACCGGCCCCTTAGGGCTAAGGGCCTATCTGGTACTGACAAAGCATTTGCCCAGGGAAACAAAATTCACCACATCACGTTCCTGGTCTCAGTTTGCAGAGCTCCATGGGCACTCTCAAAGCAGACCAAGTTGGCACAGGTGGCAGCTTGTCCCTGGGCGGCATCTTGATTTTCGTGGAAATCCTGCTGCCAGCCTGCCCCTAAGGGTCGAGGGCCAATATGGTACTGCAAATGCTTCTGCCCGGGGAAAGAAAAGTCAGCACCCCACGTTCCTGGTCTCAGTTTGCCGAGCTCCGTGGGCACTCTCAAAGCAGCCCGAGTTGGCACAGGTGGCAGCTTGTCCCTGGGCGGCATCTTGATATTCATGGAAATCCAGTAGTCAGCCGGCCGCTAAGGGTGGAGGGCCCACCTAGTACAGAGAAAGTCTTCTGCCCAGCAAAACAAAACCCACTACCCGACGTTCCAGGTCTCAGTTTGCAGAGCTCCGTGGGCACTCTCAAAGCAGCCTGAGTTTGCACAGGAGGCAGCTTGTCCCTGGGCAGCATCTTGTTTTTCGCGGTAATCCAGCCTGCAACCGGCCCCATAGCCACGAGGGCCTACCTGGTACTGACAAAGGCTTCTGCCCAGGGAAACAAAATTCACCATCCCACGTTCCTGGTTTCAATTTGAAGACTTCCTTGGGCACTCTCAAAGCAGCCCGAGTTGGCACAGGTGGCAGCTGGTCCCTGGGCAGCATCTTGATATTCATGGAAATCCAGCAGGCTGCCTGCCCTTATGGACCAAGGGCCTAGCTGGTACTGATAAAGGCTTCTGCCGGGGGAAACAAAACCCACCACCCCACGTTCCTGGTCTCAGTTTGCAGAGCTCCATGGGCACTCTCAAAGCAGCCCAAGTTGGCACAGGTGGCAGCTTGTCCCTGGGCGGCATGTTGATATTCGTGGAAATCCTGCTGCCAGCCTGCCCCTAAGGGACGAGGGCCTACCTGGTACTGACAAAGGCTTCTGCCCAGGGAAACAAAATTCACCATCCCACATTCCTGGTTTCAATTTGAAGACTTCCGTGGGCACTCTCAAAGCAGCGCGAGTTGGCACAGGTGGCAGGTGGTCTCTGGGCAGCTTCTTGATGTTCATGGAAATTCAGCAGGCTGCCTGCCCTTAAGGACCAAGGGCCTAGCTGGTACTGATAAAGGCTTCTGCCAGGGGAAAAAAAAACCCACCACCCCACGTTCCTGGTCTCAGTTTGCAGAGCTCCATGGGCACTCTCAAAGCAGCCCAAGTTGGCACAGGTGGCAGCTTGTCCCTGGGTGGCATCTTGATTTTCGTGGAAATCCTGCTGCCAGCGTGCCCCTCTAGGGCCAAGGGCCCACCTGGAATTGACAAATGCTTCTTCCCGGGGAAACAAAACTCACCAACCCACGTTCATGGTCTCAATTTGCAGAGCTCCATGGGCACTCTCAAAGCAGCACGAGTTGGCACAGGTGGCAGCTTGTCCCTGGGCGGCATCTTGATATTCGTGGAAATCCAGTAGTCAGCCGGCCGCTAAGGGTGGGGTTCCAACCTAGTACATAGAAAGTCTTCTGCCCAGCAAAAACAATCCCACTACCCTATGTTCCAGGACTCAGTTTGCAGAGCTCCGTGGGCACTCTCAAAGCAGCGCAAGTTGGCACAGGTGGCAGCTAGTCCCTGGGCGGCATCTTGATATTCGTGGAAATCCAGCAGGCAGCCGGCCGCTCAAGGGTGGAGGGCCCACCTAGTACAGAGAAAGTCTTCTGCCCAGCAAAACAAAACCCACTACCCGACGTTCCTGGTCTCAGTTTGCAGAGCTCTGTGGGAACTCTCAATGCAGCCAGAGTTGGCACATGAGGCAGCATGTCCATGGGCAGCATCCTGTTATTCGTGGAAATCCAGCCTGCAACCGGCCCCTTAGGGCCGAGGGCCTACCTGGTACTGACAAAGGCTTCTGCCGGGGGAAACAAAATACTCCATCCCACGATCCTGGTTTCAATTTGAAGACTTCCTTGGGCACTCTCAAAGCAGCCCGAGTTGGCACAGTTGGCAGCTTGTCCCTGGGCAGCATCTTGATATTCGTGGAAATCCTGCTGCCAGCCTGCCCCTAAGGGACGAGGGCCTACCTGGTACTGACAAAGGCTTCTGCCCAGGGAAACAAAATTCACCATCCCACGTTCCTGGTTTCAATTTGAAGACTTCCGTGGGCACTCTCAAAGCAGCGCGAGTTGGCACAGGTGGCAGGTGGTCTCTGGGCAGCTTCTTGATATTCATGGAAATTCAGCAGGCTGCCTGCCCTTAAGGACCAAGGGCCTAGCTGGTACTGATAAAGGCTTCTGCCGGGGGAAAAAAAATCCACCACCCCACGTTCCTGGTCTCAGTTTGCAGAGCTCCATGGGCACTCTCAAAGCAGCCTGAGTTGGCACAGGAGGCAGCTTGTCCCTGGGCGGCATCTTGATTTTCGTGGAAATCCAGCAGGCAGACGGCCCCTAAGGAAAGAGGGCCTACCTGGTATTGAGAAAGGCTTCTGCCCGCCGAAACAAAACCCACCACCCCACGTTCCTGGTCTCAGTTTGCAGAGCTCCGTGGGCACTCTCAAAGCAGCCCGAGTTGGCACAGGTGGCAGCTTGTCCGTGGGCGGCATCTTGATATTCGTGGAAATCCAGCAGTCAGCCGGCCGCTAAGGGTGGAGGGCCCACCTAGTACAGAGAAAGTCTTCTGCCCAGCAAAACAAAACCCACTACCCGACGTTCCTGGTCTCAGTTTGCAGAGCTCCGTGGGAACTCTCAAAGCAGCCCAAGTTGGCACATGAGGCAGCATGTCCCTGGGCAGCATCTTGTTATTCGTGGAAATCCAGCCTGCAACCGGCCCCTTAGGGCCGAGGGCCTACCTGCTACTGACAAAGGCTTCTGCCGGGGGAAACAAAACCCACCACACCACGTTCCTGGTCTCAGTTTGCAGAGCTCCATGGGCACTCTCAAAGCAGACCAAGTTGGCACAGGTGGCAGCTTGTCCCTGGGCGGCATCTTGATTTTCGTGGAAATCCAGTCTGCAACTGGCCCCTTAGGGCCGAGGGCCTACCTGGTACTGACAAAGGCTTCTGCCGGGGGAAACAAAACCCACCACACCACATTCCAGGTCTTAGTTTGCAGAGCTCCATGAACACTCTCAAAGCAGCACGAGTTGGCACAGGTGGCAGCTTGTCCCTGGGCGGCATCTTGATTTTCGTGAAAATCCTGCTGCCAGCCTGCCCCTAAGGGTCGAGGGCCAATCTGGTACTGCAAATGCTTCTGCCCGGGGAAAGAAAACTCAGCACCCCACGTTCCTGGTCTCAGTTTGCCGAGCTCCGTGGGCACTCTCAAAGCAGCCCGAGTTGGCACAGGTGGCAGCTTGTCTCTTGGCGGCATCTTGATATTTGTGGAAATCCAGTAGTCAGCCGGCCGCTAAGGGTGGAGGGCCCACCTAGTACAGAGAAAGTCTTCTGCCCAGCTAAACAAAACCCACTACCCAACGTTCCAGGTCTCAGTTTGCAGAGCTCCGTGGGCACTCTCAAAGCAGCCTGAGTTTGCACAGGAGGCAGCTTGTCCCTGGGCAGCATCTTGTTGTTCGGGGTAATCCAGCCTGCAACCGGCCCCTTAGCCACCAGGGCCTACCTGGTACAGACAAAGGCTTCTGCCTGGGAAAACAAAACTCAGCACCCCACGTTCCTGGTCTCAGTTTGCAGAGCTGCGTGGGCACTCTCAAAACAGCCCGAGTTGGCACAGGTGGCAGCTTGTCCGTGGGCGGCATCTTGATATTCGTGGAAATCCAGCAGGCAGCCGGCCGCTAAGGGTGGAGGGCCCACCTAGTACAGAGAAAGTCTTCTGCCCAGCAAAACAAAACCCACTACCCGACGTTCCAGGTCTCAGTTTGCAGAGCTCCGTGGGCACTCTCAAAGCAGCCTGAGTTTGCACAGGAGGCAGCTTGTCCCTGGGCAGCATCTTGTTGTTCGCGGTAATCCAGCCTGCAACCGGCCCCATAGCCACGAGGGCCTACCTGGTACTGACAAATGCTTCTGCCCAGGGAAACAAAATTCACCATCCCACGTTCCTGGTTTCAATTTGAAGACTTCCTTGGGCACTCTCAAAGCAGCCCGAGTTGGCACATGAGGCAGCATGTCCCTGGGCAGCATCCTGTTATTCGTGGAAATCCAGCCTGCAACCGGCCCCTTAGGGCCGAGGGCCTACCTGCTACTGACAAAGGCTTCTGCCGGGGGAAACAAAACCCACCACACCACGTTCCTGGTCTCAGTTTGCAGAGCTCCATGGGCACTCTCAAAGCAGCACGAGTTGGCACAGGTGGCAGCTGGTCCCTGGGCGGCATGTTGTTATTCATGGAAATCCAGCAGTCAGCCGGCCGCTAAGGGTGGAGGACCGACCTAGTACAGAGAAAGTCTTCTGCCCAGCAAAACAAAACCCACTACCCGACCTTCCTGGTCTCTGTTTGCAGAGCTCCGTGGGCACTCTCAAGGCAGCACGAGTTGGCACAGGTGGCAGCTTGTCCCTGGGCAGTATCCTGTTATTCATGGAAATCCAGCCTGCAACCGGCCCCTTAGGGCTAAGGGCCTATCTGGTACTGACAAAGCATTTGCCCAGGGAAACAAAATTCACCACATCACGTTCCTGGTCTCAGTTTGCAGAGCTCCATGGGCACTCTCAAAGCAGACCAAGTTGGCACAGGTGGCAGCTTGTCCCTGGGCGGCATCTTGATTTTCGTGGAAATCCTGCTGCCAGCCTGCCCCTAAGGGTCGAGGGCCAATATGGTACTGCAAATGCTTCTGCCCGGGGAAAGAAAAGTCAGCACCCCACGTTCCTGGTCTCAGTTTGCCGAGCTCCGTGGGCACTCTCAAAGCAGCCCGAGTTGGCACAGGTGGCAGCTTGTCCCTGGGCGGCATCTTGATATTCATGGAAATCCAGTAGTCAGCCGGCCGCTAAGGGTGGAGGGCCCACCTAGTACAGAGAAAGTCTTCTGCCCAGCTAAACAAAACCCACTACCCGACGTTCCAGGTCTCAGTTTGCAGAGCTCCGTGGGCACTCTCAAAGCAGCCTGAGTTTGCACAGGAGGCAGCTTGTCCCTGGGCAGCATCTTGTTTTTCGCGGTAATCCAGCCTGCAACCGGCCCCATAGCCACGAGGGCCTACCTGGTACTGACAAAGGCTTCTGCCCAGGGAAACAAAATTCACCATCCCACGTTCCTGGTTTCAATTTGAAGACTTCCTTGGGCACTCTCAAAGCAGCCCGAGTTGGCACAGGTGGCAGCTGGTCCCTGGGCAGCATCTTGATATTCATGGAAATCCAGCAGGCTGCCTGCCCTTATGGACCAAGGGCCTAGCTGGTACTGATAAAGGCTTCTGCCGGGGGAAACAAAACCCACCACCCCACGTTCCTGGTCTCAGTTTGCAGAGCTCCATGGGCACTCTCAAAGCAGCCCAAGTTGGCACAGGTGGCAGCTTGTCCCTGGGCGGCATGTTGATATTCGTGGAAATCCTGCTGCCAGCCTGCCCCTAAGGGACGAGGGCCTACCTGGTACTGACAAAGGCTTCTGCCCAGGGAAACAAAATTCACCATCCCACGTTCCTGGTTTCAATTTGAAGACTTCCGTGGGCACTCTCAAAGCAGCGCGAGTTGGCACAGGTGGCAGGTGGTCTCTGGGCAGCTTCTTGATGTTCATGGAAATTCAGCAGGCTGCCTGCCCTTAAGGACCAAGGGCCTAGCTGGTACTGATAAAGGCTTCTGCCGGGGGAAAAAAAACCCACCACCCCACGTTCCTGGTCTCAGTTTGCAGAGCTCCATGGGCACTCTCAAAGCAGACCAAGTTGGCACAGGTGGCAGCTTGTCCCTGGGTGGCATCTTGATTTTCGTGGAAATCCTGCTGCCAGCGTGCCCCTCTAGGGCCAAGGGCCCACCTGGAATTGACAAATGCTTCTTCCCGGGGAAACAAAACTCACCAACCCACGTTCATGGTCTCAATTTGCAGAGCTCCATGGGCACTCTCAAAGCAGCACGAGTTGGCACAGGTGGCAGCTTGTCCCTGGGCGGCATCTTGATATTCGTGGAAATCCAGTAGTCAGCCGGCCGCTAAGGGTGGGGTTCCAACCTAGTACATAGAAAGTCTTCTGCCCAGCAAAAACAATCCCACTACCCTATGTTCCAGGACTCAGTTTGCAGAGCTCCGTGGGCACTCTCAAAGCAGCGCAAGTTGGCACAGGTGGCAGCTTGTCCCTGGGCGGCATCTTGATATTCGTGGAAATCCAGCAGGCAGCCGGCCGCTCAAGGGTGGAGGGCCCACCTAGTACAGAGAAAGTCTTCTGCCCACCAAAAAAAAACCCACTACCCGACGTTCCTGGTCTCAGTTTGCAGAGCTCTGTGGGAACTCTCAATGCAGCCAGAGTTGGCACATGAGGCAGCATGTCCATGGGCAGCATCCTGTTATTCGTGGAAATCCAGCCTGCAACCGGCCCCTTAGGGCCGAGGGCCTACCTGGTACTGACAAAGGCTTCTGCCGGGGGAAACAAAATACTCCATCCCACGATCCTGGTTTCAATTTGAAGACTTCCTTGGGCACTCTCAAAGCAGCCTGAGTTGGCACAGGTGGCAGCTTGTCCCTGGGCAGCATCTTGATATTCGTGGAAATCCTGCTGCCAGCCTGCCCCTAAGGGACGAGGGCCTACCTGGTACTGACAAAGGCTTCTGCCCAGGGAAACAAAATTCACCATCCCACGTTCCTGGTTTCAATTTGAAGACTTCCGTGGGCACTCTCAAAGCAGCGCGAGTTGGCACAGGTGGCAGGTGGTCTCTGGGCAGCTTCTTGATATTCATGGAAATTCAGCAGGCTGCCTGCCCTTAAGGACCAAGGGCCTAGCTGGTACTGATAAAGGCTTCTGCCGGGGGAAAAAAAATCCACCACCCCACGTTCCTGGTCTCAGTTTGCAGAGCTCCATGGGCACTCTCAAAGCAGCCTGAGTTGGCACAGGAGGCAGCTTGTCCCTGGGCGGCATCTTGATTTTCGTGGAAATCCAGCAGGCAGACGGCCCCTAAGGAAAGAGGGCCTACCTGGTATTGAGAAAGGCTTCTGCCCGCCGAAACAAAACCCACCACCCCACGTTCCTGGTCTCAGTTTGCAGAGCTCCGTGGGCACTCTCAAAGCAGCCCGAGTTGGCACAGGTGGCAGCTTGTCCGTGGGCGGCATCTTGATATTCGTGGAAATCCAGCAGTCAGCCGGCCGCTAAGGGTGGAGGGCCCACCTAGTACAGAGAAAGTCTTCTGCCCAGCAAAACAAAACCCACTACCCGACGTTCCTGGTCTCAGTTTGCAGAGCTCCGTGGGAACTCTCAAAGCAGCCCAAGTTGGCACATGAGGCAGCATGTCCCTGGGCAGCATCTTGTTATTCGTGGAAATCCAGCCTGCAACCGGCCCCTTAGGGCCGAGGGCCTACCTGCTACTGACAAAGGCTTCTGCCGGGGGAAACAAAACCCACCACACCACGTTCCTGGTCTCAGTTTGCAGAGCTCCATGGGCACTCTCAAAGCAGACCAAGTTGGCACAGGTGGCAGCTTGTCCCTGGGCGGCATCTTGATTTTCGTGGAAATCCAGTCTGCAACTGGCCCCTTAGGGCCGAGGGCCTACCTGGTACTGACAAAGGCTTCTGCCGGGGGAAACAAAACCCACCACACCACATTCCAGGTCTTAGTTTGCAGAGCTCCATGAACACTCTCAAAGCAGCACGAGTTGGCACAGGTGGCAGCTTGTCCCTGGGCGGCATCTTGATTTTCGTGGAAATCCTGCTGCCAGCCTGCCCCTAAGGGTCGAGGGCCAATCTGGTACTGCAAATGCTTCTGCCCGGGGAAAGAAAACTCAGCACCCCACGTTCCTGGTCTCAGTTTGCCGAGCTCCGTGGGCACTCTCAAAGCAGCCCGAGTTGGCACAGGTGGCAGCTTGTCCCTGGGCGGCATCTTGATATTCATGGAAATCCAGTAGTCAGCCGGCCGCTAAGGGTGGAGGGCCCACCTAGTACAGAGAAAGTCTTCTGCCCAGCTAAACAAAACCCACTACCCGACGTTCCAGGTCTCAGTTTGCAGAGCTCCGTGGGCACTCTCAAAGCAGCCTGAGTTTGCACAGGAGGCAGCTTGTCCCTGGGCAGCATCTTGTTTTTCGCGGTAATCCAGCCTGCAACCGGCCCCATAGCCACGAGGGCCTACCTGGTACTGACAAAGGCTTCTGCCCAGGGAAACAAAATTCACCATCCCACGTTCCTGGTTTCAATTTGAAGACTTCCTTGGGCACTCTCAAAGCAGCCCGAGTTGGCACAGGTGGCAGCTGGTCCCTGGGCAGCTTCTTGATATTCATGGAAATCCAGCAGGCTGCCTGCCCTTATGGACCAAGGGCCTAGCTGGTACTGATAAAGGCTTCTGCCGGGGGAAACAAAACCCACCACCCCACGTTCCTGGTCTCAGTTTGCAGAGCTCCATGGGCACTCTCAAAGCAGCCCAAGTTGGCACAGGTGGCAGCTTGTCCCTGGGCGGCATGTTGATATTCGTGGAAATCCTGCTGCCAGCCTGCCCCTAAGGGACGAGGGCCTATCTGGTACTGCAAATGCTTCTGCCCGGGGAAAGAAAACTCAGCACCCCACGTTCCTGGTCTCAGTTTGCAGAGCTCCGTGGGCACTCTCAAAGCAGCCCGAGTTGGCACAGGTGGCAGCTTGTCCCTGGGCGGCATCTTGATATTTGTGGAAATCCAGTAGTCAGCCGGCCGCTAAGGCTGGAGGGCCCACCTAGTACAGAGAAAGTCTTCTGCCCAGCTAAACAAAACCCACTACCCAACGTTCCAGGTCTCAGTTTGCAGAGCTCCGTGGGCACTCTCAAAGCAACCTGAGTTTGCACAGGAGGCAGCTTGTCCCTGGGCAGCATCTTGTTGTTCGGGGTAATCCAGCCTGCAATCGGCCCCTTAGCCACGAGGGCCTACCTGCTACTGACAAAGGCTTCTGCCGGGGGAAACAAAACCCACCACACCACGTTCCTGGTCTCAGTTTGCAGAGCTCCATGGGCACTCTCAAAGCAGCACGAGTTGGCACAGGTGGCAGCTGGTCCCTGGGCGGCATGTTGTTATTCATGGAAATCCAGCAGTCAGCCGGCCGCTAAGGGTGGAGGACCGACCTAGTACAGAGAAAGTCTTCTGCCCAGCAAAACAAAACCCACTACCCGACCTTCCTGGTCTCTGTTTGCAGAGCTCCGTGGGCACTCTCAAGGCAGCACGAGTTGGCACAGGTGGCAGCTTGTCCCTGGGCAGTATCCTGTTATTCATGGAAATCCAGCCTGCAACCGGCCCCTTAGGGCTAAGGGCCTATCTGGTACTGACAAAGCATTTGCCCAGGGAAACAAAATTCACCACATCACGTTCCTGGTCTCAGTTTGCAGAGCTCCATGGGCACTCTCAAAGCAGACCAAGTTGGCACAGGTGGCAGCTTGTCCCTGGGCGGCATCTTGATTTTCGTGGAAATCCTGCTGCCAGCCTGCCCCTAAGGGTCGAGGGCCAATATGGTACTGCAAATGCTTCTGCCCGGGGAAAGAAAAGTCAGCACCCCACGTTCCTGGTCTCAGTTTGCCGAGCTCCGTGGGCACTCTCAAAGCAGCCCGAGTTGGCACAGGTGGCAGCTTGTCCCTGGGCGGCATCTTGATATTCATGGAAATCCAGTAGTCAGCCGGCCGCTAAGGGTGGAGGGCCCACCTAGTACAGAGAAAGTCTTCTGCCCAGCTAAACAAAACCCACTACCCGACGTTCCAGGTCTCAGTTTGCAGAGCTCCGTGGGCACTCTCAAAGCAGCCTGAGTTTGCACAGGAGGCAGCTTGTCCCTGGGCAGCATCTTGTTGTTCGGGGTAATCCAGCCTGCAATCGGCCCCTTAGCCACGAGGGCCTACCTGCTACTGACAAAGGCTTCTGCCGGGGGAAACAAAACCCACCACACCACGTTCCTGGTCTCAGTTTGCAGAGCTCCATGGGCACTCTCAAAGCAGCACGAGTTGGCACAGGTGGCAGCTGGTCCCTGGGCGGCATGTTGTTATTCATGGAAATCCAGCAGTCAGCCGGCCGCTAAGGGTGGAGGACCGACCTAGTACAGAGAAAGTCTTCTGCCCAGCAAAACAAAACCCACTACCCGACCTTCCTGGTCTCTGTTTGCAGAGCTCCGTGGGCACTCTCAAGGCAGCACGAGTTGGCACAGGTGGCAGCTTGTCCCTGGGCAGTATCCTGTTATTCATGGAAATCCAGCCTGCAACCGGCCCCTTAGGGCTAAGGGCCTATCTGGTACTGACAAAGCATTTGCCCAGGGAAACAAAATTCACCACATCACGTTCCTGGTCTCAGTTTGCAGAGCTCCATGGGCACTCTCAAAGCAGACCAAGTTGGCACAGGTGGCAGCTTGTCCCTGGGCGGCATCTTGATTTTCGTGGAAATCCTGCTGCCAGCCTGCCCCTAAGGGTCGAGGGCCAATATGGTACTGCAAATGCTTCTGCCCGGGGAAAGAAAAGTCAGCACCCCACGTTCCTGGTCTCAGTTTGCCGAGCTCCGTGGGCACTCTCAAAGCAGCCCGAGTTGGCACAGGTGGCAGCTTGTCCCTGGGCGGCATCTTGATATTCATGGAAATCCAGTAGTCAGCCGGCCGCTAAGGGTGGAGGGCCCACCTAGTACAGAGAAAGTCTTCTGCCCAGCTAAACAAAACCCACTACCCGACGTTCCAGGTCTCAGTTTGCAGAGCTCCGTGGGCACTCTCAAAGCAGCCTGAGTTTGCACAGGAGGCAGCTTGTCCCTGGGCAGCATCTTGTTTTTCGCGGTAATCCAGCCTGCAACCGGCCCCATAGCCACGAGGGCCTACCTGGTACTGACAAAGGCTTCTGCCCAGGGAAACAAAATTCACCATCCCACGTTCCTGGTTTCAATTTGAAGACTTCCTTGGGCACTCTCAAAGCAGCCCGAGTTGGCACAGGTGGCAGCTGGTCCCTGGGCAGCATCTTGATATTCATGGAAATCCAGCAGGCTGCCTGCCCTTATGGACCAAGGGCCTAGCTGGTACTGATAAAGGCTTCTGCCGGGGGAAACAAAACCCACCACCCCACGTTCCTGGTCTCAGTTTGCAGAGCTCCATGGGCACTCTCAAAGCAGCCCAAGTTGGCACAGGTGGCAGCTTGTCCCTGGGCGGCATGTTGATATTCGTGGAAATCCTGCTGCCAGCCTGCCCCTAAGGGACGAGGGCCTACCTGGTACTGACAAAGGCTTCTGCCCAGGGAAACAAAATTCACCATCCCACGTTCCTGGTTTCAATTTGAAGACTTCCGTGGGCACTCTCAAAGCAGCGCGAGTTGGCACAGGTGGCAGGTGGTCTCTGGGCAGCTTCTTGATGTTCATGGAAATTCAGCAGGCTGCCTGCCCTTAAGGACCAAGGGCCTAGCTGGTACTGATAAAGGCTTCTGCCGGGGGAAAAAAAACCCACCACCCCACGTTCCTGGTCTCAGTTTGCAGAGCTCCATGGGCACTCTCAAAGCAGCCCAAGTTGGCACAGGTGGCAGCTTGTCCCTGGGTGGCATCTTGATTTTCGTGGAAATCCTGCTGCCAGCGTGCCCCTCTAGGGCCAAGGGCCCACCTGGAATTGACAAATGCTTCTTCCCGGGGAAACAAAACTCACCAACCCACGTTCATGGTCTCAATTTGCAGAGCTCCATGGGCACTCTCAAAGCAGCGTGAGTTGGCACAGGTGGCAGCTTGTCCCTGGGCGGCATCTTGATATTCGTGGAAATCCAGTAGTCAGCCGGCCGCTAAGGGTGGGGTTCCAACCTAGTACATAGAAAGTCTTCTGCCCAGCAAAAACAATCCCACTACCCTATGTTCCAGGACTCAGTTTGCAGAGCTCCGTGGGCACTCTCAAAGCAGCGCAAGTTGGCACAGGTGGCAGCTAGTCCCTGGGCGGCATCTTGATATTCGTGGAAATCCAGCAGGCAGCCGGCCGCTCAAGGGTGGAGGGCCCACCTAGTACAGAGAAAGTCTTCTGCCCAGCAAAACAAAACCCACTACCCGACGTTCCTGGTCTCAGTTTGCAGAGCTCTGTGGGAACTCTCAATGCAGCCAGAGTTGGCACATGAGGCAGCATGTCCATGGGCAGCATCCTGTTATTCGTGGAAATCCAGCCTGCAACCGGCCCCTTAGGGCCGAGGGCCTACCTGGTACTGACAAAGGCTTCTGCCGGGGGAAACAAAATACTCCATCCCACGATCCTGGTTTCAATTTGAAGACTTCCTTGGGCACTCTCAAAGCAGCCTGAGTTGGCACAGGTGGCAGCTTGTCCCTGGGCAGCATCTTGATATTCGTGGAAATCCTGCTGCCAGCCTGCCCCTAAGGGACGAGGGCCTACCTGGTACTGACAAAGGCTTCTGCCCAGGGAAACAAAATTCACCATCCCACGTTCCTGGTTTCAATTTGAAGACTTCCGTGGGCACTCTCAAAGCAGCGCGAGTTGGCACAGGTGGCAGGTGGTCTCTGGGCAGCTTCTTGATATTCATGGAAATTCAGCAGGCTGCCTGCCCTTAAGGACCAAGGGCCTAGCTGGTACTGATAAAGGCTTCTGCCGGGGGAAAAAAAATCCACCACCCCACGTTCCTGGTCTCAGTTTGCAGAGCTCCATGGGCACTCTCAAAGCAGCCTGAGTTGGCACAGGAGGCAGCTTGTCCCTGGGCGGCATCTTGATTTTCGTGGAAATCCAGCAGGCAGACGGCCCCTAAGGAAAGAGGGCCTACCTGGTATTGAGAAAGGCTTCTGCCCGCCGAAACAAAACCCACCACCCCACGTTCCTGGTCTCAGTTTGCAGAGCTCCGTGGGCACTCTCAAAGCAGCCCGAGTTGGCACAGGTGGCAGCTTGTCCGTGGGCGGCATCTTGATATTCGTGGAAATCCAGCAGTCAGCCGGCCGCTAAGGGTGGAGGGCCCACCTAGTACAGAGAAAGTCTTCTGCCCAGCAAAACAAAACCCACTACCCGACGTTCCTGGTCTCAGTTTGCAGAGCTCCGTGGGAACTCTCAAAGCAGCCCAAGTTGGCACATGAGGCAGCATGTCCCTGGGCAGCATCTTGTTATTCGTGGAAATCCAGCCTGCAACCGGCCCCTTAGGGCCGAGGGCCTACCTGCTACTGACAAAGGCTTCTGCCGGGGGAAACAAAACCCACCACACCACGTTCCTGGTCTCAGTTTGCAGAGCTCCATGGGCACTCTCAAAGCAGACCAAGTTGGCACAGGTGGCAGCTTGTCCCTGGGCGGCATCTTGATTTTCGTGGAAATCCAGTCTGCAACTGGCCCCTTAGGGCCGAGGGCCTACCTGGTACTGACAAAGGCTTCTGCCGGGGGAAACAAAACCCACCACACCACATTCCAGGTCTTAGTTTGCAGAGCTCCATGAACACTCTCAAAGCAGCACGAGTTGGCACAGGTGGCAGCTTGTCCCTGGGCGGCATCTTGATTTTCGTGGAAATCCTGCTGCCAGCCTGCCCCTAAGGGTCGAGGGCCAATCTGGTACTGCAAATGCTTCTGCCCGGGGAAAGAAAACTCAGCACCCCACGTTCCTGGTCTCAGTTTGCCGAGCTCCGTGGGCACTCTCAAAGCAGCCCGAGTTGGCACAGGTGGCAGCTTGTCCCTGGGCGGCATCTTGATATTTGTGGAAATCCAGTAGTCAGCCGGCCGCTAAGGGTGGAGGGCCCACCTAGTACAGAGAAAGTCTTCTGCCCAGCTAAACAAAACCCACTACCCGACGTTCCAGGTCTCAGTTTGCAGAGCTCCGTGGGCACTCTCAAAGCAGCCTGAGTTTGCACAGGAGGCAGCTTGTCCCTGGGCAGCATCTTGTTTTTCGCGGTAATCCAGCCTGCAACCGGCCCCATAGCCACGAGGGCCTACCTGGTACTGACAAAGGCTTCTGCCCAGGGAAACAAAATTCACCATCCCACGTTCCTGGTTTCAATTTGAAGACTTCCTTGGGCACTCTCAAAGCAGCCCGAGTTGGCACAGGTGGCAGCTGGTCCCTGGGCAGCTTCTTGATATTCATGGAAATCCAGCAGGCTGCCTGCCCTTATGGACCAAGGGCCTAGCTGGTACTGATAAAGGCTTCTGCCGGGGGAAACAAAACCCACCACCCCACGTTCCTGGTCTCAGTTTGCAGAGCTCCATGGGCACTCTCAAAGCAGCCCAAGTTGGCACAGGTGGCAGCTTGTCCCTGGGCGGCATGTTGATATTCGTGGAAATCCTGCTGCCAGCCTGCCCCTAAGGGACGAGGGCCTATCTGGTACTGCAAATGCTTCTGCCCGGGGAAAGAAAACTCAGCACCCCACGTTCCTGGTCTCAGTTTGCAGAGCTCCGTGGGCACTCTCAAAGCAGCCCGAGTTGGCACAGGTGGCAGCTTGTCCCTGGGCGGCATCTTGATATTTGTGGAAATCCAGTAGTCAGCCGGCCGCTAAGGCTGGAGGGCCCACCTAGTACAGAGAAAGTCTTCTGCCCAGCTAAACAAAACCCACTACCCAACGTTCCAGGTCTCAGTTTGCAGAGCTCCGTGGGCACTCTCAAAGCAACCTGAGTTTGCACAGGAGGCAGCTTGTCCCTGGGCAGCATCTTGTTGTTCGGGGTAATCCAGCCTGCAATCGGCCCCTTAGCCACGAGGGCCTACCTAGTACAGACAAAGGCTTCTGCCTGGGAAAACAAAATTCAGCACCCCACGTTCCTGGTCTCAGTTTGCAGAGCTGCGTGGGCACTCTCAAAACAGCCCGAGTTGGCACAGGTGGCAGCTTGTCCCTGGGCGGCATCTTGATTTTCGTGGAAATCCAGCAGGCAGAGGGCCCCTAAGGAACAAGGTCCTACCTGGTACTGACAAAGGCTTCTGCCGGGGGAAACAAAACCCACCACCCCACGTTCCTGGTCTCAGTTTGCCGAGCTCCGTGGGCACTCTCAAAGCAGCCCGAGTTGGCACAGGTGGCAGCTTGTCCCTGGGTGGCATCTTGATTTTCCAGGAAACCCAGCAGTCAGCCGGCCTCTAAGGGACAAGGGCCTACCTGGTACTGACAAATGCTTCTGCTCAGGAAAACAAAACTCAGCACACCTCGTTCCTGGTCTCAGTTTGCAGAGCTCTGTGGGCACTCTCAAAGCAGCCTGAGTTTGCACAGGAGGCAGCTTGTCCCTGGGAAGCATCTTGTTATTCGGGTTAATCCAGCCAGCAATCGGCCCCTTAGCCCCGAGGGCCTACCTGGTACAGAAAAAGGCTTCTGCGCGGGAAAACAAAACTCAGCACCCCACGGTCCTGGTCTCAGTTTGCAGAGCTCCGTGGGAACTCTCAAAGCAACCTGAGTTTGCAGAGGAGGCAGATTGTCCCTAGGCAGCATCTTGTTTTTCGTGGAAATCCAGCCTGCAACCGGCCCCTTAGGGCCGAGTGCCTACCGGGCACTGAGAAAGGCTTCTGCCCGGGGAAACCATACCCATAACCCCACGTTCCTGGTCTCAGTTTGCAGAGCTTCATGGGCACCCTCCAAACAGTACGAGTTGGCAACGGTGGCAGCTTGTCCCTGGGCGGCATCCAGATATTCGTGGAAATCCAGCAGGCAGACGGCCCCTAAGGAACAAGGGCCTACCTGGTACTGACAAAGGCTTCTGCCCGGGGAAACAAAACCCACCACCCCACGTTCCTGGTCTCAGTTTGCCGAGCTCCGTGGGCACTCTCAAAGCAGCCCGAGTTGGCACAGGTGGCAGCTTGTCCCTGGGCGGCATCTTGATATTCGTGGAAATCCAGCAGGCAGCCGGCCGCTAAGGGTGGAGGGCGTACCTAGTACAGAGAAAGTCTTCTGCCCAGCAAAACAAAACCCACTACCCGACGTTCCAGGTCTCAGTTTGCAGAGCTCCGTGGGCACTCTCAAAGCAGCCTGAGTTTGCACAGGAGGCAGCTTGTCCCTGGGCAGCATCTTGTTTTTCGCGGTAATCCAGCCTGCAACCGGCCCCATAGCCACGAGGGCCTACCTGGTACTGACAAAGGCTTCTGCCCAGGGAAACAAAATTCACCATCCCACGTTCCTGGTTTCAATTTGAAGACTTCCTTGGGCACTCTCAAAGCAGCCCGAGTTGGCACAGGTGGCAGCTGGTCCCTGGGCAGCTTCTTGATATTCATGGAAATCCAGCAGGCTGCCTGCCCTTATGGACCAAGGGCCTAGCTGGTACTGATAAAGGCTTCTGCCGGGGGAAACAAAACCCACCACCCCACGTTCCTGGTCTCAGTTTGCAGAGCTCCATGGGCACTCTCAAAGCAGCCCAAGTTGGCACAGGTGGCAGCTTGTCCCTGGGCGGCATGTTGATATTCGTGGAAATCCTGCTGCCAGCCTGCCCCTAAGGGACGAGGGCCTATCTGGTACTGCAAATGCTTCTGCCCGGGGAAAGAAAACTCAGCACCCCACGTTCCTGGTCTCAGTTTGCAGAGCTCCGTGGGCACTCTCAAAGCAGCCCGAGTTGGCACAGGTGGCAGCTTGTCCCTGGGCGGCATCTTGATATTTGTGGAAATCCAGTAGTCAGCCGGCCGCTAAGGCTGGAGGGCCCACCTAGTACAGAGAAAGTCTTCTGCCCAGCTAAACAAAACCCACTACCCAACGTTCCAGGTCTCAGTTTGCAGAGCTCCGTGGGCACTCTCAAAGCAACCTGAGTTTGCACAGGAGGCAGCTTGTCCCTGGGCAGCATCTTGTTGTTCGGGGTAATCCAGCCTGCAATCGGCCCCTTAGCCACGAGGGCCTACCTGCTACTGACAAAGGCTTCTGCCGGGGGAAACAAAACCCACCACACCACGTTCCTGGTCTCAGTTTGCAGAGCTCCATGGGCACTCTCAAAGCAGCACGAGTTGGCACAGGTGGCAGCTGGTCCCTGGGCGGCATGTTGTTATTCATGGAAATCCAGCAGTCAGCCGGCCGCTAAGGGTGGAGGACCGACCTAGTACAGAGAAAGTCTTCTGCCCAGCAAAACAAAACCCACTACCCGACCTTCCTGGTCTCTGTTTGCAGAGCTCCGTGGGCACTCTCAAGGCAGCACGAGTTGGCACAGGTGGCAGCTTGTCCCTGGGCAGTATCCTGTTATTCATGGAAATCCAGCCTGCAACCGGCCCCTTAGGGCTAAGGGCCTATCTGGTACTGACAAAGCATTTGCCCAGGGAAACAAAATTCACCACATCACGTTCCTGGTCTCAGTTTGCAGAGCTCCATGGGCACTCTCAAAGCAGACCAAGTTGGCACAGGTGGCAGCTTGTCCCTGGGCGGCATCTTGATTTTCGTGGAAATCCTGCTGCCAGCCTGCCCCTAAGGGTCGAGGGCCAATATGGTACTGCAAATGCTTCTGCCCGGGGAAAGAAAAGTCAGCACCCCACGTTCCTGGTCTCAGTTTGCCGAGCTCCGTGGGCACTCTCAAAGCAGCCCGAGTTGGCACAGGTGGCAACTTGTCCCTGGGCGGCATCTTGATATTCCTGGAAATCCAGTAGTCAGCCGGCCGCTAAGGGTGGAGGGCCCACCTAGTACAGAGAAAGTCTTCTGCCCAGCTAAACAAAACCCACTACCCGACGTTCCAGGTCTCAGTTTGCAGAGCTCCGTGGGCACTCTCAAAGCAGCCTGAGTTTGCACAGGAGGCAGCTTGTCCCTGGGCAGCATCTTGTTGTTCGGGGTAATCCAGCCTGCAATCGGCCCCTTAGCCACGAGGGCCTACCTGCTACTGACAAAGGCTTCTGCCGGGGGAAACAAAACCCACCACACCACGTTCCTGGTCTCAGTTTGCAGAGCTCCATGGGCACTCTCAAAGCAGCACGAGTTGGCACAGGTGGCAGCTGGTCCCTGGGCGGCATGTTGTTATTCATGGAAATCCAGCAGTCAGCCGGCCGCTAAGGGTGGAGGACCGACCTAGTACAGAGAAAGTCTTCTGCCCAGCAAAACAAAACCCACTACCCGACCTTCCTGGTCTCTGTTTGCAGAGCTCCGTGGGCACTCTCAAGGCAGCACGAGTTGGCACAGGTGGCAGCTTGTCCCTGGGCAGTATCCTGTTATTCATGGAAATCCAGCCTGCAACCGGCCCCTTAGGGCTAAGGGCCTATCTGGTACTGACAAAGCATTTGCCCAGGGAAACAAAATTCACCACATCACGTTCCTGGTCTCAGTTTGCAGAGCTCCATGGGCACTCTCAAAGCAGACCAAGTTGGCACAGGTGGCAGCTTGTCCCTGGGCGGCATCTTGATTTTCGTGGAAATCCTGCTGCCAGCCTGCCCCTAAGGGTCGAGGGCCAATATGGTACTGCAAATGCTTCTGCCCGGGGAAAGAAAAGTCAGCACCCCACGTTCCTGGTCTCAGTTTGCCGAGCTCCGTGGGCACTCTCAAAGCAGCCCGAGTTGGCACAGGTGGCAGCTTGTCCCTGGGCGGCATCTTGATATTCATGGAAATCCAGTAGTCAGCCGGCCGCTAAGGGTGGAGGGCCCACCTAGTACAGAGAAAGTCTTCTGCCCAGCTAAACAAAACCCACTACCCGACGTTCCAGGTCTCAGTTTGCAGAGCTCCGTGGGCACTCTCAAAGCAGCCTGAGTTTGCACAGGAGGCAGCTTGTCCCTGGGCAGCATCTTGTTTTTCGCGGTAATCCAGCCTGCAACCGGCCCCATAGCCACGAGGGCCTACCTGGTACTGACAAAGGCTTCTGCCCAGGGAAACAAAATTCACCATCCCACGTTCCTGGTTTCAATTTGAAGACTTCCTTGGGCACTCTCAAAGCAGCCCGAGTTGGCACAGGTGGCAGCTGGTCCCTGGGCAGCATCTTGATATTCATGGAAATCCAGCAGGCTGCCTGCCCTTATGGACCAAGGGCCTAGCTGGTACTGATAAAGGCTTCTGCCGGGGGAAACAAAACCCACCACCCCACGTTCCTGGTCTCAGTTTGCAGAGCTCCATGGGCACTCTCAAAGCAGCCCAAGTTGGCACAGGTGGCAGCTTGTCCCTGGGCGGCATGTTGATATTCGTGGAAATCCTGCTGCCAGCCTGCCCCTAAGGGACGAGGGCCTACCTGGTACTGACAAAGGCTTCTGCCAGGGAAACAAAATTCACCATCCCACGTTCCTGGTTTCAATTTGAAGACTTCCGTGGGCACTCTCAAAGCAGCGCGAGTTGGCACAGGTGGCAGGTGGTCTCTGGGCAGCTTCTTGATGTTCATGGAAATTCAGCAGGCTGCCTGCCCTTAAGGACCAAGGGCCTAGCTGGTACTGATAAAGGCTTCTGCCGGGGGAAAAAAAACCCACCACCCCACGTTCCTGGTCTCAGTTTGCAGAGCTCCATGGGCACTCTCAAAGCAGCCCAAGTTGGCACAGGTGGCAGCTTGTCCCTGGGTGGCATCTTGATTTTCGTGGAAATCCTGCTGCCAGCGTGCCCCTCTAGGGCCAAGGGCCCACCTGGAATTGACAAATGCTTCTTCCCGGGGAAACAAAACTCACCAACCCACGTTCATGGTCTCAATTTGCAGAGCTCCATGGGCACTCTCAAAGCAGCGTGAGTTGGCACAGGTGGCAGCTTGTCCCTGGGCGGCATCTTGATATTCGTGGAAATCCAGTAGTCAGCCGGCCGATAAGGGTGGGGTTCCAACCTAGTAAATAGAAAGTCTTCTGCCCAGCAAAAACAATCCCACTACCCTATGTTCCAGGACTCAGTTTGCAGAGCTCCGTGGGCACTCTCAAAGCAGCGCAAGTTGGCACAGGTGGCAGCTAGTCCCTGGGCGGCATCTTGATATTCGTGGAAATCCAGCAGGCAGCCGGCCGCTCAAGGGTGGAGGGCCCACCTAGTACAGAGAAAGTCTTCTGCCCACCAAAAAAAAAACCCACTACCCGACGTTCCTGGTCTCAGTTTGCAGAGCTCTGTGGGAACTCTCAATGCAGCCAGAGTTGGCACATGAGGCAGCATGTCCATGGGCAGCATCCTGTTATTCGTGGAAATCCAGCCTGCAACCGGCCCCTTAGGGCCGAGGGCCTACCTGGTACTGACAAAGGCTTCTGCCGGGGGAAACAAAATACTCCATCCCACGATCCTGGTTTCAATTTGAAGACTTCCTTGGGCACTCTCAAAGCAGCCTGAGTTGGCACAGGTGGCAGCTTGTCCCTGGGCAGCATCTTGATATTCGTGGAAATCCTGCTGCCAGCCTGCCCCTAAGGGACGAGGGCCTACCTGGTACTGACAAAGGCTTCTGCCCAGGGAAACAAAATTCACCATCCCACGTTCCTGGTTTCAATTTGAAGACTTCCGTGGGCACTCTCAAAGCAGCGCGAGTTGGCACAGGTGGCAGGTGGTCTCTGGGCAGCTTCTTGATATTCATGGAAATTCAGCAGGCTGCCTGCCCTTAAGGACCAAGGGCCTAGCTGGTACTGATAAAGGCTTCTGCCGGGGGAAAAAAAATCCACCACCCCACGTTCCTGGTCTCAGTTTGCAGAGCTCCATGGGCACTCTCAAAGCAGCCTGAGTTGGCACAGGAGGCAGCTTGTCCCTGGGCGGCATCTTGATTTTCGTGGAAATCCAGCAGGCAGACGGCCCCTAAGGAAAGAGGGCCTACCTGGTATTGAGAAAGGCTTCTGCCCGCCGAAACAAAACCCACCACCCCACGTTCCTGGTCTCAGTTTGCAGAGCTCCGTGGGCACTCTCAAAGCAGCCCGAGTTGGCACAGGTGGCAGCTTGTCCGTGGGCGGCATCTTGATATTCGTGGAAATCCAGCAGTCAGCCGGCCGCTAAGGGTGGAGGGCCCACCTAGTACAGAGAAAGTCTTCTGCCCAGCAAAACAAAACCCACTACCCGACGTTCCTGGTCTCAGTTTGCAGAGCTCCGTGGGAACTCTCAAAGCAGCCCAAGTTGGCACATGAGGCAGCATGTCCCTGGGCAGCATCTTGTTATTCGTGGAAATCCAGCCTGCAACCGGCCCCTTAGGGCCGAGGGCCTACCTGCTACTGACAAAGGCTTCTGCCGGGGGAAACAAAACCCACCACACCACGTTCCTGGTCTCAGTTTGCAGAGCTCCATGGGCACTCTCAAAGCAGACCAAGTTGGCACAGGTGGCAGCTTGTCCCTGGGCGGCATCTTGATTTTCGTGGAAATCCAGTCTGCAACTGGCCCCTTAGGGCCGAGGGCCTACCTGGTACTGACAAAGGCTTCTGCCGGGGGAAACAAAACCCACCACACCACATTCCAGGTCTTAGTTTGCAGAGCTCCATGAACACTCTCAAAGCAGCACGAGTTGGCACAGGTGGCAGCTTGTCCCTGGGCGGCATCTTGATTTTCGTGGAAATCCTGCTGCCATCCTGCCCCTAAGGGTCGAGGGCCAATCTGGTACTGCAAATGCTTCTGCCCGGGGAAAGAAAAATCAGCACCACACGTTCCTGGTCTCAGTTTGCCGAGCTCCGTGGGCACTCTCAAAGCAGCCCGAGTTGGCACAGGTGGCAGCTTGTCCCTGGGCGGCATCTTGATATTCATGGAAATCCAGTAGTCAGCCGGCCGCTAAGGGTGGAGGGCCCACCTAGTACAGAGAAAGTCTTCTGCCCAGCTAAACAAAACCCACTACCCGACGTTCCAGGTCTCAGTTTGCAGAGCTCCGTGGGCACTCTCAAAGCAGCCTGAGTTTGCACAGGAGGCAGCTTGTCCCTGGGCAGCATCTTGTTTTTCGCGGTAATCCAGCCTGCAACCGGCCCCATAGCCACGAGGGCCTACCTGGTACTGACAAAGGCTTCTGCCCAGGGAAACAAAATTCACCATCCCACGTTCCTGGTTTCAATTTGAAGACTTCCTTGGGCACTCTCAAAGCAGCCCGAGTTGGCACAGGTGGCAGCTGGTCCCTGGGCAGCTTCTTGATATTCATGGAAATCCAGCAGGCTGCCTGCCCTTATGGACCAAGGGCCTAGCTGGTACTGATAAAGGCTTCTGCCGGGGGAAACAAAACCCACCACCCCACGTTCCTGGTCTCAGTTTGCAGAGCTCCATGGGCACTCTCAAAGCAGACCAAGTTGGCACAGGTGGCAGCTTGTCCCTGGGCGGCATGTTGATATTCGTGGAAATCCTGCTGCCAGCCTGCCCCTAAGGGACGAGGGCCTATCTGGTACTGCAAATGCTTCTGCCCGGGGAAAGAAAACTCAGCACCCCACGTTCCTGGTCTCAGTTTGCAGAGCTCCGTGGGCACTCTCAAAGCAGCCCGAGTTGGCACAGGTGGCAGCTTGTCTCTGGGCGGCATCTTGATATTTGTGGAAATCCAATAGTCAGCCGGCCGCTAAGGGTGGAGGGACAACCTAGTACAGAGAAAGTCTTCTGCCCAGCTAAACAAAACCCACTACCCAACGTTCCAGGTCTCAGTTTGCAGAGCTCCGTGGGCACTCTCAAAGCAGCCTGAGTTTGCACAGGAGGCAGCTTGTCCCTTGGCAGCATCTTGTTGTTCGGGGTAATCCAGCCTGCAACCGGCCCCTTAGCCACGAGGGCCTACCTGGTACAGACAAAGGCTTCTGCCTGGGAAAACAAAACTCAGCACCCCACGTTCCTGGTCTCAGTTTGCAGAGCTGCGTGGGCACTCTCAAAACAGCCCGAGTTGGCACAGGTGGCAGCTTGTCCCTGGGCGGCATCTTGATTTTCGTGGAAATCCAGCAGGCAGAGGGCCCCTAAGGAACAAGGTCCTACCTGGTACTGACAAAGGCTCCTGCCCGGGGGAAACAAAACCCACCACCCCACGGTCCTGGTCTCAGTTTGCAGAGCTCTGTGAGCACTCTCAAAGCAGCACGTGTTGGCACAGGTGGCAGCTTGTCCCTGGGCGGCATCTTGATTTTCCAGGAAACCCAGCAGTCAGCCGGCCGCTAAGGGACAAAGGCCTACCTGGTACTGACAAATGCTTCTGCCCAGGAAAACAAAACTCAGCACACCTCGTACCTGGTCTCAGTTTGCAGAGCTCTGTGGGCACTCTCAAAGCAGCCTGAGTTTGCACAGGAGGCAGCTTGTCCCTGGGAAGCATCTTGTTATTCGGGTTAATCCAGCCAGCAATCGGCCCCTTAGCCCCGAGGGCCTACCTGGTACAGAAAAAGGCTTCTGCGCGGGAAAACAAAACTCAGCACCCCACGGTCCTGGTCTCAGTTTGCAGAGCTCCGTGGGAACTCTCAAAGCAACCTGAGTTTGCAGAGGAGGCAGATTGTCCCTAGGCAGCATCTTGTTTTTCGTGGAAATCCAGCCTGCAACCGGCCCCTTAGGGCCGAGTGCCTACCGGGCACTGAGAAAGGCTTCTGCCCGGGGAAACCATACCCATAACCCCACGTTCCTGGTCTCAGTTTGCAGAGCTTCGTGGGCACCATCCAAACAGTACGAGTTGGCAACGGTGGCAGCTTGTCCCTGGGCGGCATCCAGATATTCGTGGAAATCCAGCAGGCAGACGGCCCCTAAGGAACAAGGGCCTACCTGGTACTGACAAAGGCTTCTGCCCGGGGAAACAAAACCCACCACCCCACGTTCCTGGTCTCAGTTTGCAGAGCTCCGTGGGCACTCTCAAAGCAGCCCGAGTTGGCACAGGTGGCAGCTTGTCCCTGGGCGGCATCTTGATATTCGTGGAAATCCAGCAGGCAGCCGGCCGCTAAGGGTGGAGGGCCGACCTAGTACAGAGAAAGTCTTCTGCCCAGCTAAACAAAACCCACTACCCGACGTTCCTGGTCTCAGTTTGCAGAGCTCCGTGGGCACTCTCAAAGCAGCCTGAGTTGGCACAGGAGGCAGCTTGTCCCTGGGCGGCATCTTGATTTTCGTGGAAATCCAGCAGGCAGACGGCCCCTAAGGAACAAGGGCCTACCTGGTACTAACAAGGGCTTCTGCCGGGGGAAACAAAACCCACCACACCACGTTCCTGGTCTCAGTTTGCAGAGCTCCATGGGCACTCTCAAAGCAGACCAAGTTGGCACAGGTGGCAGCTTGTCCCTGGGCGGCATCTTGATTTTCGTGGAAATCCAGTCTGCAACTGGCCCCTTAGGGCCGAGGGCCTACCTGGTACTGACAAAGGCTTCTGCCCGGGGAAACAAAACCCACCACACCACATTCCAGGTCTTAGTTTGCAGAGCTCCATGGGCACTCTCAAAGCAGCGCGAGTTGGCACAGGTGGCAGCTGGTCCCTGGGCGGCATGTTGTTATTCATGGAAATCCAGCCGTCAGCCGGCCACTAAGGCTGGAGGACCGACCTAGTACAGAGAAAGTCTTCTGCCCAGCAAAACAAAACCCACTACCCGACCTTCCTGGTCTCTGTTTGCAGAGCTCCGTGGGCACTCTCAAGGCAGCACGAGTTGGCACAGGTGGCAGCTTGTCCCTGGGCAGTATCCTGTTATTCATGGAAATCCAGCCTGCAACCGGCCCCTTAGGGCTAAGGGCCTACCTGGTACTGAAAAAGCATTTGCCCAGGGAAACAAAATTCACCACATCACGTTCCTGGTCTCAGTTTGCAGAGCTCCATGGGCACTATCAAAGCAGACCAAGTTGGCACAGGTGGCAGCTTGTCCCTGGGCGGCATCTTTATTTTCGTGGAAATCCTGCTGCCAGCCTGCCCCTAAGGGTCGAGGGCCCATCTGGTACTGCAAATGCTTCTGCCCGGGGAAAGAAAAGTCAGCACCCCACGTTCCTGGTCTCAGTTTGCCGAGCTCCGTGGGCACTCTCAAAGCAGCCCGAGTTGGCACAGGTGGCAGCTTGTCCCTGGGCGGCATCTTGATATTCGTGGAAATCCAGTAGTCAGCCGGCCGCTAAGGGTGGAGGGCCCACCTAGTACAGAGAAAGTCTTCTGCCCAGCAAAACAAAACCCACTACCCGACGTTCCAGGTCTCAGTTTGCAGAGCTCCGTGGGCACTCTCAAAGCAGCCGGAGTTTGCACATGAGGCAGCTTGTCCCGGGGCAGCATCTTGTTTTTCGCGGTAATCCAGCCTGCAACCGGCCCCATAGCCACGAGGGCCTACCTGGTACTGACAAAGGCTTCTGCCCAGGGAAACAAAATTCACCATCCCACGTTCCTGGTTTCAGTTTGAAGACTTCCGTGGGCACTCTCAAAGCAGCCCGAGTTGGCACAGGTGGCAGCTTGTCCCTGGGCAGCATCTTGATATTCATGGAAATCGAGCAGGCTGCCTGCCCTTAAGGACCAAGGGCCTACCTGGTACTGATAAAGGCTTCTGCCGGGGGAAACAAAGCCCACCACATCACGTTTCTGGTCTCAGTTTGCAGAGCTCCATGGGCACTCTCAAAGCAGACCAAGTTGGCACAGGTGGCAGCTTGTCCCTGGGCGGCATCTTGATTTTCGTGGAAATCCTGCTGCCAGCCTGCCCCAAAGGGTCGAGGGCCAATCTGGTACTGCAAATGCTTCTGCCCGGGGAAAGAAAACTCAGCACCCCACGTTCCTGGTCTCAGTTTGCCGAGCTCCGTGGGCACTCTCAAAGCAGCTTGAGTTTGCACAGGAGGCAGCTTGTCCCTGGGCAGCATCTTGTTTTTCGCGGTAGTCCAGCCTGCAACCGGCCCCTTAGCCACGAGGGCCTACCTGGTACTGACAAAGGCTTCTGCCTGGGAAAACAAAACTCAGCACCCCACGTTCCTGGTCTCAGTTTGCAGAGCTCCATGGGCACTCTCAAAACAGCCCGAGTTGGCACAGGTGGCAGCTTGTCCCTGGGCGGCATCTTGATATTCGTGGAAATCCAGCAGGCAGACGGCCCCTAAGGAACAAGGGCCTACCTGGTATTGACAAAGGCTTCTGCCCGGGGAAACAAAACTCACCACCCCACGTTCCTGGTCTCAGTTTGCAGAGCTCAGTGGGCACTCTCAAAGCAGCCCGAGTTGGCACAGGTGGCAGCTTGTCCCTGGGCGGCATCTTGATATTCGTGGAAATCCAGCAGGCAGCCGGCCGCTAAGAGTGGAGGGCCGACCTAGTACAGAGAAAGTCTTCTGCCCAGAAAAACAAAACCCACTACCCGACGTTCCTGGTCTCAGTTTGCAGAGCTCCGTGGGCACTCTCAAAGCAGCACGAGTTTGCACAGGAAGAGGCTTGTCCATGGGTAGCATCTTGTTATTTGGGGTAATCCAGCCCGTAACCGGCCCCTTAGCCACGAGGGCCTACCTGCTACTGAAAAAGGCTTCTGCCAGGAAAACAAAACTCAGCACCCCACGTTCCTGGTCTCAGTTTGCAGAGCTGCGTGGGCACTCTCAAAGCAGCCCGAGTTGGCACAGGTGGCAGCTTGTCCCTGGGCGGCATCTTGATTTTCGTGGAAATCCAGCAGGCAGAGGGCCCCTAAGGAACAAGGGCCTACCTGGTATTGACAAAGGCTTCTGCCTGGGGAAACAAAACGCACCACCCCACATTCCTGGTCTCAGTTTGCAGAGCTCAGTGGGCACTCTCAAAGCAGCGCGAGTTGGCACAGGTGGCAGCTTGTCCCTGGGCGGCATCTTGATATTCATGGAAATCCAGCAGGCAGCCGGCCGCTAAGAGTGGAGGGCCGACCTAGTACAGAGAAAGTCTTCTGCCCAGCAAAACAAAACCCACTACCCGACGTTCCTGGTCTCAGTTTGCAGAGCTCCGTGGGCACTCTCAAAGCAGCCCGAGTTGGCACAGGTGGCAGCTTGTCTTTGGGCGGCATCTTGATATTCGTGGAAATCCTGCTGCCAGCCTGCCTCTAAGGGACAAGGGCCTACATGGTACTGACAAATGCTTCTGCCCAGGAAAACAAAACTCAGCACACCTCGTACCTGGTCTCAGTTTGCAGAGCTCTGTGGGCACTCTCAAAGCAGCCTGAGTTTGCACAGGAGGCAGCTTGTCCCTGGGAAGCATCTTGTTATTCGGGTTAATCCAGCCAGCAATCGGCCCCTTAGCCCCGAGGGCCTACCTGGTACAGAAAAAGGCTTCTGCGCGGGAAAACAAAACTCACCACCCCACGGTCCTGGTCTCAGTTTGCAGAGCTCCGTGGGAACTCTCAAAGCAACCTGAGTTTGCAGAGGAGGCAGATTGTCCCTAGGCAGCATCTTGTTTTTCGTGGAAATCCAGCCTGCAACCGGCCCCTTAGGGCCGAGTGCCTACCGGGCACTGAGAAAGGCTTCTGCCCGGGGAAACCATACCCATAACCCCACGTTCCTGGTCTCAGTTTGCAGAGCTTCATGGGCACCCTCCAAACAGTACGAGTTGGCAACGGTGGCAGCTTGTCCCTGGGCGGCATCCAGATATTCGTGGAAATCCAGCAGGCAGACGGCCCCTAAGGAACAAGGGCCTACCTGGTACTGACAAAGGCTTCTGCCGGGGGAAACAAAACCCACCACCCCACGTTCCTGGTCTCAGTTTGCCGAGCTCCGTGGGCACTCTCAAAGCAGCCCGAGTTGGCACAGGTGGCAGCTTGTCCCTGGGCGGCATCTTGATATTCGTGGAAATCCAGGAGGCAGCCGGCCGCTAAGGGTGGAGGGCCCACCTAGTACAGAGAAAGTCTTCTGCCCAGCTAAACAAAACCCACTACCCGACCTTCCTGGTCTCAGTTTGCAGAGCTCCGTGGGCACTCTCAAAGCAGCCTGAGTTGGCATAGGAGGCAGCTTGTCCCTGGGCGGCATCTTGATTTTCGTGGAAATCCAGCCGGCAGACGGCCCCTAAGGAAAGAGGGCCTACCTGGTATTGAGAAAGGCTTCTGCCCGGGGAAACAAAACCCACCACCCCACGTTCCTGGTCTCAGTTTGCAGAGCTCCGTGGGAACTCTCAAAGCAGCCCGAGTTGGCACAGGTGGCAGCTTGTCCCTGGGCGGCATCTTGATATTCGTGGAAATCCAGCAGTCAGCCGGCCGCTAAGGGTGGAGGGCCCACCTAGTACAGAGAAAGTCTTCTGCCCAGCAAAACAAAACCCACTACCCGACGTTCCTGGTCTCAGTTTGCAGAGCTCCGTGGGAACTCTCAAAGCAGCCCAAGTTGGCACATGAGGCCGCATGTCCCTGGGCAGCATCTTGTTATTCGTGGAAATCCAGCCTGCAACCGGCCCCTTAGGGCCGAGGGCCTACCTGGTACTGACAAAGGCTTCTGCCGGGGGAAACAAAACCCACCACACCACGTTCCTGGTCTCAGTTTGCAGAGCTCCATGGGCACTCTCAAAGCAGACCAAGTTGGCACAGGTGGCAGCTTGTCCCTGGGCGGCATCTTGATTTTCGTGGAAATCCAGTCTGCAACTGGCCCCTTAGGGCCGAGGGCCTACCTGGTACTGACAAAGGCTTCTGCCGGGGGAAAGAAAACCCACCACACCACATTCCAGGTCTTAGTTTGCAGAGCTCCATGGGCACTCTCAAAGCAGCACGAGTTGGCACAGGTGGCAGCTGGTCCCTGGGCGGCATGTTGTTATTCATGGAAATCCAGCAGTCAGCCGGCCGCTAAGGGTGGAGGACCGACCTAGTACAGAGAAAGTCTTCTGCCCAGCAAAACAAAACCCACTACCCGACCTTCCTGGTCTCTGTTTGCAGAGCTCCGTGGGCACTCTCAAGGCAGCACGAGTTGGCACAGGTGGCAGCTTGTCCCTGGGCAGTATCCTGTTATTCATGGAAATCCAGCCTGCAACCGGCCCCTTAGGGCTAAGGGCCTACCTGGTACTGACAAAGCATTTGCCCAGGGAAACAAAATTCACCACATCACGTTCCTGGTCTCAGTTTGCAGAGCTCCATGGGCACTCTCAAAGCAGACCAAGTTGGCACAGGTGGCAGCTTGTCCCTGGGCGGCATCTTGATTTTTGTGGAAATCCTGCTGCCAGCCTGCCCCTAAGGGTCGAGGGCCAATCTGGTACTGCAAATGCTTCTGCCCGGGGAAAGAAAACTCAGCACCCCACGTTCCTGGTCTCAGTTTGCCGAGCTCCGTGGGCACTCTCAAAGCAGCCCGAGTTGGCACAGGTGGCAGCTTGTCCCTGGGCGGCATCTTGATATTCGTGGAAATCCAGTAGTCAGCCGGCCGCTACGGGTGGAGGGCCCACCTAGTACAGAGAAAGTCTTCTGCCCAGCTAAACAAAACCCACTACCCGACGTTCCAGGTCTCAGTTTGCAGAGCTCCGTGGGCACTCTCAAAGCAGCCTGAGTTTGCACATGAGGCAGCTTGTCCCGGGGCAGCATCTTGTTTTTCGCGGTAATCCAGCCTGCAACCGGCCCCATAGCCACGAGGGCCTACCTGGTACTGACAAAGGCTTCTGCCCAGGGAAACAAAATTCACCATCCCACGTTCCTGGTTTCAATTTGAAGACTTCCTTGGGCACTCTCAAAGCAGCCCGAGTTGGCACAGGTGGCAGCTGGTCCCTGGGCAGCTTCTTGATATTCATGGAAATCCAGCAGGCTGCCTGCCCTTATGGACCAAGGGCCTAGCTGGTACTGATAAAGGCTTCTGCCGGGGGAAACAAAACCCACCACCCCACGTTCCTGGTCTCAGTTTGCAGAGCTCCATGGGCACTCTCAAAGCAGACCAAGTTGGCACAGGTGGCAGCTTGTCCCTGGGCGGCATGTTGATATTCGTGGAAATCCTGCTGCCAGCCTGCCCCTAAGGGACGAGGGCCTATCTGGTACTGCAAATGCTTCTGCCCGGGGAAAGAAAACTCAGCACCCCACGTTCCTGGTCTCAGTTTGCAGAGCTCCGTGGGCACTCTCAAAGCAGCCCGAGTTGGCACAGGTGGCAGCTTGTCTCTGGCGGCATCTTGATATTTGTGGAAATCCAGTAGTCAGTCGGCCGCTAAGGGTGGAGGGCCCACCTAGTACAGAGAAAGTCTTCTGCCCAGCTAAACAAAACCCACTACCCAACGTTCCAGGTCTCAGTTTGCAGAGCTCCGTGGGCACTCTCAAAGCAGCTTGAGTTTGCACAGGAGGCAGCTTGTCCCTGGGCAGCATCTTGTTGTTCGGGGTAATCCAGCCTGCAACCGGCCCCTTAGCCACGAGGGCCTACCTGGTACAGACAAAGGCTTCTGCCTGGGAAAACAAAACTCAGCACCCCACGTTCCTGGTCTCAGTTTGCAGAGCTGCGTGGGCACTCTCAAAACAGCCCGAGTTGGCACAGGTGGCAGCTTGTCCCTGGGCGGCATCTTGATATTCAAGGAAACCCAGCAGTCAGCCGGCCGCTATGGGTGAAGGGCCGACCTAGTACAGAGAAAGTCTTCTGCCCAGCAAAACAAAACCCACTACCCGACGTTCCTGGTCTCAGTTTGCAGAGCTCCGTGGGCACTCTCAAAGCAGCCTGAGTTTGCACAGGAGGCAGCTTGTCCCTGGGCAGCATCTTGTTATTCGGGGTAATCCAGCCTGCAACCGGCCCCATAGCCACGAGGGCCTACCTGCTACAGAAAGAAGCTTCTGCCTGGGAAAACAAAACTCAGCACCCCACGTTCCTGGTCTCAGTTTGCAGAGCTGCGTGGGCACTCTCAAATCAGCCCGAGTTGGCACAGGTGGCAGCTTGTCCCTGGGCAGCATCTTGATTTTCGTGGAAATCCAGCAGGCAGAGGGCCCCTAAGGAACAAGGTCCTACCTGGTACTGACAAAGGCTTCTGCCCGGGGAAACAAAACCCACCACCCCATGGTCCTGGTCTCAGTTGGCAGAGCTCCGTGGGCACTCTCAAAGCAGCCCGAGTTGGCACAGGTGGCAGCTTGTCCCTGGGCGGCATCTTGATATTCATGGAAACCCAGCAGTCAGCCGGCCGCTCTGGGTGGAGGGCCCACCTAGTACAGAGAAAGTCTTCTGCCCAGCAAAACAAAACCCACTACCTGATGTTCCTGGTCTCAGTTTCAGGAGCTCCGTGGGCACTCTCAAATCAGCACGAGTTGGCACAGCAGGCAGCTTGTCCCTGGGCAGCATCTTGTTATTCGTGGAAATCCAGCTTGAAACCGGCCCCTTAGGGCCGAGGGCCTACCTGGTACTGACAAAGGCATTTGCCCAGGGAAACAAAATTCACCATCCCACGTTCCTGGTTTCAATTTGAAGACTTCCATGGGCACTCTCAAAGCAGCCCGAGTTGGCACAGGTGGCAGCTGGTCCCTGGGCAGCTTCTTGATATTCATGGAAATCCAGCAGGCTGCCTGCCCTTATGGACCAAGGGCCTAGCTGGAACTGATAAAGGCTTCTGCCGGGGGAAACAAAACCCACCACCCCACGTTCCTGGTCTCAGTTTGCCGAGCTCCGTGGGCACTCTCAAATCAGCCCGAGTTGGCACAGGTGGCAGCTTGTCCCTGGGCGGCATCTTGATATTCATGGAAATCCAGCAGGCAGCCGGCCGCTCTGGGTGGAGGGCCGACCTAGTACAGAGAAAGTCTTCTGCCCAGAAAAACAAAACCCACTACCCAACGTTCCTGGTCTCAGTTTGCAGAGCTCCGTGGGCACTCTCAAAGCAGCCTGAGTTTGCACAGGAAGAAGCTTGTCCATGGGCAGCATCTTGTTTTTCGCGGTAATCCAGCCTGCAACCGGCCCCTTAGCCACGAGGGCCTACCTGGTACAGACAAAGGCTTCTGCCTGGGAAAACAAAACTCAGCACCCCACGTTCCTGGTCTCAGTTTGCAGAGCTGCGTGGGCACTCTCAAAACAGCCCGAGTTGGCACAGGTGGCAGCTTGTCCCTGGGCGGCATCTTGATTTGCGTGGAAATCCTGCTGCCAGCCTGCCCCTAAGGGACGAGGGCCTATCTGGTACTGCTAATGCTTCTGCCCGGGGAAAGAAAACTCAGCACCCCACGTTCCTGGTCTCAGTTTGCAGAGATCCGTGGGCACTCTCAAATCAGCCCGAGTTGGCACAGGTGGCAGCTTGTCCCTGGGCGGCATCTTGATTTTCTTGGAAATCCAGCTGGCACCCTGCCCCTACGGAACAAGGGCCTATCTGGTACTGACAAAGGCTTCTGCCCAGCAAAACAAAACCCACCACCCCACGTTCCTGGTCTCAGTTTGCAGAGTTCCGTGGGCACTCTCAAATCAGCCCAAGTTGGCACAGGTGCCATCTTGTCCGTGGGCGGCATCTTGATATTCGTGGAAATCCAGCAGGCAGCCGGCCGCTAAGGGTGGAGGGCCCACCTAGTACAGAGAAAGTCTTCTGCCCAGCAAAACAAAACCCACTCCCCGACGTTCCTGGTCTCAGTTTGCAGAGCTCCGTGGGAACTCTCAAAGCAGCCCAAGTTGGCACATGAGGCAGCATGTCCCTGGGCAGCATCTTGTTATTCGTGGAAATCCAGCCTGCAACCGGCCCCTTAGGGCCGAGGGCCTACCTGGTACTGACAAAGGCTTCTGCCGGGGGAAACAAAACCCACCACACCACGTTCCTGGTCTCAGTTTCCAGAGCTCCATGGGCACTCTCAAAGCCGACCAAGTTGGCACAGGTGGCAGCTGGTCCCTGGGCGGCATGTTGTTATTCATGGAAATCCAGCAGTCAGCCGGCCGCTATGGGTGGAGGACCGACCTAGTACAGAGAAAGTCTTCTGCCCAGCAAAACAAAACCCACTACCCGACCTTCCTGGTCTCTGATTGCAGAGCTCCGTGGGCACTCTCAAAGCAGCACGAGTTGGCACAGGTGGCAGCATGTCCCTGGGCAGTATCCTGTTATTCATGGAAATCCAGCTTGAAACCGGCCCCTTAGGGCCGAGGGCCTACCTGGTACTGACAAAGGCTTCTGCCCAGGGAAACAAAATTCACCATCCCACGTTCCTGGTTTCAATTTGAAGACTTCCTTGGGCACTCTCAAAGCAGCCCGAGTTGGCACAGGTGGCAGCTGGTCCCTGGGCAGCTTCTTGATATTCATGGAAATCCAGCAGGCTGCCTGCCCTTATGGACCAAGGGCCTAGCTGGAACTGATAAAGGCTTCTGCCGGGGGAAACAAAACCCACCACCCCACGTTCCTGGTCTCAGTTTGCCGAGCTCCGTGGGCACTCTCAAATCAGCCCGAGTTGGCACAGGTGGCAGCTTGTCCCTGGGCGGCATCTTGATATTCATGGAAATCCAGCAGGCAGCCGGCCGCTCTGGGTGGAGGGCCGACCTAGTACAGAGAAAGTCTTCTGCCCAGAAAAACAAAACCCACTACCCAACGTTCCTGGTCTCAGTTTGCAGAGCTCCGTGGGCACTCTCAAAGCAGCCTGAGTTTGCACAGGAAGAAGCTTGTCCATGGGCAGCATCTTGTTTTTCGCGGTAATCCAGCCTGCAACCGGCCCCTTAGCCACGAGGGCCTACCTGGTACAGACAAAGGCTTCTGCCTGGGAAAACAAAACTCAGCACCCCACGTTCCTGGTCTCAGTTTGCAGAGCTGCGTGGGCACTCTCAAAACAGCCCGAGTTGGCACAGGTGGCAGCTTGTCCCTGGGCGGCATCTTGATTTTCGTGGAAATCCTGCTGCCAGCCTGCCCCTAAGGGACGAGGGCCTATCTGGTACTGCTAATGCTTCTGCCCGGGGAAAGAAAACTCAGCACCCCACGTTCCTGGTCTCAGTTTGCAGAGATCCGTGGGCACTCTCAAATCAGCCCGAGTTGGCACAGGTGGCAGCTTGTCCCTGGGCGGCATCTTGATTTTCTTGGAAATCCAGCTGGCACCCTGCCCCTACGGAACAAGGGCCTATCTGGTACTGACAAAGGCTTCTGCCCAGCAAAACAAAACCCACCACCCCACGTTCCTGGTCTCAGTTTGCAGAGTTCCGTGGGCACTCTCAAATCAGCCCAAGTTGGCACAGGTGCCAGCTTGTCCGTGGGCGGCATCTTGATATTCGTGGAAATCCAGCAGGCAGCCGGCCGCTAAGGGTGGAGGGCCCACCTAGTACAGAGAAAGTCTTCTGCCCAGCAAAACAAAACCCACTACCCGACGTTCCTGGTCTCAGTTTGCAGAGCTCCGTGGGAACTCTCAAAGCAGCCCAAGTTGGCACATGAGGCAGCATGTCCCTGGGCAGCATCTTGTTATTCGTGGAAATCCAGCCTGCAACCGGCCCCTTAGGGCCGAGGGCCTACCTGGTACTGACAAAGGCTTCTGCCGGGGGAAACAAAACCCACCACACCACGTTCCTGGTCTCAGTTTCCAGAGCTCCATGGGCACTCTCAAAGCCGACCAAGTTGGCACAGGTGGCAGCTGGTCCCTGGGCGGCATGTTGTTATTCATGGAAATCCAGCAGTCAGCCGGCCGCTATGGGTGGAGGACCGACCTAGTACAGAGAAAGTCTTCTGCCCAGCAAAACAAAACCCACTACCCGACCTTCCTGGTCTCTGATTGCAGAGCTCCGTGGGCACTCTCAAAGCAGCACGAGTTGGCACAGGTGGCAGCATGTCCCTGGGCAGTATCCTGTTATTCATGGAAATCCAGCTTGAAACCGGCCCCTTAGGGCCGAGGGCCTACCTGGTACTGACAAAGGCTTCTGCCCAGGGAAACAAAATTCACCATCCCACGTTCCTGGTTTCAATTTGAAGACTTCCTTGGGCACTCTCAAAGCAGCCCGAGTTGGCACAGGTGGCAGCTGGTCCCTGGGCAGCTTCTTGATATTCATGGAAATCCAGCAGGCTGCCTGCCCTTATGGACCAAGGGCCTAGCTGGAACTGATAAAGGCTTCTGCCGGGGGAAACAAAACCCACCACCCCACGTTCCTGGTCTCAGTTTGCCGAGCTCCGTGGGCACTCTCAAATCAGCCCGAGTTGGCACAGGTGGCAGCTTGTCCCTGGGCGGCATCTTGATATTCATGGAAATCCAGCAGGCAGCCGGCCGCTCTGGGTGGAGGGCCGACCTAGTACAGAGAAAGTCTTCTGCCCAGAAAAACAAAACCCACTACCCAACGTTCCTGGTCTCAGTTTGCAGAGCTCCGTGGGCACTCTCAAAGCAGCCTGAGTTTGCACAGGAAGAAGCTTGTCCATGGGCAGCATCTTGTTTTTCGCGGTAATCCAGCCTGCAACCGGCCCCTTAGCCACGAGGGCCTACCTGGTACTGACAAAGGCTTCTGCCTGGGAAAACAAAACTCAGCACCCCACGTTCCTGGTCTCAGTTTGCAGAGCTCCGTGGGCACTCTCAAAACAGCCCGAGTTGGCACAGGTGGCAGCTTGTCCCTGGGCGGCATCTTGATTTTCGTGGAAATCCTGCTGCCAGCCTGCCCCTAATGGACGAGGGCCTATCTGATACTGCTAATGCTTCTGCCCGGGGAAAGAAAACTCAGCACCCCACGTTCCTGGTCTCAGTTTGCAGAGATCCGTGGGCACTCTCAAAGAAGCACGAGTTGGCACAGGTGGCAGCTTGTCCCTGGGCGGCATCTTGATTTACTTGGAAATCCAGCTGGCAACCGGCCCCTACGGAACAAGGGCCTATCTGGTACTGACAAAGGCTTCTGCCCAGCAAAACAAAACCTACCACCCCACGTTCCTGGTCTCAGTTTGCAGAGTTCCGTGGGCACTCTCAAATCAGCCCAAGTTGGCACAGGTGCCAGCTTGTCCCTGGGCGGCATCTTGATATTCGTGGAAATCCAGCAGGCAGCCGGCCGCTAAGGGTGGAGGGCCCACCTAGTACAGAGAAAGTCTTCTGCCCAGCAAAACAAAACCCACTACCCGACGTTCCTGGTCTCAGTTTGCAGAGCTCCGTGGGAACTCTCAAAGCAGCCCAAGTTGGCACATGAGGCAGCATGTCCCTGGGCAGCATCTTGTTATTCGTGGAAATCCAGCCTGCAACCGGCCCCTTAGGGCCAAGGGCCTACCTGCTACTGACAAAGGCTTCTGCCCAGGGAAACAAAACCCACCACACCACGTTCCTGGTTTAAATTTGAAGACCTCCTTGGGCACTCTCAAAGCAGCCCGAGTTGGCACAGGTGGCAGCTGGTCCCTGGGCGGCATCTTGATTTTCGTGGAAATCCAGCAGGCTTCCTGCCCCTAAGGAACAAGGTCCTACCTGGTACTGACAAAGGCTTCTGCCCGGGGAAACAAAACCCACCACCCCATGGTCCTGGTCTCAGTTGGCAGAGCTCCGTGGGCACTCTCAAAGCAGCCCGAGTTGGCACAGGTGGCAGCTTGTCCCTGGGCGGCATCTTGATATTCATGGAAACCCAGCAGTCAGCCGGCCGCTAAGGGTGGAGGGCACACCTAGTACAGAGGAAGTCTTCTGCCCAGCAAAACAAAACCCACTACCCGACGTTCCTGGTCTCAGTTTGCAGAGCTTCGTGGGCACTCTCAAATCAGCACGAGTTGGCACAGCAGGCAGCTTGTCCCTGGGCAGCATCTTGTTATTCGGGGTAATCCAGCCTGCAACCGGCCCCTTAGCCACGAGGGCCTACCTGGTACTGACAAAGGCTTCTGCCGGGGGGAAACAAAACCCACCACAACACGTTCCTGGTCTCAGTTTGCAGAGCTCCATGGGCACTCTCAAAGCAGACCAAGTTGGCACAGGTGGCAGCTTGTCCCTGGGCGGCATCTTAATTTTCGTGGAAATCCAGTCTGCAACTGGCCCCTTAGGGCCGAGGGCCTACCTGGTACTGACAAAGGCTTCTGCCGGGGGAAACAAAACCCACCACACCACATTCCAGGTCTTAGTTTGCAGAGCTCCATGGGCACTCTCAAAGCAGCACGAGTTGGCACAGGTGGCAGCTGGTCCCTGGGCGGCATGTTGTTATTCATGGAAATCCAGCAGGCAGCCGGCCGCTAATGGTGGAGGACCGACCTAGTACAGAGAAAGTCTTCTGCCCAGCAAAACAAAACCCACTACCCGACCTTCCTGGTCTCTGTTTGCAGAGCTCCGTGGGCACTCTCAAGGCAGCACGAGTTGGCACAGGTGGCAGCTTGTCCCTGGGCAGTATCCTGTTATTCATGGAAATCCAGCCTGCAACCGGCCCCTTAGGGCTAAGGGCCTATCTGGTACTGACAAAGCATTTGCCCAGGGAAACAAAATTCACCACATCACGTTCCTGGTCTCAGTTTGCAGAGCTCCATGGGCACTCTCAAAGCAGACCGAGTTGGCACAGGTGGCAGCTTGTCCCTGGGCAGCATCTTGATTTTCGTGGAAATCTTGCTGCCAGCCTGCCCCTAAGGGTCGAGGGCCAATCTGGTACTGCAAATGCTTCTGCCCGGGGAATGAAAACTCAGCACCCCACGTTCCTGGTCTCAGTTTGCAGAGCTCCGTGGGCACTCTCAAAGCAGCCCGAGTTGGCACAGGTGGCAGCTTGTCCCTGGGCGGCATCTTGATATTCGTGGAAATCCAGTAGTCAGCCGGCCGCAAAGGGTGGAGGTCCGACATAGTACAGAGAAAGTCTTCTGCCCAGCTAAACAAAACCCACTACCCGACGTTCCAGGTCTCAGTTTGCAGAGCTCCGTGGGCACTCTCAAAGCAGCCTGAGTTGGCACAGGAGGCAGCTTGTCCCTGGGCGGCATCTTGATTTTCGTGGAAATCCAGCAGGCAGAGGGCCCCTAAGGAACAAGGTCCTACCTGGTACTGACAAAGGCTTCTGCCCGGGGAAACAAAACCCACCACCCCATGGTCCTGGTCTCAGTTGGCAGAGCCCCATGGGCACTCTCAAAGCAGCCCGAGTTGGCACAGGTGGCAGCTTGTCTCTGGGCAGCATCTTGATTTTCGTGGAAATCCTGCTGCCAGCCTGCCCCTAAGGGACGAGGGCCTATCTGGTACTGCAAATGCTTCTGCCCGGGGAAAGAAAACTCAGCACCCCACGTTCCTGGTCTCAGTTTGCAGAGCTCCGTGGGCACTCTCAAAGCAGCCCGAGTTGGCACAGGTGGCAGCTTGTCTCTGGGCGGCATCTTGATATTTGTGGAAATCCAGTAGTCAGCCGGCCGCTAAGGGTGGAGGTCCCACCTTGTACAGAGAAAGTCTTCTGCCCAGCAAAACAAAACCCACTACCCGACGTTCCAGGTCTCAGTTTGCAGAGCTCCGTGGGCACTCTCAAAGCAGCCTGAGTTGGCACAGGAGGCAGCTTGTCCCTGGGCAGCATCTTATTGTTCGGGGTAATCCAGCCTGCAACCGGCCCCTTAGCCACGGGGGCCTACCTGGTACTGACAAAGGCTTCTGCCTGGGAAAACAAAACTCAGCACCCCACGTTCCTGGTCTCAGTTTGCAGAGCTGCGTGGGCACTCTCAAAACAGCCCGAGTTGGCACAGGTGGCAGCTTGTCCCTGGGCGGCATCTTGATTTTCGTGGAAATCCAGCAGGCAGAGGGCCCCTAAGGAACAAGGTCCTACCTGGTACTGACAAAGGCTTCTGCCCGGGTAAACAAAACCCACCACCCCATGGTCCTGGTCTCAGTTGGCAGAGCTCCGTGGGCACTCTCAAAGCAGCCCGAGTTGGCACAGGTGGCAGCTTGTCCCTGGGCGGCATCTTGATATTCATGGAAACCCAGCAGTCAGCCGGCCGCTCTGGGTGGAGGGCCCACCTAGTACAGAGAAAGTCTTCTGCCCAGCAAAACAAAACCCACTACCTGATGTTCCTGGTCTCAGTTTCAGGAGCTCCGTGGGCACTCTCAAATCAGCACGAGTTGGCACAGCAGGCAGCTTTTCCCTGGGCAGCATCTTGTTATTCGTGGAAATCCAGCTTGAAACCGGCCCCTTAGGGCCGAGGGCCTACCTGGTACTGACAAAGGCTTCTGCCCAGGGAAACAAAATTCACCATCCCACGTTCCTGGTTTCAATTTGAAGACTTCCATGGGCACTCTCAAAGCAGCCCGAGTTGGCACAGGTGGCAGCTGGTCCCTGGGATGCTTCTTGATATTCATGGAAATCCAGCAGGCTGCCTGCCCTTATGGACCAAGGGCCTAGCTGGAACTGATAAAGGCTTCTGCCGGGGGAAACAAAACCCACCACCCCACGTTCCTGGTCTCAGTTTGCCGAGCTCCGTGGGCACTCTCAAAGCAGCCCGAGTTGGCACAGGAGGCAGCTTGTCCCTGGGCAGCATCTTGTTGTTCGGGGTAATCCAGCCTGCAACCGGCCCCTTAGCCACGGGGGCCTACCTGGTACAGACAAAGGCTTCTGCCTGGGAAAACAAAACTCAGCACCCCACGTTCCTGGTCTCAGTTTGCAGAGATCCGTGGGCACTCTCAAATCAGCCCGAGTTGGCACAGGTGGCAGCTTGTCCCTGGGCGGCATCTTGATTTTCGTGGAAATCCAGCTGGCACCCTGCCCCTACGGAACAAGGGCCTATCTGGTACTGACAAAGGCTTCTGCCCAGCAAAACAAAACCCACCACCCCACGTTCCTGGTCTCAGTTTGCAGAGTTCCGTGGGCACTCTCAAATCAGCCCAAGTTGGCACAGGTGGCAGCTTGTCCCTGGGCGGCATCTTGATATTCGTGGAAATCCAGCATCCAACCGGCCCCTTAGGGCCGAGGGCCTACCTGGTACTGACAAAGGCTTCTGCCGGGGGAAACAAAACCCACCACCCCACGTTCCTGGTCTCAGTTTCCAGAGCTCCATGGGCACTCTCAAAGCAGCACGAGTTGGCACAGGTGGCAGCTGGTCCCTGGGCGGCATGTTGTTATTCATGGAAATCCAGCAGTCAGCCGGCCGCTATGGGTGGAGGACCGACCTAGTACAGAGAAAGTCTTCTGCCCAGCAAAACAAAACCCACTACCCGACCTTCCTGGTCTCTGATTGCAGAGCTCCGTGGGCACTCTCAAAGCAGCACGAGTTGGCACAGGTGGCAGCTTGTCCCTGGGCAGTATCCTGTTATTCATGGAAATCCAGCCTGCAACCGGCCCCTTAGGGCTAAGGGCCTACCTGGTACTGACAAAGCATTTGCCCAGGGAAACAAAATTCACCACATCATGTTCCTGGTCTCAGTTTGCAGAGCTCCATGGGCACTCTCAAAGCCGACCAAGTTGGCACAGGTGGCAGCTTGTCCCTGGCCGGCATCTTGATTTTCGTGGAAATCCTGCTGCCAGCCTGCCCCTAAGGGTCGAGGGCCAATCTGGTACTGCAAATGCTTCTGCCCGGGGAAAGAAAACTCAGCACCCCACGTTCCTGGTCTCAGTTTGCCGAGCTCCGTGGGCACTCTCAAAGCAGCCCGAGTTGGCACAGGTGGCAGCTTGTCCCTGGGCGGCATCTTGATATTCGTGGAAATCCAGTAGTCAGCCGGCCGCTAAGGGTGGAGGGCCCACCTAGTACAGAGAAAGTCTTCTGCCCAGCTAAACAAAACCCACTACCCGACGTTCCAGGTCTCAGTTTGCAGAGCTCCGTGGGCACTCTCAAAGCAGCCTGAGTTTGCACAGGAGGCAGCTTGTCCCTGGGCAGCATCTTGTTTATCGCGGTAATCCAGCCTGCAACCGGCCCCTTAGCCACGAGGGCCTACCTGGTACTGACAAAGGCTTCTGCCTGGGAAAACAAAACTCAGCACCCCACGTTCCTGGTCTCAGTTTGCAGAGCTGCGTGGGCACTCTCAAAACAGCCCGAGTTGGCACAGGTGGCAGCTTGTCCCTGGGCGGCATCTTGATATTCGTGGAAATCCAGCAGGCAGAGGGCCCCTAAGGAACAAGGTCCTACCTGGTACTGACAAAGGGTTCTGCCCGGGGAAACAAAACCCACCACCCCATGGTCCTGGTCTCAGTTGGCAGAGCTCCATGGGCACTCTCAAAGCAGCCCGAGTTGGCACAGGTGGCAGCTTGTCTCTGGGCGGCATCTTGATATTCGTGGAAATCCAATAGTCAGCCGGCCGCTAAGGGTGGAGGGCCCACCTAGTACAGAGAAAGTCTTCTGCCCAGCTAAACAAAACCCACTCCCCGACGTTCCAGGTCTCAGTTTGCAGAGCTCCGTGGGCACTCTCAAAGCAGCCTGAGTTTGCACAGGAGGCAGCTTGTCCCTGGGCAGCATCTTGATATTCGGGGTAATCCAGCCTGCAACCGGCCCCTTAGCCACGAGGGCCTACCTGGTACTGACAAAGGCTTCTGCCTGGGAAAACAAAACACAGCACCCCACGTTCCTGGTCTCAGTTTGCAGAGCTGCGTGGGCACTCTCAAAACAGCCCGAGTTGGCACAGGTGGCAGCTTGTCCCTGGGCGGCATCTTGATTTTCGTGGAAATCCAGCAGGCAGACGGCCCCTAAGGAAAGAGGGCCTACCTGGTATTGAGAAAGGCTTCTGCCCGGGGAAACAAAACCCACCACCCCACGTTCCTGGTCTCAGTTTGCAGAGCTCCGTGGGCACTCTCAAAGCAGCCCGAGTTGGCACAGGTGGCAGCTTGTCCCTGGGCGGCATCTTGATATTCGTGGAAATCCAGCAGGCAGCCGGCCGCTAAGGGTGGAGGGCCCACCTAGTACAGAGAAAGTCTTCTGCCCAGCAAAACAAAACCCACTACCCGACGTTCCAGGTCTCAGTTTGCAGAGCTCCGTGGGCACTCTCAAAGCAGCCTGAGTTGGCACAGGAGGCAGCTTGTCCCTGGGCAGCATCTTGTTATTCGGGGTAATCCAGCCTGCAACCGGCCCCTTAGCCACGAGGGCCTACCTGGTACTGACAAAGGCTTCTGCCTGGGAAAACAAAACTCAGCACCCCACGTTCCTGGTCTCAGTTTGCAGAGCTCCGTGGGCACTCTCAAAACAGCCCGAGTTGGCACAGGTGGCAGCTTGTCCCTGGGCGGCATCTTGATTTTCGTGGAAATCCAGCAGGCAGACGGCCCCTAAGGAACAAGGGCCTACCTGGTTCAGACAAAGGCTTCTGCCCGGGGAAACAAAACCCACCACCCCACGTTCCTGGTCTCAGCTTGCAGACCTCAGTGGGCACTCTCAAATCAGCCCGAGTTGGCACAGGAGGCAGCTTGTCCCTGGGCGGCATCTTGATATTCATGGAAATCCAGTAGTCAGCCGGCCGCTAAGGGTGGAGGGCCGACCTAGTACAGAGAAAGTCTTCTGCCCAGCAAAACAAAACCCACTCCCCGACGTTCCAGGTCTCAGTTTGCAGAGCTCCGTGGGCACTCTCAAATCAGCACGAGTTTGCACAGGAGGAGGCTTGTCCCTTGGCAGCATCTTGTTATTTGGGGTAATCCAGCCTGTAACCGGCCCCTTAGCCACGAGGGCCTACCTAGTACTGAAAAAGGCTTCTGCCTGGGAAAACAAAACTCAGCACCCCACGTTCCTGGTCTCAGTTTGCAGAGCTGCGTGGGCACTCTCAAAGCAGCCCGAGTTGGCACAGGTGGCAGCTTGTCCCTGGGCGGCATCTTGATTTTCGTGGAAATCCAGCAGGCAGACGGCCCCTAAGGAACAAGGGCCTATCTGGTACTGCAAATGCTTCTGCCCGGGGAAAGAAAACTCAGCACCCCACGTTCCTGGTCTCAGTTTGCAGAGCTCCGTGGGCACTCTCAAAGCAGCCCGAGTTGGCACAGGTGGCAGCTTGTCCCTGGGCAGCATCTTGATATACATGGAAACCGAGCAGTCAGCTGGCCGCTAAGGGTGGAGGGCCCACCTAGTACAGAGAAAGTCTTCTGCCCAGCAAAACAAAACCCACTACCCGACGTTCCTGGTCTCAGTTTGCAGAGCTCCGTGGGAACTCTCAAAGCAGCCCAAGTTGGCACATGAGGCAGCATGTCCCTGGGCAGCATCTTGTTATTCGTGGAAATCCAGCCTGCAACCGGCCCCTTAGGGCCGAGGGCCTGCCTGGTACTGACAAAGGCTTCTGCCGTGGGAAACAAAACCCACCACACCACGTTCCTGGTCTCAGTTTGCAGAGCTCCATGGGCACTCTCAAAGCAGACCAAGTTGGCACAGGTGGCAGCTTGTCCCTGGGCGGCATCTTGATTTTCGTGGAAATCCAGTCTGCAACTGGCCCCTTAGGGCCGAGGGCCTACCTGGTACAGAGAAAGGCTTCTGCCGGGGGAAACAAAACCCACCACACCACATTCCAGGTCTTAGTTTGCAGAGCTCCGTGGGCACTCTCAAAGCAGCACGAGTTGGCACAGGTGGCAGCTGGTCCCTGGGCGGCATGTTGTTATTCATGGAAATCCAGCAGTCAGCCGGCCGCTATGGGTGGAGGACCGACCTAGTACAGAGAAAGTCTTCTGCCCAGCAAAACAAAACCCACTACCCGACCTTCCTGGTCTCAGTTTGCAGAGCTCCGTGGGCACTCTCAAAGCAGACCAAGTTGGCACAGGTGGCAGCTTGTCTCTGGGCAGTATCCTGTTATTCATGGAAATCCAGCCTGCAACCGGCCCCTTAGGGCTAAGGGCCTATCTGGTACTGACAAAGCATTTGCCCAGGGAAACAAAATTCACCACATCACGTTCCTGGTCTCAGTTTGCAGAGCTCCATGGGCACTCTCAAAGCAGACCAAGTTGGCACAGGTGGCAGCTTGTCCCTGGGCGGCATCTTGATTTTCGTGGAAATCCTGCTGCCAGCCTGCCCCTAAGGGTCGAGGGCCAATCTGGTACTGCAAATGCTTCTGCCCGGGGAAAGAAAACTCAGCACCCCACGTTCCTGGTCTCAGTTTGCCGAGCTCCGTGGGCACTCTCAAAGCAGCCCGAGTTGGCGCAGGTGGCAGCTTGTCCCTGGGCGGCATCTTGATATTCGTGGAAATCCAGTAGTCAGCCGGCCGCTAAGGGTGGAGGGCCCACCTAGTACAGAGAAAGTCTTCTGCCCAGCTAAACAAAACCCACTACCCGACGTTCCAGGTCTCAGTTTGCAGAGCTCCGTGGGCACTCTCAAAGCAGCCTGAGTTTTCACAGGAGGCAGCTTGTCCCTGGGCAGCATCTTGTTATTCGGGGTAATCCAGCCTGCAACCGGCCCCTTAGCCACGAGGGCCTACCTGGTACTGACAAAGGCTTCTGCCCAGGAAAACAAAACTCAGCACCCCACGTTCCTGGTCTCAGTTTGCAGAGCTGCGTGGGCACTCTCAAAACAGCCCGAGTTGGCACAGGTGGCAGCTTGTCCCTGGGCGGCATCTTGATTTTCGTGGAAATCCAGCAGGCAGACGGCCCCTAAGGAAAGAGGGCCTACCTGGTATTGACAAAGGCTTCTGCCCGGGGAAACAAAACCCACCACTCCACGTTCCTGGTCTCAGTTTGCAGAGCTCCGTGGGCACTCTCAAAGCAGCACGAGTTGGCACAGGTGGCAGCTTGTCCCTGGGCAGCATCTTGATATTCATGGAAACCCAGCAGTCAGCTGGCCGCTCTGGGTGGAGGGCCCACCTAGTACAGAGAAAGTCTTCTGCCCAGCAAAACAAAACCCACTACCCGACGTTCCTGGTCTCAGTTTGCAGAGCTCCATGGGCACTCTCAAATCAGCCCGAGTTGGCACAGGTGGCAGCTTGTCCCTGGGCGGCATCTTGATATTCATGGAAATCCAGCAGTCAGCCGGCCGCTAAACGTGGAGGGCCGACCTAGTACAGAGAAAGTCTTCTGCCCAGCAAAATAAAACCCACTACCCGACGTTCCTGGTCTCAGTTTGCAGAGCTCCGTGGGCACTCTCAAATCAGCACGAGTTGGCACAGGAGGCAGCTTGTCCCTGGGCAGCATCTTGTTATTTGTGGAAATCCAGCCTGCAACCGGCCCCTTAGGGCCGAGGGCCTACCTGGTACTGACAAAGGCTTCTGCCCAGAGAAACAAAATTCACCATCCCACGTTCCTGGTTTCAATTTGAAGACCTCCTTGGGCTCTCTCAAAGAAGCCCGAGTTGGCACAGGTGGCAGCTTGTCCCTGGACAGCATCTTGATATTCATGGAAATCCAGCAGGCTGCCTGCCCTTAAGGACCAAGGGCCTAGCTGGTACGGATAAAGGCTTCTGCCGGAGGAAACAAAATTCACCACCCCACGTTCCTGGTCTCAGTTTGCAGAGCTCCATGGGCACTCTCAAATCAGACCAAGTTGGCACAGGTGGCAGCTTGTCCCTGGGCGGCATCTTGATTTTCGTGGAAATCCTGCTGCCAGCCTGCCCCTAAGGGACGAGGGCCTATCTGGTACTGCTAATGCTTCTGCCCGGGGAAAGAAAAGTCAGCACCCCACGTTCCAGGTCTCAGTTTGCAGAGATCCGTGGGCACTCTCAAAGAAGCACGAGTTGGCACAGGTGGCAGCTTGTCCCTGGGCGGCATCTTGATATTCTTGGAAATCCAGCTGGCACCCTGCCCCTAAGGAACAAGGGCCTATCTGGTACTGACAAAGGCTTCTGCCCAGGAAAACAAAACCCACCACCCCACGTTCTTGGTTTCAGTTTGCAGAGCTCCGTGGGCACTCTCAAAGCAGCCCGAGTTGGCACAGGTGGCAGCTTGTCCCTGGGCGGCATCTTGATATTCGTGGAAATCCAGCAGGCAGCCGGCCGCTAAGGGTGGAGGGCCTACCTAGTACTGAGAAAGTCTTCTGCCCAGCAAAACAAAACCCACTACCCGACGTTCCTGGTCTCAGTTTGCAGAGCTCCGTGGGAACTCTCAAAGCAGCCCAAGTTGGCACATGAGGCAGCATGTCCCTGGGCAGCATCTTGTTATTCGTGGAAATCCAGCCTGCAACCGGCCCCTTAGGGCCGAGGGCCTACCTGCTACAGACAAAGGCTTCTGCCGGGGGAAACAAAACCCACCACACCACGTTCCTGGTCTCAGTTTCCAGAGCTCCATGGGCACTCTCAAAGCAGCACGAGTTGGCACAGGTGGCAGCTGGTCCCTGGGCGGCATGTTGTTATTCACGGAAATCCAGCAGTCAGCCGGCCGCTATGGGTGGAGGACCGACCTACTACAGAGAAAGTCTTCTGCCCAGCAAAACAAAACCCACTACCCGACCTTCCTGGTCTCTGTTTGCAGAGCTCCGTGGGCACTCTCAAAGCAGCACGAGTTGGCAGAGGTGGCAGCTTGTCCCTGGGCAGTATCCTGTTATTCATGGAAATCCAGCCTGCAACCGGCCCCTTAGGGCTAAGGGCCTACCTGGTACTGACAAAGCATTTGCCCAGGGAAACAAAACCCACCACACCACGTTCCTGGTCTCAGTTTGCAGAGCTCCATGGGCACTCTCAAAGCAGACCAAGTTGGCACAGGTGGCAGCTTGTCCCTGGGCGGCATCTTGATTTTCGTGGAAATCCTGCTGCCAGCCTGCCCCTAAGGGTCGAGGGCCAATCTGGTACTGCAAATGCTTCTGCCCGGGGAAAGAAAACTCAGCACCCCACGTTCCTGGTCTCAGTTTGCCGAGCTCCGTGGGCACTCTCAAAGCAGCCCGAGTTGGCACAGGTGGCAGCTTGTCCCTGGGCGGCATCTTGATATTCGTGGAAATCCAGTAGTCAGCTGGCCGCTAAGGGTGGAGGGCCCACCTAGTACAGAGAAAGTCTTCTGCCCAGCAAAACAAAACCCACTCCCCGACGTTCCAGGTCTCAGTTTGCAGAGCTCCGTGGGCACTCTCAAAGCAGCCTGAGTTTGCACATGAGGCAGCTTGTCCCTGGGCAGCATCTTGTTTTTCGCGGTAATCCAGCCTGCAACCGGCCCCTTAGCCACGAGGGCCTACCTGGTACTGACAAAGGCTTCTGCCCGGGGAAACAAAACCCACCCCCCCATGTTCCTGGTCTCAGTTTGCAGAGCTCAGTGGGCACTCTCAAATCAGCCCGAGTTGGCACAGGAGGCAGCTTGTCCCTGGGCGGCATCTTGATATTCATGGAAATAAAGCAGGCAGCCGGCCGCTAAGGGTGGAGGGCCGACCTAGTATAGAGAAAGTCTTCTGCCCAGCAAAACAAAACCCACTACCCGACCTTCCTGGTCTCAGTTTGCAGAGCTCCGTGGGGACTCTCAAATCAGCACGAGTTTGCACAGGAGGCAGCTTGTCCCTTGGCAGCATCTTGTTATTTGGGGTAATCCAGCCTGTAACCGGCCCCTTAGCCACGAGGGCCTACCTAGTACTGAAAAAGGCTTCTGCCTGGGAAAACAAAACTCAGCACCCCACGTTCCTGGTCTCAGTTTGCAGAGCTCCGTGGGCACTCTCAAAGCAGCACGAGTTGGCACAGGTGGCAGCTTGTCCCTGGGCGGCATCTTGATTTTCGTGGAAATCCAGCAGGCAGACGGCTCCTAAGGAACAAGGGCCTATCTGGTACTGCAAATGCTTCTGCCCGGGGAAAGAAAACTCAGCACCCCACGTTCCTGGTCTCAGTTTGCAGAGCTCAGTGGGCACTCTCAAAACAGCCCGAGTTGGCACAGGTGGCAGCTTGTCCCTGGGCAGCATCTTGATATTCATGGAAATCCAACAGTCAGCCGGCCGCTAAGCGTGGAGGGCCGACCTAGTACAGAGAAAGTCTTCTGCCCAGCAAAACAAAACCCACTACCCGACGTTCCTGGTCTCAGTTTGCAGAGCTCCGTGGGCACTCTCAAATCAGCACGAGTTGGCACAGAAGGCAGCTTGTCCCTGGGCAGCATCTTGTTATTTGTGGAAATCAAGACTGCAACCGGCCCCTTAGGGCTGAGGGCCTACCTGGTACAGACAAAGGCTTCTGCCCAGGGAAACAAAATTCACCATCCCACATTCCTGGTTTCAATTTGAAGACCTCCTTGGGCACTCTCAAAGCAGCCCGAGTTGGCACAGGTGGCAGCGGGTCCCTGGGCAGCATCTTGATATTCATGGAAATCCAGCAGGCTGCCTGCACTTAAGGAGCAAGGGCCTAGCTGGTACGGGAAAAGGCTTCTGCCGGGGGAAACAAAACCCACCACCCCACGTTCCTGGTCTCAGTTTGCAGAGCTCCATGGGCACTCTCAAAGCAGACCAAGTTGGCACAGGTGGCAGCTTGTCCCTGGGCGGCATCTTGATTTTCGTGGAAATCCTGATGCCAGCCTGCCCCTAAGGGACGAGGGCCTATCTGGTACTGCAAATGCTTCTGCCCGGGGAAACAAAACCCACCACCCCATGGTCCTGGTCTCAGTTGGCAGAGCTCCATGGGCACTCTCAAAGCAGCCCGAGTTGGCACAGGTGGCAGCTTGTCTTTGGGCGGCATCTTGATATTCGTGGAAATCCAGTAGTCAGCCGGCCGCTAAGGGTGGAGGGCCCACCTAGTACAGAGAAAGTCTTCTGCCCAGCTAAACAAAACCCACTACCCGACGTTCCAGGTCTCAGTTTGCAGAGCTCCGTGGGCACTCTCAAAGCAGCCTGAGTTTGCACAGGAGGCAGCTTGTCCCTGGGCGGCATCTTGTTATTCGGGGTAATCCAGCCTGCAACCGGCCCCTTAGCCACGAGGGCCTACCTGGTACTGACAAAGGCTTCTGCCTGGGAAAACAAAACTCAGCACCCCACGTTCCTGGTCTCAGTTTGCAGAGCTCCATGGGCACTCTCAAAACAGCCCGAGTTGGCACAGGTGGCAGCTTGTCCCTGGGCGGCATCTTGATTTTCGTGGAAATCCAGTCTGCAACTGGTCCTTTAGGGCCGAGGGCCTACCTGGTACTGACAAAGGCTTCTGCCGGGGGAAACAAAACCCACCACACCACATTCCAGGTCTCAGTTTGCAGAGCTCCATGGGCACTCTCAAAGCAGCACGAGTTGGCACAGGTGGCAGCTGGTCCCTGGGCAGCATCTTGATATTCATGGAAATCCAGCAGTCAGCCGGCCGCTAAGGGTGGAGGGCCAACCTAGTACAGAGAAAGTCTTCTGCCCACCAAAACTAAACCCACTCCCCGACGTTCCAGGTCTCAGTTTTCAGAGCTCTGTGGGCACTCTCAAAGCAGCCCGAGTTTGCACAGGTGGCAGCTTGTCTCTGGGCAGCATCTTGTTATTCATGGAAATCCAGCCTGCAACCGGCCCCTTAGGGCCGAGGGCCTACCTGGTACTGAAAAAGGCTTCTGCCCAGGAAAACAAAACACAGCACCCCACGTACCTGGTCTCATTTGGCAGAGGTCCGTGGGCACTCTCAAAGCAGCCCGAGTTGGCACAGGTGGCAGCTTGTCCCTGGGCAGCATCTTGTTATTCGTGGAAATCCGGCAGTCAGCCGGCCCCTTAACCACGAGGGCCTACTTAGTACTGAAAAAGGCTTCTGCCTGGGAAAACAAAACACAGCACCCCACGTTCCTGGTCTCAGTTTGCAGAGCTCCGTGGGCACTCTCAAATCAGCACGAGTTTGCACAGGTGGCAGCTTGTCCCTGGGCAGCATCCTGTTATTCATGGAAGTCCAGCCTGCCACCGGCCCCTTAGGGCTAAGGGCCTACCTGGTACTGACAAAGGCTTCTGCCCAGGGAAACAAAATTCACCACCCCACGTTCCTGATCTCAGTTTGCAGAGCTGCATGGGCACTCTCAAAGAAGCACGAGTTGGCACAGGTGGCAGCTTGTCCCTGGGCAGCATCTTGATATTCCTGGAAATCCTGCTGCCAGCCTGCCCCTAAGGGACGAGGGCCTACCTGGTACTACAAAGGCTTCTGCCTGGGGAAACAAAACTCAGCACCCCACGCTCCTGGTCTCAGTTTCCAGATCTCCATGGGCACTCTCAAAACAGCCCGAGTTGGCACAGGTGGCAGCTTGTCCCTGGGCGGCATCTTGATATTCGTGGAAATCCAGCAGTCAGCCGGCCGCTAAGGGTGGAGGGCCCACCTAGTACAGAGAAAGTCTTCTGCCCAGCAAAACTAAACCCACTCCCCGACGTTCCAGGTCTCAGTTTGCAGAGCTCTGTGGGCACTCTCAAAGCAGCCCGAGTTTGCACAGGTGGCAGCTTGTCCCTGGGCAGCATCTTGTTATTCGTGGAAATCCAGCCTGCAACCGGCCCCTTAGGGCCGAGGGCCTACCTGGTACTGAAAAAGGCTTCTGCCCAGGAAAACAAAACTCAGCACCCCACGTTCCTGGTCTCAGTTTGCAGAGCTGCGTGGGCACTCTCAAAACAGCCCGAGTTGGCACAGGTGGCAGCTTGTCCCTGGGCGGCATCTTGATTTTCGTGGAAATCCAGCAGGCAGACTGCCCCTAAGGAACAAGGGCCTACCTGGTATTGACAAAGGCTTCTGCCCGGGGAAACAAAATTCACCACCCCATGGTCCTGGTCTCAGTTGGCAGAGCTCCATGGGCACTCTCAAAGCAGCCCGAGTTGGCACAGGTGGCAGCTTGTCTTTGGGCGGCATCTTGATATTCGTGGAAATCCAGTAGTCAGCCGGCCGCTAAGGGTGGGGGGCCCGCCTAGTACAGAGAAAGTCTTCTGCCCAGCTAAACAAAACCCACTACCCGACGTTCCAGGTCTCAGTTTGCAGAGCTCCGTGGGCACTCTCAAAGCAGCCTGAGTTTGCACAGGAGGCAGCTTGTCCCTGGGGAGCATCTTGTTATTCGGGGTAATCCAGCCTGCAACCGGCCCCTTAGCCACGAGGGCCTACCTGGTACTGACAAAGGCTTCTGCCTGGGAAAACAAAACTCAGCACCCCACGTTCCTGGTCTCAGTTTGCAGAGCTCCATGGGCACTCTCAAAACAGCCCGAGTTGGCACAGGTGGCAGCTTGTCCCTGGGCGGCATCTTGATTTTCGTGGAAATCCAGTCTGCAACTGGTCCTTTAGGGCCGAGGGCCTACCTGGTACTGACAAAGGCTTCTGCCGGGGGAAACAAAACCCACCACACCACATTCCAGGTCTCAGTTTGCAGAGCTCCATGGGCACTCTCAAAGCAGCACGAGTTGGCACAGGTGGCAGCTGGTCCCTGGGCAGCATCTTGATATTCATGGAAATCCAGCAGGCTGCCGGCCGCTAAGGGTGGAGGGCCCACCTAGTACAGAGAAAGTCTTCTGCCCACCAAAACAAAACCCACTACCCGACGTTCCAGGTCTCAGTTTGCAGAGCTCCGTGGGCACTCTCAAAGCAGCCTGAGTTTGCACAGGTGGCAGCTTGTCCCTGGGCAGCATCTTGTTATTCGTGGAAATCCGGCAGTCAGCCGGCCCCTTAACCACGAGGGCCTACCTAGTAGTGAAAAAGGCTTCTGCCTGGGAAAACAAAACACAGCACCCCATGTTCCTGGTCTCAGTTTGCCGAGCTCCGTGGGCACTCTCAAATCAGCACGAGTTTGCACAGGTGGCAGCTTGTCTCTGGGCAGCATCCTGTTATTCATGGAAATCCAGCCTGCCACCGGCCCCTTAGGGCTAAGGGCCTACCTGGTACTGACAAAGGCATTTGCCCAGGGAAACAAAATTCACCACCCCACGTTCCTGATCTCAGTTTGCAGAGCTCCATGGGCACTCTCAAAGCAGCCCGAGTTGGCACAGGTGGCAGCTTGTCCCTGGGCGGCATCTTGATATTCGTGGAAATCCTGCTGCCAGCCTGCCCCTAAGGGACGAGGGCCTACCTGGTACTGCAAAGGCTTCTGCTCGGGAAAACAAAACTCAGCACCCCACGCTCCTGGTCTCAGTTTCCAGATCTCCATGGGCACTCTCAAAACAGCCCGAGTTGGCACAGGTGGCAGCTTGTCCCTGGGCGGCATCTTGATATTCGTGGAAATCCAGCAGTCAGCCGGCCGCTAAGGGTGGAGGGCCGACCTAGTACAGAGAAAGTCTTCTGCCCAGCAAAACTAAACCCACTCCCCGACGTTCCAGGTCTCAGTTTGCAGAGCTCCGTGGGCACTCTCAAAGCAGCCCGAGTTTGCACAGGTGGCAGCTTGTCTCTGGGCAGCATCTTGTTATTCATGGAAATCCAGCCTGCAACTGGCCCCTTAGGGCCGAGGGCCTACCTGGTACTGAAAAAGGCATCTGCCCAGGAAAACAAAACACAGCACCCCACGTACCTGGTCTCATTTGGCAGAGGTCCGTGGGCACTCTCAAAGCAGCCCGAGTTGGCACAGGTGGCAGCTTGTCCCTGGGCGGCATGTTGGTATTCATGGAAATCCAGCAGTCAGCCGGCCGCTATGGGTGGAGGACCGACCTAGTACAGAGAAAGTCTTCTGCCCAGCAAAACAAAACCCACTACCCGACCTTCCTGGTCTCAGTTTGCAGAGCTCCGTGGGCACTCTCAAATCAGCACGAGTTGGCACAGAAGGCAGCTTGTCCCTGGGCAGCATCTTGTTATTTGTGGAAATCAAGCCTGCAACCGGCCCCTTAGGGCTGAGGGCCTACCTGGTACAGACAAAGGCTTCTGCCCAGGGAAACAAAATTCACCATCCCACGTTCCTGGTTTCAATTTGAAGACCTCCTTGGGCACTCTCAAAGCAGCCCGAGTTGGCACAGGTGGCAGCGGGTCCCTGGGCAGCATCTTGATATTCATGGAAATCCAGTAGTCAGACGGCCGCTAAGGGTGGAGGGCCCACCTAGTACAGAGAAAGTCTTCTGCCCAGCAAAACTAAACCCACTCCCCGACGTTCCAGGTCTCAGTTTGCAGAGCTCTGTGGGCACTCTCAAAGCAGCCCGAGTTTGCACAGGAAGAGGCTTGTCCCTGGGCAGCATCTTGTTATTCGTGGAAATCCAGCCTGCAACCGGCCCCTTAGGGCCGAGGGCCTACCTGGTACTGAAAAAGGCTTCTGCCCAGGAAAACAAAGCACAGCACCCCACGTACCTGGTCTCATTTGGCAGAGGTCCGTGGGCACTCTCAAAACAGCCCGAGTTGGCACAGGTGGCAGCTTGTCCCTGGGCGGCATCTTGATTTTCGTGGAAATCCAGCAGGCAGACGGCCCCTAAGGAACAAGGGCCTACCTGGTATTGAGAAAGGCTTCTGCCCGGGGAAACAAAACCCACCACCCCATGGTCCTGGTCTCAGTTGGCAGAGCTCCATGGGCACTCTCAAAGCAGCCCGAGTTGGCACAGGTGGCAGCTTGTCTTTGGGCGGCATCTTGATATTCGTGGAAATCCAGTAGTCAGCCGGCCGCTAAGGGTGGAGGGCCCACCTAGTACAGAGAAAGTCTTCTGCCCAGCTAAACAAAACCCACTACCCGACGTTCCAGGTCTCAGTTTGCAGAGCTCCGTGGGCACTCTCAAAGCAGCCTGAGTTTGCACAGGTGGCAGCTTGTCCCTGGGCAGCATCTTGTTATTCGGGGTAATCCAGCCTGCAACCGGCCCCTTAGCCACGAGGGCCTAACTGGTACTGACAAAGGCTTCTGCCCAGGAAAACAAAACTCAGCACCCCACGTTCCTGGTCTCAGTTTGCAGAGCTCCATGGGCACTCTCAAAACAGCCCGAGTTGGCACAGGTGGCAGCTTGTCCCTGGGCGGCATCTTGATTTTCGTGGAAATCCAGTCTGCAACTGGTCCTTTAGGGCCGAGGGCCTACCTGGTACTGACAAAGGCTTCTGCCGGGGGAAACAAAACCCACCACACCACATTCCAGGTCTCAGTTTGCAGAGCTCCATGGGCACTCTCAAAGCAGCACGAGTTGGCACAGGTGGCAGCTGGTCCCTGGGCAGCATCTTGATATTCATGGAAATCCAGCAGGCTGCCGGCCGCTAAGGGTGGAGGGCCCACCTAGTACAGAGAAAGTCTTCTGCCCACCAAAACAAAACCCACTACCCGACGTTCCAGGTCTCAGTTTGCAGAGCTCCGTGGGCACTCTCAAAGCAGCCTGAGTTTGCACAGGTGGCAGCTTGTCCCTGGGCAGCATCTTGTTATTCGTGGAAATCCGGCAGTCAGCCGGCCCCTTAACCACGAGGGCCTACCTAGTAGTGAAAAAGGCTTCTGCCTGGGAAAACAAAACACAGCACCCCATGTTCCTGGTCTCAGTTTGCCGAGCTCCGTGGGCACTCTCAAATCAGCACGAGTTTGCACAGGTGGCAGCTTGTCTCTGGGCAGCATCCTGTTATTCATGGAAATCCAGCCTGCCACCGGCCCCTTAGGGCTAAGGGCCTACCTGGTACTGACAAAGGCATTTGCCCAGGGAAACAAAATTCACCACCCCACGTTCCTGATCTCAGTTTGCAGAGCTCCATGGGCACTCTCAAAGCAGCCCGAGTTGGCACAGGTGGCAGCTTGTCCCTGGGCAGCATCTTGATATTCGTGGAAATCCTGCTGCCAGCCTGCCCCTAAGGGACGAGGGCCTACCTGGTACTGCAAAGGCTTCTGCCTGGGGAAACAAAACTCAGCACCCCACGCTCCTGGTCTCAGTTTCCAGATCTCCATGGGCACTCTCAAAACAGCCCGAGTTGGCACAGGTGGCAGCTTGTCCCTGGGCGGCATCTTGATATTCGTGGAAATCCAGCAGTCAGCCGGCCGCTAAGGGTGGAGGGCCGACCTAGTACAGAGAAAGTCTTCTGCCCAGCAAAACTAAACCCACTCCCCGACGTTCCAGGTCTCAGTTTGCAGAGCTCCGTGGGCACTCTCAAAGCAGCCCGAGTTTGCACAGGTGGCAGCTTGTCTCTGGGCAGCATCTTGTTATTCATGGAAATCCAGCCTGCAACTGGCCCCTTAGGGCCGAGGGCCTACCTGGTACTGAAAAAGGCATCTGCCCAGGAAAACAAAACACAGCACCCCACGTACCTGGTCTCATTTGGCAGAGGTCCGTGGGCACTCTCAAAGCAGCCCGAGTTGGCACAGGTGGCAGCTTGTCCCTGGGCGGCATGTTGGTATTCATGGAAATCCAGCAGTCAGCCGGCCGCTATGGGTGGAGGACCGACCTAGTACAGAGAAAGTCTTCTGCCCAGCAAAACAAAACCCACTACCCGACCTTCCTGGTCTCAGTTTGCAGAGCTCCGTGGGCACTCTCAAATCAGCACGAGTTGGCACAGAAGGCAGCTTGTCCCTGGGCAGCATCTTGTTATTTGTGGAAATCAAGCCTGCAACCGGCCCCTTAGGGCTGAGGGCCTACCTGGTACAGACAAAGGCTTCTGCCCAGGGAAACAAAATTCACCATCCCACGTTCCTGGTTTCAATTTGAAGACCTCCTTGGGCACTCTCAAAGCAGCCCGAGTTGGCACAGGTGGCAGCGGGTCCCTGGGCAGCATCTTGATATTCATGGAAATCCAGCAGGCTGCCTGCCCTTAAGGAGCAAGGGCCTAGCTGGTACGGGAAAAGGCTTCTGCCGGGGGAAACAAAACTCAGCACCCCACGTTCCTGGTCTCAGTTTGCAGAGCTCCATGGGCACTCTCAAAGCAGACCAAGTTGGCACAGGTGGCAGCTTGTCCCTGGGCGGCATCTTGATTTTCGTGGAAATCCTGATGCCAGCCTGCCCCTAGGGGACGAGGGCCTATCTGGTACTGCAAATGCTTCTGCCCGGGGAAAGAAAACTCAGCACCCCACGTTCCTGGTCTCAGTTTGCAGAGCTCCGTGGGCACTCTCAAAGCAGCCCGAGTTGGCACAGGTGGCAGCTTGTCTCTGGGCGGCATCTTGATATTCGTGGAAATCCAGTAGTCAGCCGGCCGCTAAGGGTGGAGGGCCCACCTAGTATAGAGAAACTCTTCGGCCCAGCTAAACAAAACCCACTACCCGACGTTACAGGTCTCAGTTTGCAGAGCTCCGTGGGCACTCTCAAAGCAGCCTGAGTTTGCACAGGAGGCAGCTTGTCCCTGGGCAGCATCTTGTTATTCGGGGTAATCCAGCCTGAAACCGGCCCCTTAGCCACGAGGGCCTACCTGGTACTGACAAAGGCTTCTGCCTGGGAAAACAAAACTCAGCACCCCACGTTCCTGGTCTCAGTTTGCAGAGCTGCGTGGGCACTCTCAAAACAGCCCGAGTTGGCACAGGTGGCAGCTTGTCCCTGGGCGGCATCTTGATTTTCGTGGAAATCCAGCAGGCAGACGGCCCCTAAGGAACAAGGGCCTGCCTGGTATTGACAAAGGCTTCTGCCCGGGGAAACAAAACCCACCACCCCACGGTCCTGGTCTCAGTTGGCAGAGCTCCATGGGCACTCTCAAAGCAGCCCAAGTTGGCACAGGTGGCAGCTTGTCCCTGGGCGGCATCTTGATATTCATGGAAATCCAGTAGTCAGCCGGCCGCTAAGGGTGGAGGGCCCACCTAGTACAGAGAAAGTCTTCTGCCCAGCTAAACAAAACCCACTACCCGACGTTCCAGGTCTCAGTTTGCAGAGCTCCGTGGGCACTCTCAAAGCAGCCTGAGTTTGCACAGGAGGCAGCTTGTCCCTGGGCAGCATCTTGTTATTCGGGGTAATCCAGCCTGAAACCGGCCCCTTAGCCACGAGGGCCTACCTGGTACTGACAAAGGCTTCTGCCTGGGAAAACAAAACTCAGCACCCCACGTTCCTGGTCTCAGTTTGCAGAGCTGCGTGGGCACTCTCAAAACAGCCCGAGTTGGCACAGGTGGCAGCTTGTCCCTGGGCGGCATCTTGATTTTCGTGGAAATCCAGCAGGCAGACGGCCCCTAAGGAACAAGGGCCTGCCTGGTATTGACAAAGGCTTCTGCCCGGGGAAACAAAACCCACCACCCCACGGTCCTGGTCTCAGTTGGCAGAGCTCCATGGGCACTCTCAAAGCAGCCCAAGTTGGCACAGGTGGCAGCTTGTCCCTGGGCGGCATCTTGATATTCATGGAAATCCAGTAGTCAGCCGGCCGCTAAGGGTGGAGGGCCCACCTAGTACAGAGAAAGTCTTCTGCCCAGCTAAACAAAACCCACTACCCGACGTTCCAGGTCTCAGTTTGCAGAGCTCCGTGGGCACTCTCAAAGCAGCCTGAGTTTGCACAGGAGGCAGCTTGTCCCTGGGCAGCATCTTGTTATTCGGGGTAATCCAGCCTGCAACCGGCCCCTTAGCCACGAGGGCCTACCTGGTACTGACAAAGGCTTCTGCCTGGGAAAACAAAACTCAGCACCCCACGTTCCTGGTCTCAGTTTGCAGAGCTGCGTGGGCACTCTCAAAACAGCCCGAGTTGGCACAGGTGGCAGCTTGTCCCTGGGCGGCATCTTGATTTTCGTGGAAATCCAGTCTGCAACTGGTCCTTTAGGGCCGAGGGCCTACCTGGTACTGACAAAGGCTTCTGCCGGGGGAAACAAAACCCACCACACCACATTCCAGGTCTCAGTCTCCAGAGCTCCATGGGCACTCTCAAAGCAGCACGAGTTGGCACAGGTGGCAGCTGGTCCCTGGGCAGCATCTTGATATTCATGGAAATCCAGCAGGCTGCCGGCCGTTAAGGGTGGAGGGCCCACCTAGTACAGAGAAAGTCTTCTGCCCAGCTAAACAAAACCCACTACCCGACGTTCCAGGTCTCAGTTTGCAGAGCTCCGTGGGCACTCTCAAAGCAGCCTGAGTTTGCACAGGTGGCAGCTTGTCCCTGGGCAGCATCTTGTTATTCGTGGAAATCCGGCAGTCAGCCGGCCCCTTAACCACGAGGGCCTACTTAGTACTGAAAAAGGCTTCTGCCTGGGAAAACAAAACACAGCACCCCACGTTCCTGGTCTCAGTTTGCAGAGCTCCGTGGGCACTCTCAAATCAGCACGAGTTTGCACAGGTGGCAGCTTGTCTCTGGGCAGCATCCTGTTATTCATGGAAATCCAGCCTGCCACCGGCCCCTTAGGGCTAAGGGCCTACCTGGTACTGACAAAGGCTTCTGCCCAGGGAAACAAAATTCACCACCCCACGTTCCTTATCTCAGTTTGCAGAGCTCCATGGGCACTCTCAAAGCAGCCCGAGTTGGCACAGGTGGCAGCTTGTCCCTGGGCAGCATCTTGATATTCGTGGAAATCCTGCTGCCAGCCTGCCCCTAAGGGACGAGGGCCTACCTGGTACTGCAAAGGCTTCTGCCTGGGGAAACAAAACTCAGCACCCCACGCTCCTGGTCTCAGTTTCCAGAGCTCCATGGGCACTCTCAAAACAGCCCGAGTTGGCACAGGTGGCAGCTTGTCCCTGGGCGGCATCTTGATATTCGTGGAAATCCAGCAGTCAGACGGCCGCTAAGGGTGGAGGGCCCACCTAGTACAGAGAAAGTCTTCTGCCCAGCAAAACTAAACCCACTCCCCGACGTTCCAGGTCTCAGTTTGCAGAGCTCTGTGGGCACTCTCAAAGCAGCCCGAGTTTGCACAGGTGGCAGCTTGTCCCTGGGCAGCATCTTGTTATTCGTGGAAATCCAGCCTGCAACCGGCCCCTTAGGGCCGAGGGCCTACCTGGTACTGAAAAAGGCTTCTGCCCAGGAAAACAAAGCACAGCACCCCACGTACCTGGTCTCATTTGGCAGAGGTCCGTGGGCACTCTCAAAACAGCCCGAGTTGGCACAGGTGGCAGCTTGTCCCTGGGCGGCATCTTGATTTTCGTGGAAATCCAGCAGGCAGACGGCCCCTAAGGAACAAGGGCCTACCTGGTATTGAGAAAGGCTTCTGCCCGGGGAAACAAAACTCAGCACCCCACGTTCCTGGTCTCAGTTTGCAGAGCTCCATGGGCACTCTCAAAGCAGCCCGAGTTGGCACAGGTGGCAGCTTGTCCCTGGGCGGCATCTTGATTTTCGTGGAAATCCAGTCTGCAACTGGTCCTTTAGGGCCGAGGGCCTACCTGGTACTGACAAAGGCTTCTGCCGGGGGAAACAAAACCCACCACACCACATTCCAGGTCTCAGTTTGCAGAGCTCCATGGGCACTCTCAAAGCAGCACGAGTTGGCACAGGTGGCAGCTGGTCCCTGGGCAGCATCTTGATATTCATGGAAATCCAGCAGGCTGCCGGCCGCTAAGGGTGGAGGGCCCACCTAGTACAGAGAAAGTCTTCTGCCCACCAAAACAAAACCCACTACCCGACGTTCCAGGTCTCAGTTTGCAGAGCTCCGTGGGCACTCTCAAAGCAGCCTGAGTTTGCACAGGTGGCAGCTTGTCCCTGGGCAGCATCTTGTTATTCGTGGAAATCCGGCAGTCAGCCGGCCCCTTAACCACGAGGGCCTACCTAGTAGTGAAAAAGGCTTCTGCCTGGGAAAACAAAACACAGCACCCCATGTTCCTGGTCTCAGTTTGCCGAGCTCCGTGGGCACTCTCAAATCAGCACGAGTTGGCACAGGTGGCAGCTTGTCTCTGGGCAGCATCCTGTTATTCATGGAAATCCAGCCTGCCACCGGCCCCTTAGGGCTAAGGGCCTACCTGGTACTGACAAAGGCATTTGCCCAGGGAAACAAAATTCACCACCCCACGTTCCTGATCTCAGTTTGCAGAGCTCCATGGGCACTCTCAAAGCAGCCCGAGTTGGCACAGGTGGCAGCTTGTCCCTGGGCAGCATCTTGATATTCGTGGAAATCCTGCTGCCAGCCTGCCCCTAAGGGACGAGGGCCTACCTGGTACTGCAAAGGCTTCTGCCTGGGGAAACAAAACTCAGCACCCCACGCTCCTGGTCTCAGTTTCCAGATCTCCATGGGCACTCTCAAAACAGCCCGAGTTGGCACAGGTGGCAGCTTGTCCCTGGGCGGCATCTTGATATTCGTGGAAATCCAGCAGTCAGCCGGCCGCTAAGGGTGGAGGGCCGACCTAGTACAGAGAAAGTCTTCTGCCCAGCAAAACTAAACCCACTCCCCGACGTTCCAGGTCTCAGTTTGCAGAGCTCCGTGGGCACTCTCAAAGCAGCCCGAGTTTGCACAGGTGGCAGCTTGTCTCTGGGCAGCATCTTGTTATTTGTGGAAATCAAGCCTGCAACCGGCCCCTTAGGGCTGAGGGCCTACCTGGTACAGACAAAGGCTTCTGCCCAGGGAAACAAAATTCACCATCCCACGTTCCTGGTTTCAATTTGAAGACCTCCTTGGGCACTCTCAAAGCAGCCCGAGTTGGCACAGGTGGCAGCGGGTCCCTGGGCAGCATCTTGATATTCATGGAAATCCAGCAGGCTGCCTGCCCTTAAGGAGCAAGGGCCTAGCTGGTACGGGAAAAGGCTTCTGCCGGGGGAAACAAAACCCACCACCCCACGTTCCTGGTCTCAGTTTGCAGAGCTCCATGGGCACTCTCAAAGCAGACCAAGTTGGCACAGGTGGCAGCTTGTCCCTGGGCGGCATCTTGATTTTCGTGGAAATCCTGATGCCAGCCTGCCCCTAGGGGACGAGGGCCTATCTGGTACTGCAAATGCTTCTGCCCGGGGAAAGAAAACTCAGCACCCCACGTTCCTGGTCTCAGTTTGCAGAGCTCCGTGGGCACTCTCAAAGCAGCCCGAGTTGGCACAGGTGGCAGCTTGTCTCTGGGCGGCATCTTGATATTCGTGGAAATCCAGTAGTCAGCCGGCCGCTAAGGGTGGAGGGCCCACCTAGTACAGAGAAAGTCTTCTGCCCAGCAAAACAAAACCCACTACCCGACGTTCCAGGTCTCAGTTTGCAGAGCTCCGTGGGCACTCTCAAAGCAGCCTGAGTTTGCACAGGAGGCAGCTTGTCCCTGGGCAGCATCTTGTTATTCGGGGTAATCCAGCCTGAAACCGGCCCCTTAGCCACGAGGGCCTACCTGGTACTGACAAAGGCTTCTGCCTGGGAAAACAAAACTCAGCACCCCACGTTCCTGGTCTCAGTTTGCAGAGCTGCGTGGGCACTCTCAAAACAGCCCGAGTTGGCACAGGTGGCAGCTTGTCCCTGGGCGGCATCTTGATTTTCGTGGAAATCCAGCAGGCAGACGGCCCCTAAGGAACAAGGGCCTACCTGGTATTGACAAAGGCTTCTGCCCGGGGAAACAAAACCCACCACCCCACGGTCCTGGTCTCAGTTGGCAGAGCTCCATGGGCACTCTCAAAGCAGCCCAAGTTGGCACAGGTGGCAGCTTGTCCCTGGGCGGCATCTTGATATTCATGGAAATCCAGTAGTCAGCCGGCCGCTAAGGGTGGAGGGCCCACCTAGTACAGAGAAAGTCTTCTGCCCAGCTAAACAAAACCCACTACCCGACGTTCCAGGTCTCAGTTTGCAGAGCTCCGTGGGCACTCTCAAAGCAGCCTGAGTTTGCACAGGAGGCAGCTTGTCCCTGGGCAGCATCTTGTTATTCGGGGTAATCCAGCCTGCAACCGGCCCCTTAGCCACGAGGGCCTGCCTGGTATTGACAAAGGCTTCTGCCCTGGGAAACAAAACCCACCACCCCACGTTCCTGATCTCAGTTTGCAGAGCTCCATGGGCACTCTCAAAGCAGCCCGAGTTGGCACAGGTGGCAGCTTGTCCCTGGGCAGCATCTTGATATTCGTGGAAATCCTGCTGCCAGCCTGCCCCTAAGGGACGAGGGCCTACCTGGTACTGCAAAGGCTTCTGCCTGGGGAAACAAAACTCAGCACCCCACGCTCCTGGTCTCAGTTTCCAGATCTCCATGGGCACTCTCAAAACAGCCCGAGTTGGCACAGGTGGCAGCTTGTCCCTGGGCGGCATCTTGATATTCGTGGAAATCCAGCAGTCAGCAGGCCGCTAAGGGTGGAGGGCCCACCTAGTACAGAGAAAGTCTTCTGCCCAGCAAAACTAAACCCACTCCCCGACGTTCCAGGTCTCAGTTTGCAGAGCTCTGTGGGCACTCTCAAAGCAGCCCGAGTTTGCACAGGTGGCAGCTTGTCCCTGGGCAGCATCTTGTTATTCGTGGAAATCCAGCCTGCAACCGGCCCCTTAGGGCCGAGGGCCTACCTGGTACTGAAAAAGGCTTCTGCCCAGGAAAACAAAGCACAGCACCCCACGTACCTGGTCTCATTTGGCAGAGGTCCGTGGGCACTCTCAAAGCATCCCGAGTTGGCACAGGTGGCAGCTTGTCCCTGGGCGGCATGTTGGTATTCATGGAAATCCAGCAGTCAGCCGGCCGCTAATGGTGGTGGACCGACCTAGTACAGAGAAAGTCTTCTGCCCAGCAAAACAAAACCCACTACCCGACATTACAGGTCTCAGTTTGCAGAGCTCCGTGGGCACTCACAAAGCAGCCTGAGATGGCACAGGTGGAAGCTTGTCGCTGGGTAACACCTTGTTATTGTGGGTAATCCAGCCTGCAACCGGCCCCTTAGGGCCGAGGGCCTACCTGGTACAGACAAAGGGTTCTGCCCGGGAAAACAAAACGCAGCACCCCATGGTCCTGGTCTCAGTTTGCAGAGCTCCGTGGGCACTCTCAAAGCAGCACGAGTTGGCACAGGTGGCAGCTTTTCCCTGGGCGGCATCTTGATATTCTTGGAAATCCAGCTGGCACCCTGCCCCTAAGGAACAAGGGCCTACCTGGTGCTGACAAAGGCTTCAGGCCAGGAAAACAAAACCCACCACCCCACGTTCCTGGTCTCAGTTTGCAGAGTTCCGTGGGCACTCTCAAAGCAGCCCGAGTTGGTACAGGTGGCAGCTTGTCCCGTCCCTGGGCGGCATCTTGATATTCGTGGAAATCCAGCAGGCAGCCGGCCGCTAAGGGTGGAGGGCCCACCTAGTACAGAGAAAGTCTTCTGACCAGCAAAACAAAACCCCCTCCCCGACGTTCCTGGTCTCAGTTTGCAGAGCTCCGTGGGAACTCTCAAAGCAGCCCGAGTTGGCACATGAGGCAGCATGTCCCTGGGGAGCATCATGTTATTCGTGGAAATCCAGCCTGCAACCAGCCTCTTAGGGCCGAGGGCCTACCTGGTACTGACAAAGGCTTCTGCCCAGGGAAACAAAACCCACCACACCACGTTCCTGGTCTCAGTTTGCAGAGCTCCATGGGCACTCTCAAAGCAGACCAAGTTGGCACAGGTGGCAGCTTGTCCCTGGGCGGCATCTTGATTTTCGTTCAAATCCAGTCTGCAACTCGTCCCTTAGGGCCGAGGGCCTACCTGGTACTGACAAAGGCTTCTGCCGGGGGAAACAAAACCCACCACACCACATTCCAGGTCTCAGTTTGCAGAGCTCCATGGGCACTCTCAAAGCAGCCCGAGTTGGCACAGGTGGCAGCTTGTCCCTGGGCAGCATCTTGATATTCATGGAAATCCAGCAGGCTGCCGGCCGCTAAGGGTGGAGGGCCCACCTAGTACAGAGAAAGTCTTCTGCCCACCAAAACAAAACCCACTCCCCGACGTTCCAGGTCTCAGTTTGCAGAGCTCCGTGGGCACTCTCAAAGCAGCCTGAGTTTGCACAGGTGGCAGCTTGTCCCTGGGCGGCATCTTGATTTTCGTGTTCATCCTGTTGCCAGCCTGCCCCTAAGGGCCGAGGGCCAATCTGGTACTGCAAATGCTTCTGCCCGGCGAAAGAAAACTCAGCACCCCACGTTCCTGGTCTCAGTTTGCCGAGCTCCGTGGGCACTCTCAAAGCAGCCCGAGTTGGCACAGGTGGCAGCTTGTCCCTGGGCAGCATCTTGATATTCATGGAAATCCAGCAGGCTGCCGGCCGTTAAGGGTGGAGGACCGACCTAGTACAGAGAAAGTCTTCTGCCCAGCAAAACAAAACCCACTACCCGACATTCCAGGTCTCAGTTTGCAGAGCTCCGTGGGCACTCTCAAAGCAGCCTGAGATGGCACAGGTGGAAGCTTGTCCCTGGGCAGCACCTTGTTATTCATGGTAATCCAGCCTGCAACCGGCCCCTTAACCACGAGGGCCTACCTGGTACTGAAAAAGACTTCTGCCTGGGAAAACAAAACTCAGCACCCCACGTTCCTGGTCTCAGTTTGCAGAGCTCCGTGGGCACTCTCAAAGCAGCCCGAGTTTGCAAAGGTGGCAGCTTGTCCCTGGGCAGCATCTTGATTTTCGTGGAAATCCAGCAGGCAGACGGCCCCTAAGGAACAAGGACCTACCTGGTACTGACAAAGGCTTCTGCCCGGGGAAACAAAACCCACCACCCCACGTTCTTGGTTTCAGTTTGCAGAGCTCCGTGGGCACTCTCAAAGCAGCCCGAGTTGGCACAGGTGGCAGCTTGTCCCTGGGCGGCATCTTGATATTCGTGGAAATCCAGCAGGCAGCCGGCCGCTAAGGGTGGAGGGCCGACCTAGTCCAGAGAAAGTCTTCTGCCCAGCAAAACAAAACCCACTACCCGACCTTCCTGGTCTCAGTTTGCAGAGCTCCGTGGGCACTCTCAAATCAGCACGAGTTGGCACAGGTGGCAGCTTGTCCCTGGACGGCATGTTGTTATTCATGGAAATCCAGCCTGCAACAGGCCCCTTAGGGCTAAGGGCCTACCTGGTACTGACAAAGGCATTTGCCCAGGGAAACAAAATTCACCACCCCGCGTTCCTGATCTCAGTTTGCAGAGCTCCATGGGCACTCTCAAAGCAGCCCGAGTTGGCACAGGTGGCAGCTTGTCCCTGGGCAGCATCTTGATATTCGTGGAAATCCTGCTGCCAGCCTGCCCCTAAGGGACGAGGGCCTACCTGGTACTGCAAAGGCTTCTGCCCGGGGAAACAAAACCCACCACCCCACGTTCCTGATTTCAGTTTGCAGAGCTCCATGGGCACTCTAAAAGCAGCGCGAGTTGGCACAGGTGGCAGCTTGTCCCTGGGCGGCATCTTGATATTCGTGGAAATCCAGTAGTCAGCCGGCCGCTATGGGTGGAGGGCCGACCGAGTACAGAGAAAGTCTTCTGCCCAGCAAAACAAAACCCACTCCCTGACCTTCCAGGTCTCAGTTTGCAGAGATCCGTGGGCACTCTCAAAGAAGCACGAGTTGGCACAGGTGGCAGCTTGTCCCTGGGCAGCATCTTGATATTCTTGGAAATCCAGCTGGCAACCGGCCCCTAAGGAACAAGGGCCTACCTGGTACTGACAAAGGCTTCTGCCCAGGAAAACAAAACCCACCACCCCACGTTCCTGGTCTCAGTTTGCAGAGTTCCGTGGGCACTCTCAAATCAGCCCAAGTTGGCACAGGTGGCAGCTTGTCCGTGGGCGGCATCTTGATATTCGTGGAAATCCAGCAGGCAGCCGGCCGCTAAGGGTGGAGGGCCCACCTAGTACAGAGAAAGTCTTCTGCCCAGCAAAACAAAACCCACTACCCGACGTTCCTGGTCTCAGTTTGCAGAGCTCCATGGGCACTCTCAAAGCAGACCAAGTTGGCACAGGTGGCAGCTTGTCCCTGGGCGGCATCTTGATTTTCGTGGAAATCCAGTCTGCAACTGGCCCCTTAGGGCCGAGGGCCTACCTGGTACTGAAAAAGGCTTCTGCCTGGGAAAACAAAACTCAGCACCCCACATTCCAGGTCTTAGTTTGCAGAGCTCCATGGGCACTCTCAAAGCAGCACGAGTTGGCACAGGTGGCAGCTGGTCCCTGGGCGGCATGTTGTTATTCATGGAAATCCAGCCTGCAACAGGCCCCTTAGGGCTAAGGGCCTACCTGGTACTGACAAAGGCATTTGCCCAGGGAAACAAAATTCACCACCCCGCGTTCCTGATCTCAGTTTGCAGAGCTCCATGGGCACTCTCAAAGCAGCCCGAGTTGGCACAGGTGGCAGCTTGTCCCTGGGCAGCATCTTGATATTCGTGGAAATCCTGCTGCCAGCCTGCCCCTAAGGGACGAGGGCCTACCTGGTACTGCAAAGGCTTCTGCCCGGGGAAACAAAACCCACCACCCCATGGTCCTGGTCTCAGTTGGCAGAGCTCCATGGGCACTCTCAAAGCAGCCCGAGTTGGCACAGGTGGCAGCTTGTCTCTGGGCGGCATCTTGATATTCGTGGAAATCCAGTAGTCAGCCGGCCGCTATGGGTGGAGGGCCGACCGAGTACAGAGAAAGTCTTCTGCCCAGCAAAACAAAACCCACTCCCCGACGTTCCAGGTCTCAGTTTGCAGAGCTCCGTGGGCACTCTCAAAGCAGCCCGAGTTTGCACAGGTGGCAGCTTGTCCCTGGGCAGCATCTTGTTATTCGTGGAAATCCAGCCTGCAACCGGCCCCTTAACCACGAGGGCCTACCTGGTACTGAAAAAGGCTTCTGCCTGGGAAAACAAAACTCAGCACCCCACGTTCCTGGTCTCAGTTTGCAGAGCTGCGTGGGCACTCTCAAATCAGCCCGAGTTGGCACAGGTGGCAGCTTGTCCCTGGGCGGCATCTTGATATTCGTGGAAATCCAGCAGGCAGACGGCCCCTAAGGAAAGAGGGCCGACCTGGTATTGACAAAGGCTTCTGCCCGGGGAAACAAAACCCACCACCCCACGTTCCTGGTCTCAGTTTGCAGAGCTCCGTGGGCACTCTCAAAGCAGCCCGAGTTGGCACAGGTGGCAGCTTGTCCCTGGGCGGCATCTTGATATTCCTGGAAACCCAGCAGGCAGCCGGCCGCTCTTGGTGGAGGGCCCACCTAGTACAGAGAAAGTCTTCTGCCCAGATAAACAAAACCCACTACCTCACGTTCCTGGTCTCAGTTTGCAGAGCTCCGTGGGCACTCTCAAATCAGCACGAGTTGGCACAGGAGGCAGCTTGTCCCTGGGCAGCATCTTGTTATTCGTGGAAATCCAGCCTGCAACCGGCCCCTTAGGGCCGAGGGCCTACCTGGTACTGACAAAGGCTTCTGCCCAGGGAAACAAAATTCACCATCCCACGTTCCTGGTTTCAATTTGAAGACTTCCTTGGGCACTCTCAAAGCAGCCCGAGTTGGCACAGGTGGCAGCTGGTCCCTGGGCAGCTTCTTGATATTCATGGAAATCCAGCAGGCTGCCTGCCCTTATGGACCAAGGGTCTAGCTGGTACGGATAAAGGCTTCTGCCGGGGGAAACAAAACCCACCACCCCACGTTCCTGGTCTCAGTTTGCAGAGCTCCATGGGCACTCTCAAAGCAGACCAAGTTGGCACAGGTGGCAGCTTGTCCCTGGGCGGCATCTTGATTTTCGTGGAAATCCTGCTGCCAGCCTGCCCCTAAGGGACGAGGGCCTATCTGGTACTGCTAATGCTTCTTCCCAGGGAAAGAAAACTCAGCACCCCACGTTCCTGGTCTCAGTTTGCAGAGATCCGTGGGCACTCTCAAAGAAGCACGAGTTGGCACAGGTGGCAGCTTGTCCCTGGGCGGCATCTTGATATTCTTGGAAATCCAGCTGGCAACCGGCCCCTAAGGAACAAGGGCCTACCTGGTACTGACAAAGGCTTCTGCCCAGGAAAACAAAACCCACCACCCCACGTTCCTGGTCTCAGTTTGCAGAGTTCCGTGGGCACTCTCAAATCAGCCCAAGTTGGCACAGGTGGCAGCTTGTCCGTGGGCGGCATCTTGATATTCGTGGAAATCCAGCAGGCAGCCGGCCGCTAAGGGTGGAGGGCCGACCTAGTCCAGAGAAAGTCTTCTGCCCAGCAAAACAAAACCCACTACCCGACGTTCCTGGCCTCAGTTTGCAGAGCTCCGTGGCAACTCTCAAAGCAGCCCAAGTTGGCACATGAGGCAGCATGTCCCTGGGCGGCATCTTGATTTTCGTGGAAATCCAGCCTGCAACCGGCCCCTTAGGCACGAGGGCCTACCTGGTACTGACAAAGGCTTCTGCCGGGGGAAACAAAACCCACCACACCACGTTCCTGGTCTCAGTTTGCAGAGCTCCATGGGCACTCTCAAAGCAGACCAAGTTGGCACAGGTGGCAGCTTGTCCCTGGGCGGCATCTTGATTTTCGTGGAAATCCAGTCTGCAACTGGCCCCTTAGGGCCGAGGGCCTACCTGGTACTGAAAAAGGCTTCTGCCCAGGAAAACAAAACTCAGCACCCCACATTCCAGGTCTTAGTTTGCAGAGCTCCATGGGCACTCTCAAAGCAGCACGAGTTGGCACAGGTGGCAGCTGGTCCCTGGGCGGCATGTTGCTATTCATGGAAATCCTGCAGTCAGCCGGCCGCTAAGGGTGGAGGACCGACCTAGTACAGAGAAAGTCTGCTGCCCAGCAAAACAAAACCCACTACCCGACCTTCCTGGTCTCAGTTTGCAGAGCTCCGTGGGCACTCTCAAAGCAGACCAAGTTGGCACAGGTGGCAGCTTGTCCCTGGGCAGTATCCTGTTATTCATGGAAATTCAGCCTGCAACCGGCCCCTTAGGGCTAAGGGCCAACCTGGTACTGCAAATGCTTCTGCCCGGGGAAAGAAAACTCAGCACTCCACGTTCCTGGTCTCAGTTTGCCGAGCTCCGTGGGCACTCTCAAAGCAGCCCGAGTTGGCACAGGTGGCAGCTTGTCCCTGGGCGGCATCTTGATATTCGTGGAAATCCAGCAGTCAGCCGGCCGCTAAGGGTGGAGGGCCCACCTAGTACAGAGAAAGTCTTCTGCCCAGCTAAACAAAACCCACTACCCGACGTTCCTGGTCTCAGTTTGCAGAGCTCCGTGGGCACTCTCAAAGCAGCCTGAGTTTGCACAGGAGGCAGCTTGTCCCTGGGCAGCATCTTGTTTTTCGCAGTAATCCAGCCTGCAACCGGCCCCTTGGCCACGAGGACCTACCTGGTACTGACAAAGGCTTCTGCCTGGGAAAACAAAACTCAGCACCCCACGTTCCTGGTCTCAGTTTGCAGAGCTGCGTGGGCACTCTCAAAACAGCCCAAGTTGGCACAGGTGGCAGCTTGTCCCTGGGCGGCATCTTGATTTTCGTGGAAATCCAGCAGGCAGACGGCCCCTAAGGAACAAGGGCCTACCTGGTATTGACAAAGGCTTCTGCCTGGGGAAACAAAACTCAGCACCCCACGTTCCTAGTCTCAGTTTGCAGAGCTCCATGGGCACTCTCAAAGCAGTGCGAGTTGGCACAGGTGGCAGCTTGTCCCTTGGCGGAATGTTGATATTCATGGAAATCCAGCAAGCAGCCGGCTGCTAAGGGTGGAGGACCGACCTAGTACAGAGAAAGTCTTCTGCCCACCAAAACAAAACCCACTACCCGACATTCCAGGTCTCAGTTTGCAGAGCTCCATGGGCACTCTCAAAGCAGACCAAGTTGGCACAGGTGGCAGCTTGTCCCTGGGCGGCATCTTGATTTTCGTGGAAATCCAGCCTGCAACTGGTCCCTTAGGGCCGAGGGCCTACCTGGTACTGACAAAGGCTTCTGCCGGGGGAAACAAAACCCACCACACCACATTCCTGGTCTCAGTCTCCAGAGCTCCATGGGCACTCTCAAAGCAGTACGAGTTGGCACAGGTGGCAGCTTGTCCCTGGGCGGCATCTTGATATTCGTGGAAATCCAGCAGTCAGCCGGCCGCTAAGGGTGGAGGGCCGACCGAGTACAGAGAAAGTCTTCTGCCCAGCAAAACAAAAATCAATCCCCGACGTTCCTCGTCTCAGTTTGCAGAGCTCCGTGGGCACTCTCAAAGCAGCCCGAGTTTGCACAGGTGGCAGCTTGTCCCTGGGCAGCATCTTGTTAGTCGTGGAAATCCAGCCTGCAACCGGCCCCTTAGGGCCGAGGGCCTACCTGGTACTGAAAAAGGCTTCTGCCCAGGAAAACAAAACTCAGCACCCCACGTACCTGGTCTCATTTGGCAGAGGTCCGTGGGCACTCTCAAAGCAGCCCGAGTTGGCACAGGTGGCAGCTTGTCCCTGGGCGGCATGTTGTTATTCATGGAAATCCAGCAGATAGCCGGCCGCTAAGGGTGGAGGACCGACCTAGTACAGAGAAAGTCTTCTGCCCACCAAAACAATACCCACTACCCGACATTCCAGGTCTCAGTTTGCAGAGCTCCGTGGGCACTCTCATATCAGCACGAGTTTGCACAGGTGGCAGCTTGTCCCTGGGCAGCATCCTGTTATTCATGGAAATCCAGCCTGCAACCGGCCCCTTAGCCACGAGGGCCTACCTGGTACTGACAAAGGCTTCTGCCTGGGAAAACAAAACTCAGCACCCCGCGTTCCTGATCTCAGTTTGCAGAGCTCCATGGGCACTCTCAAAGCAGTACGAGTTGGCACAGGTGGCAGATTGTCCCTGGGCGGCATCTTCAGATTCGTGGAAATCCAGCAGGCAGCGGGCCGCTAAGGGTGGAGGGCCGACCGAGTACAGAGAAAGTCTTCTGCCCAGCAAAACAAAACCCACTCCCCGACATTCCTGGTCTCAGTTTGCAGAGCTCAATGGGCACTCTCAAAGCAGCCCGAGTTGGCACAGGTGGCAGCTTGTCCCTGGGCGGCATCTTGATTTTCGTGGAAATCCAGTCTGCAACTGGCCCCTTAGGGCCGAGGGCCTACCTGGTACTGAAAAAGGCTTCTGCCTGGGAAAACAAAACTCAGCACCCCACGTTCCTGGTCTCAGTTTGCAGAGCTGCGTGGGCACTCTCAAAACAGCCCGAGTTGGCACAGGTGGCAGCTTGTCCCTGGGCGGCATCTTGATTTTCGTGGAAATCCAGTCTGCAACTGGTCCTTTAGGGCCGAGGGCCTACCTGGTACTGACAAAGGCTTCTGCCGGGGGAAACAAAACCCACCACACCACATTCCAGGTCTCAGTCTCCAGAGCTCCATGGGCACTCTCAAAGCAGCACGAGTTGGCACAGGTGGCAGCTGGTCCCTGGGCAGCATCTTGATATTCATGGAAATCCAGCAGGCTGCCGGCCGCTAAGGGTGGAGGGCCCACCTAGTACAGAGAAAGTCTTCTGCCCAGCTAAACAAAACCCACTACCCGACGTTCCAGGTCTCAGTTTGCAGAGCTCCATGGGCACTCTCAAAGCAGCCTGAGTTTGCACAGGTGGCAGCTTGTCCCTGGGCAGCATCTTGTTATTCGTGGAAATCCGGCAGTCAGCCGGCCCCTTAACCACGAGGGCCTACCTAGTACTGAAAAAGGCTTCTGCCTGGGAAAACAAAACACAGCACCCCACGTTCCTGGTCTCAGTTTGCAGAGCTCCGTGGGCACTCTCAAATCAGCACGAGTTTGCACAGGTGGCAGCTTGTCTCTGGGCAGCATCCTGTTATTCATGGAAATCCAGTCTGCAACTGGCCCCTTAGGGCCGAGGGCCTACCTGGTACTGAAAAAGGCTTCTGCCTGGGAAAACAAAACTCAGCACCCCACGTTCCTGGTCTCAGTTTGCAGAGCTGCGTGGGCACTCTCAAAACAGCCCGAGTTGGCACAGGTGGCAGCTTGTCCCTGGGCGGCATCTTGATTTTCGTGGAAATCCAGTCTGCAACTGGTCCTTTAGGGCCGAGGGCCTAGCTGGTACTGATAAAGGCTTCTGCCGGGGGAAACAAAACCCACCACACCACATTCCAGGTCTCAGTCTCCAGAGCTCCATGGGCACTCTCAAAGCAGCACGAGTTGGCACAGGTGGCAGCTGGTCCCTGGGCAGCATCTTGATATTCATGGAAATCCAGCAGGCTGCCGGCCGCTAAGGGTGGAGGGCCCACCTAGTACAGAGAAAGTCTTCTGCCCAGCTAAACAAAACCCACTACCCGACGTTCCAGGTCTCAGTTTGCAGAGCTCCGTGGGCACTCTCAAAGCAGCCTGAGTTTGCACAGGTGGCAGCTTGTCCCTGGGCAGCATCTTGTAATTCGTGGAAATCCGGCAGTCAGCCGGCCCCTTAACCACGAGGGACTACCTAGTACTGAAAAAGGCTTCTGCCTGGGAAAACAAAACACAGCACCCCACGTTCCTGGTCTCAGTTTGCAGAGCTCCGTGGGCACTCTCAAATCAGCACGAGTTGGCACAAGTGGCAGCTTTTCCCTGGGCGGCATCTTGATATTCTTGGAAATCCAGCTGGCACCCTGCCCCTAAGGAACAAGGGCCTACCTGGTGCTGACAAAGGCTTCAGGCCAGGAAAACAAAACCCACCACCCCACGTTCCTGGTCTCAGTTTGCAGAGTTCCGTGGGCACTCTCAAAGCAGCCCGAGTTGGTACAGGTGGCAGCTTGTCCCGTCCCTGGGCGGCATCTTGATATTCGTGGAAATCCAGCAGGCAGCCGGCCGCTAAGGGTGGAGGGCCCACCTAGTACAGAGAAAGTCTTCTGCCCAGCAAAACAAAACCCACTCCCCGACGTTCCTGGTCTCAGTTTGCAGAGCTCCGTGGGAACTCTCAAAGCAGCCCGAGTTGGCACATGAGGCAGCATGTCCCTGGGGAGCATCATGTTATTCGTGGAAATCCAGCCTGCAACCAGCCTCTTAGGGCCGAGGGCCTACCTGGTACTGACAAAGGCTTCTGCCCAGGGAAACAAAACCCACCACACCACGTTCCTGGTCTCAGTTTGCAGAGCTCCATGGGCACTCTCAAAGCAGCACGAGTTGGCACAGGTGGCAGCTTGTCCCTGGGCAGCATCTTGATATTCATGGAAATCCAGCAGGCTGCCGGCCGCTAAGGGTGGAGGGCCCACCTAGTACAGAGAAAGTCTTCTGCCCAGCTAAACAAAACCCACTACCCGACATTCCAGGTCTCAGTTTGCAGAGCTCCGTGGGCACTCACAAAGCAGCCTGATATGGCACAGGTGGAAGCTTGTCCCTGGGCAGCACCCTGTTATTCATGGTAATCCAGCCTGCAACCGGCCCCTTAGCCACGAGGGCCTACCTGGTACTGAAAAAGACTTCTGCCTGGGAAAACAAAACTCAGCACCCCACGTTCCTGGTCTCAGTTTGCAGAGCTCCGTGGGCACTCTCAAAGCAGCCCGAGTTGGCACAGGTGGCAGCTTGTCCCTGGGCGGCATCTTGATTTTCGTGGAAATCCAGCAGGCAGAGGGCCCCTAAGGAACAAGGGCCTACCTGGTACTGACAAAGGCTTCTGCCCGGGGAAACAAAACCCACCACCCCACGTTCTTGGTTTCAGTTTGCAGAGCTCCGTGGGCACTCTCAAAGCAGCCCGAGTTGGCACAGGTGGCAGATTGTCCCTGGGCGGCATCTTCAGATTCGTGGAAATCCAGCAGGCAGCCGGCCGCTAAGGGTGGAGGGCCGACCTAGTCCAGAGAAAGTCTTCTGCCCAGCAAAACAAAACCCACTACCCGACCTTCCTGGTCTCAGTTTGCAGAGCTCCGTGGGCACTCTCAAATTAGCACGAGTTGGCACAGGTGGCAGCTTGTCCCTGGACGGCATGTTGTTATTCATGGAAATCCAGCCTGCAACAGGCCCCTTAGGGCTAAGGGCCTACCTGGTACTGACAAAGGCATTTGCCCAGGGAAACAAAATTCACCACCCCGCGTTCCTGATCTCAGTTTGCAGAGCTCCATGGGCACTCTCAAAGCAGCCCGAGTTGGCACAGGTGGCAGCTTGTCCCTGAGCGGCATCTTGATATTCGTGGAAATCCAGTAGTCAGCCGGCCGCTATGGGTGGAGGGCCGACCGAGTACAGAGAAAGTCTTCTGCCCAGCAAAACAAAACCCACTCCCTGACGTTCCAAGTCTCAGTTTGCAGAGCTCCGTGGGCACTCTCAAAGCAGCCCGAGTTTGCACAGGTGGCAGCTTGTCCCTGGGCAGCATCTTGTTATTCGTGGAAATCCAGCCTGCAACCGGCCCCTTAGCCACGAGGGCCTACCTGGTACTGACAAAGGCTTCTGCCTGGGAAAACAAAACTCAGCACCCCACGTTCCTGGTCTCAGTTTGCAGAGCTGCGTGGGCACTCTCAAATCAGCCCGAGTTGGCACAGGTGGCAGCTTGTCCCTGGGCAGCATCTTGATTTTCGTGGAAATCCAGCAGGCTGCCTGCCCTTATGGACCAAGGGTCTAGCTGGTACGGATAAAGGCTTCTGCCGGGGGAAACAAAACCCACCACCCCACGTTCCTGGTCTCAGTTTGCAGAGCTCCATGGGCACTCTCAAAGCAGACCAAGTTGGCACAGGTGGCAGCTTGTCCCTGGGCGGCATCTTGATTTTCGTGGAAATCCTGCTGCCAGCCTGCCCCTAAGGGATGAGGGCCTATCTGGTACTGCTGATGCTTCTTCCCAGGGAAAGAAAACTCAGCACCCCACGTTCCTGGTCTCAGTTTGCAGAGATCCGTGGGCACTCTCAAAGAAGCACGAGTTGGCATAGGTGGCAGCTTGTCCCTGGGCGGCATCTTGATATTCTTGGAAATCCAGCCTGCAACCGGCCCCTAAGGAACAAGGGCCTACCTGGTACTGACAAAGGCTTCTGCCCAGGAAAACAAAACCCACCACCCCACGTTCCTGGTCTCAGTTTGCAGAGCTCCATGGGCACTCTCAAAGCAGCACGAGTTGGCACAGGTGGCAGCTGGTCCCTGGGCGGCATGTTGTTATTCATGGAAATCCTGCAGTCAGCCGGCCGCTAAGGGTGGAGGACCGACCTAGTACAGAGAAAGTCTTCTGCCCAGCAAAACAAAACCCACTACCCGACCTTCCTGGTCTCAGTTTGCAGAGCTCCGTGGGCACTCTCAAAGCAGACCAAGTTGGCACAGGTGGCAGCTTGTCCCTGGGCAGTATCCTGTTATTCATGGAAATTCAGCCTGCAACCGGCCCTTTAGGGCTAAGGGCCAACCTGGTACTGCAAATGCTTCTGCCCGGGGAAAGAAAACTCAGCACTCCACGTTCCTGGTCTCAGTTTGCCGAGCTCCGTGGGCACTCTCAAAGCAGCCCGAGTTGGCACAGGTGGCAGCTTGTCCCTGGGCGGCATCTTGATATTCGTGGAAATCCAGCAGTCAGCCGGCCGCTAAGGGTGGAGGGCCCACCTAGTACAGAGAAAGTCTTCTGCCCAGCTAAACAAAACCCACTCCCCGACGTTCCTGGTCTCAGTTTGCAGAGCTCCGTGGGCACTCTCAAAGCAGCCTGAGTTTGCACAGGAGGCAGCTTGTCCCTGGGCAGCATCTTGTTTTTCGCAGTAATCCAGCCTGCAACCGGCCCCTTGGCCACGAGGGCCTACCTGGTACTGACAAAGGCTTCTGCCTGGGAAAACAAAACTCAGCACCCCACGTTCCTGGTCTCAGTTTGCAGAGCTGCGTGGGCACTCTCAAAACAGCCCAAGTTGGCACAGGTGGCAGCTTGTCCCTGGGCGGCATCTTGATTTTCGTGGAAATCCAGCAGGCAGATGGCCCCTAAGGAACAAGGGCCTACCTGGTATTGACAAAGGCTTCTGCCTGGGGAAACAAAACCCACCACCCCACGTTCCTAGTCTCAGTTTGCAGAGCTCCATGGGCACTCTCAAAGCAGTGCGAGTTGGCACAGGTGGCAGCTTGTCCCTGGGCGGAATGTTGATATTCATGGAAATCCAGCAAGCAGCCGGCTGCTAAGGGTGGAGGACCGACCTAGTACAGAGAAAGTCTTCTGCCCACCAAAACAAAACCCACTACCCGACATTCCAGGTCTCAGTTTGCAGAGCTCCATGGGCACTCTCAAAGCAGACCAAGTTGGCACAGGTGGCAGCTTGTCCCTGGGCGGCACCTTGATTTTCGTGGAAATCCAGCCTGCAACTGGTCCCTTAGGGCCGAGGGCCTACCTGGTACTGACAAAGGCTTCTGCCGGGGGAAACACAACCCACCACACCACATTCCTGGTCTCAGTCTCCAGAGCTCCATGGGCACTCTCAAAGCAGTACGAGTTGGCACAGGTGGCAGCTTGTCCCTGGGCGGCATCTTGATATTCGTGGAAATCCAGCAGTCAGTCGGCCGCTAAGGGTGGAGGGCCGACCGAGTACAGAGAAAGTCTTCTGCCCACCAAAACAAAAATCAATCCCCGACGTTCCTCGTGTCAGTTTGCAGAGCTCCGTGGGCACTCTCAAAGCAGCCTGAGATGGCACAGGTGGCAGCTTGTCCCTGGGCAGCATCTTGTTAATCGTGGAAATCCAGCCTGCAACCGGCCCGTTAGGGCCGAGGGCCTACCTGGTACTGAAAAAGGCTTCTGCCCAGGAAAACAAAACTCAGCACCCCACGTACCTGGTCTCATTTGGCAGAGGTCCGTGGGCACTCTCAAAGCAGCCCGAGTTGGCACAGGTGGCAGCTTGTCCCTGGGCGGCATGTTGTTAGTCATGGAAATCCAGCAGATAGCCGGCCGCTAAGGGTGGAGGACCGACCTAGTACAGAGAAAGTCTTCTGCCCACCAAAACAATACCCACTACCAGACATTCCAGGTCTCAGTTTGCAGAGCTCCGTGGGCACTCTCATATCAGCACGAGTTTGCACAGGTGGCAGCTTGTCCCTGGGCAGCATCCTGTTATTCATGGAAATCCAGCCTGCAACCGGCCCCTTAGCCACGAGGGCCTACCTGGTACTGACAAAGGCTTCTGCCTGGGAAAACAAAACTCAGCACCCCGCGTTCCTGATCTCAGTTTGCAGAGCTCCATGGGCACTCTCAAAGCAGTACGAGTTGGCACAGGTGGCAGATTGTCCCTGGGCGGCATCTTCAGATTCGTGGAAATCCAGCAGGCAGCGGGCCGCTAAGGGTGGAGGGCCGACCGAGTACAGAGAAAGTCTTCTGCCCAGCAAAACAAAACCCACTCCCCGACATTCCTGGTCTCAGTTTGCAGAGCTCCGTGGGCACTCTCAAAGCAGCCCGAGTTTGCACAGGTGGCAGCTTGTCCCTGGGCAGCATCTTGTTATTCGTGGAAATCCAGCCTGCAACCGGCCCCTTAGGGCCGAGGGCCTACCTGGTACTCAAAAAGGCTTCTGCCTGGGAAAACAAAACTCAGCACCCCACGTACCTGGTCTCAGTTGGCAGAGGTCCGTGGGCACTCTCAAAGCAGCCCGAGTTGGCACAGGTGGCAGCTTGTCCCTGGGCGGCATGTTGTTATTCATGGAAATCCAGCAGTCAGCCGGCCGCTAAGGGTGGAGGACCGACCTAGTACAGAGAAAGTCTTCTGCCCAGCTAAACAAAACCCACTACCCGACGTTCCAGGTCTCAGTTTGCAGAGCTCCGTGGGCACTCTCAAAGCAGCCTGAGTTTGCACAGGAGGCAGCTTGTCCCTGGGCAGCATCTTGATATTAGTGGTAATCCAGCCTGCAACCGGCCCCATAGCCACGAGGGCCTACCTGGTAAAGACAAAGGCTTCTGCCTGGGAAAACAAAACTCAGCACGCCACGTTCCTGGTCTCAGTTTGCAGAGCTGCGTGGGCACTCTCAAAACAGCCCGAGTTGGCACAGGTGGCAGCTTGTCCCTGGGCGGCATCTTGATTTTCGTGGAAATCCAGCAGGCAGACGGCCCCTAAGGATAGAGGGCCTACCTGGTATTGACAAACGCTTCTGCCCGGGGAAACAAAACCTACCACCCCACGTTCCTGGTCTCAGTTTGCAGAGCTCCATGGGCACTCTCAAAGCAGCCTGAGTTGGCGCAGGTGGCAGCTTGTCCCTGGGCGGCATCTTGATATTCGTGGAAATCCAGCAGGCAGCCGGCCGCTAAGGTTGGATGGCCGACCTAGTACAGAGAAAGTCTTCTGCCCAGCAAAACAAAACCCACTCCCCGACGTTCCTCGTGTCAGTTTGCAGAGCTCCGTGGGCACTCTCAAAGCAGCCCGAGTTTGCACAGGTGGCAGCTTGTCCCTGGGCAGCATCTTGTTAGTCGTGGAAATCCAGCCTGCAACCGGCCCCTTAGGGTCGAGGGCCTACCTGGTACTGAAAAAGGCTTCTGCCCAGGAAAACAAAACTCAGCACCCCACGTACCTGGTCTCATTTGGCAGAGGTCCGTGGGCACTCTCAAAGCAGCCCGAGTTGGCACAGGTGGCAGCTTGTCCCTGGGCGGCATGTTGTTATTCATGGAAATCCAGCAGATAGCCGGCCGCTAAGGGTGGAGGACCGACCTAGTACAGAGAAAGTCTTCTTCCCACCAAAACAATACCCACTACCCGACATTCCAGGTCTCAGTTTGCAGAGCTCCGTGGGCACTCTCAAATCAGCACGTGTTGGCACAGGAGGCAGCTTGTCCCTGGGCAGCATCTTGTTATTCGTGGAAATCCAGCCTGCAACCGGCCCCTTAAGGCCGAGGGCATACCGGGTACTGACAAAGGCTTCTGCCCAGGGAAACAAAATTCACAATCCCACGTTCCTGGTTTCAATTTGAAGACTTCCTTGGGCACTCCCAAAGCAGCCCGAGTTGGCACAGGTGGCAGCTGGTCCCTGGGCAGCTTCTTGATATTCATGGAAATCCAGCAGGCTGCCTGCCCTTATGGACCAAGGGCCTAGCTGGTACTGATAAAGGCTTCTGCCGGGGGAAACAAAACCCACCACCCCACGTTCCTGGTCTCAGTTTGCAGAGCTCCATGGGCACTCTCAAAGCAGCCCGAGTTTTCACAGGTGGCAGCTTGTCCCTGGGCAGCATCTTGTTATTCGTGGAAATCCAGCCTGCAACCGGCCCCTTAGGCACGAGGGCCTACCTGGTACTGACAAAGGCTTCTGCCGGGGGAAACAAAACCCACCACACCACGTTCCTGGTCTCAGTTTGCAGAGCTCCATGGGCACTCTCAAAGCAGCCCAAGTTGGCACAGGTGGCAGCTTGTCCCTGGGCAGCATCTTGATTTTCGTGGAAATCCAGTCTGCAACTGGCCCCTTAGGGCCGAGGGCCTACCTGGTACTGACAAAGGCTTCTGCCGGGGGAAAGAAAACTCCGCACCCCACGTTCCTGGTCTCAGTTTGCAGAGCTCCGTGGGCACTCTCAAAGCAGCCTGAGTTTGCACAGGAGGCAGCTTGTCCCTGGGCGGCATCTTGATTTTCGTGGAAATCCAGCAGGCAGACGGCCCCTAAGGAACAAGGGCCTACCTGGTATTGACAAAGGCTTCTGCCTGGGGAAACAAAACTCAGCACCCCACGTTCCTAGTCTCAGTTTGCAGAGCTCCATGGGCACTCTCAAAGCAGTGCGAGTTGGCACAGGTGGCAGCTTGTCCCTTGGCGGAATGTTGATATTCATGGAAATCCAGCAAGCAGCCGGCTGCTAAGGGTGGAGGACCGACCTAGTACAGAGAAAGTCTTCTGCCCACCAAAACAAAACCCACTACCCGACATTCCAGGTCTCAGTTTGCAGAGCTCCGTGGGCACTCTCAAAGCAGCCTGAGATGGCACAGGTGGAAGCTTGTCCCTGGGCAGCATCATGTTATTCGTGGAAATCCAGCCTGCAACCGGCCCCTTAGGGCCGAGGGCCTACCTGGTACTGACAAAGGGTTCTTCCCGGGAAAACAAAACTCAGCACCCCACGTACCTGGTCTCATTTGGCAGAGCTCCATGGGCACTCTCAAAGCAGCCCGAGTTGGCACAGGTGGCAGATTGTCCCTGGGCGGCATCTTCAGATTCGTGGAAATCCAGCAGGCAGCCGGCCGCTAAGGGTGGAGGGCCGACCGAGTACAGAGAAAATCTTCTGCCCAGCAAAAAAAACCCACTCCCCGACATTCCTGGTCTCAGTTTGCAGAGCTCCGTGGGCACTCTCAAAGCAGCCCGAGTTTGCAAAGGTGGCAGATTGTTCCTGGGCGGCATCTTCAGATTCGTGGAAATCCAGCAGGCAGCCGGCCGCTAAGGGTGGAGGGCCGACCGAGTACAGAGAAAATCTTCTGCCCAGCTAAACAAAACCCACTCCCCGACGTTCCTGGTCTCAGTTTGCAGAGCTCCGTGGGCACTCTCAAAGCAGCCTGAGTTTGCACAGGAGGCAGCTTGTCCCTGGGCAGCATCTTGTTTTTCGCAGTAATCCAGCCTGCAACCGGCCCCTTGGCCACGAGGGCCTACCTGGTACTGACAAAGGCTTCTGCCTGGGAAAACAAAACTCAGCACCCCACGTTCCTGGTCTCAGTTTGCAGAGCTGCGTGGGCACTCTCAAAACAGCCCAAGTTGGCACAGGTGGCAGCTTGTCCCTGGGCGGCATCTTGATTTTCGTGGAAATCCAGCAGGCAGATGGCCCCTAAGGAACAAGGGCCTACCTGGTATTGACAAAGGCTTCTGCCTGGGGAAACAAAACCCACCACCCCACGTTCCTAGTCTCAGTTTGCAGAGCTCCATGGGCACTCTCAAAGCAGTGCGAGTTGGCACAGGTGGCAGCTTGTCCCTGGGCGGAATGTTGATATTCATGGAAATCCAGCAAGCAGCCGGCTGCTAAGGGTGGAGGACCGACCTAGTACAGAGAAAGTCTTCTGCCCACCAAAACAAAACCCACTACCCGACATTCCAGGTCTCAGTTTGCAGAGCTCCATGGGCACTCTCAAAGCAGACCAAGTTGGCACAGGTGGCAGCTTGTCCCTGGGCGGCACCTTGATTTTCGTGGAAATCCAGCCTGCAACTGGTCCCTTAGGGCCGAGGGCCTACCTGGTACTGACAAAGGCTTCTGCCGGGGGAAACACAACCCACCACACCACATTCCTGGTCTCAGTCTCCAGAGCTCCATGGGCACTCTCAAAGCAGTACGAGTTGGCACAGGTGGCAGCTTGTCCCTGGGCGGCATCTTGATATTCGTGGAAATCCAGCAGTCAGTCGGCCGCTAAGGGTGGAGGGCCGACCGAGTACAGAGAAAGTCTTCTGCCCACCAAAACAAAAATCAATCCCCGACGTTCCTCGTGTCAGTTTGCAGAGCTCCGTGGGCACTCTCAAAGCAGCCTGAGATGGCACAGGTGGCAGCTTGTCCCTGGGCAGCATCTTGTTAATCGTGGAAATCCAGCCTGCAACCGGCCCGTTAGGGCCGAGGGCCTACCTGGTACTGAAAAAGGCTTCTGCCCAGGAAAACAAAACTCAGCACCCCACGTACCTGGTCTCATTTGGCAGAGGTCCGTGGGCACTCTCAAAGCAGCCCGAGTTGGCACAGGTGGCAGCTTGTCCCTGGGCGGCATGTTGTTAGTCATGGAAATCCAGCAGATAGCCGGCCGCTAAGGGTGGAGGACCGACCTAGTACAGAGAAAGTCTTCTGCCCACCAAAACAATACCCACTACCCGACATTCCAGGTCTCAGTTTGCAGAGCTCCGTGGGCACTCTCATATCAGCACGAGTTTGCACAGGTGGCAGCTTGTCCCTGGGCAGCATCCTGTTATTCATGGAAATCCAGCCTGCAACCGGCCCCTTAGCCACGAGGGCCTACCTGGTACTGACAAAGGCTTCTGCCTGGGAAAACAAAACTCAGCACCCCGCGTTCCTGATCTCAGTTTGCAGAGCTCCATGGGCACTCTCAAAGCAGTACGAGTTGGCACAGGTGGCAGATTGTCCCTGGGCGGCATCTTCAGATTCGTGGAAATCCAGCAGGCAGCGGGCCGCTAAGGGTGGAGGGCCGACCGAGTACAGAGAAAGTCTTCTGCCCAGCAAAACAAAACCCACTCCCCGACATTCCTGGTCTCAGTTTGCAGAGCTCCGTGGGCACTCTCAAAGCAGCCCGAGTTTGCACAGGTGGCAGCTTGTCCCTGGGCAGCATCTTGTTATTCGTGGAAATCCAGCCTGCAACCGGCCCCTTAGGGCCGAGGGCCTACCTGGTACTCAAAAAGGCTTCTGCCTGGGAAAACAAAACTCAGCACCCCACGTACCTGGTCTCAGTTGGCAGAGGTCCGTGGGCACTCTCAAAGCAGCCCGAGTTGGCACAGGTGGCAGCTTGTCCCTGGGCGGCATGTTGTTATTCATGGAAATCCAGCAGTCAGCCGGCCGCTAAGGGTGGAGGACCGACCTAGTACAGAGAAAGTCTTCTGCCCAGCTAAACAAAACCCACTACCCGACGTTCCAGGTCTCAGTTTGCAGAGCTCCGTGGGCACTCTCAAAGCAGCCTGAGTTTGCACAGGAGGCAGCTTGTCCCTGGGCAGCATCTTGATATTAGGGGTAATCCAGCCTGCAACCGGCCCCATAGCCACGAGGGCCTACCTGGTAAAGACAAAGGCTTCTGCCTGGGAAAACAAAACTCAGCACGCCACGTTCCTGGTCTCAGTTTGCAGAGCTGCGTGGGCACTCTCAAAGCAGCCTGAGTTTGCACAGGAGGCAGCTTGTCCCTGGGCGGCATCTTGATTTTCGTGGAAATCCAGCAGGCAGACGGCCCCTAAGGAACAAGGGCCTACCTGGTATTGACAAAGGCTTCTGCCTGGGGAAACAAAACTCAGCACCCCACGTTCCTAGTCTCAGTTTGCAGAGCTCCATGGGCACTCTCAAAGCAGTGCGAGTTGGCACAGGTGGCAGCTTGTCCCTTGGCGGAATGTTGATATTCATGGAAATCCAGCAAGCAGCCGGCTGCTAAGGGTGGAGGACCGACCTAGTACAGAGAAAGTCTTCTGCCCACCAAAACAAAACCCACTACCCGACATTCCAGGTCTCAGTTTGCAGAGCTCCGTGGGCACTCTCAAAGCAGCCTGAGATGGCACAGGTGGAAGCTTGTCCCTGGGCAGCATCATGTTATTCGTGGAAATCCAGCCTGCAACCGGCCCCTTAGGGCCGAGGGCCTACCTGGTACTGACAAAGGGTTCTTCCCGGGAAAACAAAACTCAGCACCCCACGTACCTGGTCTCATTTGGCAGAGCTCCATGGGCACTCTCAAAGCAGCCCGAGTTGGCACAGGTGGCAGATTGTCCCTGGGCGGCATCTTCAGATTCGTGGAAATCCAGCAGGCAGCCGGCCGCTAAGGGTGGAGGGCCGACCGAGTACAGAGAAAATCTTCTGCCCAGCAAAAAAAAACCCACTCCCCGACATTCCTGGTCTCAGTTTGCAGAGCTCCGTGGGCACTCTCAAAGCAGCCCGAGTTTGCAAAGGTGGCAGATTGTCCCTGGGCGGCATCTTCAGATTCGTGGAAATCCAGCAGGCAGCCGGCCGCTAAGGGTGGAGGGCCGACCGAGTACAGAGAAAATCTTCTGCCCAGCTAAACAAAACCCACTCCCCGACGTTCCTGGTCTCAGTTTGCAGAGCTCCGTGGGCACTCTCAAAGCAGCCTGAGTTTGCACAGGAGGCAGCTTGTCCCTGGGCAGCATCTTGTTTTTCGCAGTAATCCAGCCTGCAACCGGCCCCTTGGCCACGAGGGCCTACCTGGTACTGACAAAGGCTTCTGCCTGGGAAAACAAAACTCAGCACCCCACGTTCCTGGTCTCAGTTTGCAGAGCTGCGTGGGCACTCTCAAAACAGCCCAAGTTGGCACAGGTGGCAGCTTGTCCCTGGGCGGCATCTTGATTTTCGTGGAAATCCAGCAGGCAGATGGCCCCTAAGGAACAAGGGCCTACCTGGTATTGACAAAGGCTTCTGCCTGGGGAAACAAAACCCACCACCCCACGTTCCTAGTCTCAGTTTGCAGAGCTCCATGGGCACTCTCAAAGCAGTGCGAGTTGGCACAGGTGGCAGCTTGTCCCTGGGCGGAATGTTGATATTCATGGAAATCCAGCAAGCAGCCGGCTGCTAAGGGTGGAGGACCGACCTAGTACAGAGAAAGTCTTCTGCCCACCAAAACAAAACCCACTACCCGACATTCCAGGTCTCAGTTTGCAGAGCTCCATGGGCACTCTCAAAGCAGACCAAGTTGGCACAGGTGGCAGCTTGTCCCTGGGCGGCACCTTGATTTTCGTGGAAATCCAGCCTGCAACTGGTCCCTTAGGGCCGAGGGCCTACCTGGTACTGACAAAGGCTTCTGCCGGGGGAAACACAACCCACCACACCACATTCCTGGTCTCAGTCTCCAGAGCTCCATGGGCACTCTCAAAGCAGTACGAGTTGGCACAGGTGGCAGCTTGTCCCTGGGCGGCATCTTGATATTCGTGGAAATCCAGCAGTCAGTCGGCCGCTAAGGGTGGAGGGCCGACCGAGTACAGAGAAAGTCTTCTGCCCACCAAAACAAAAATCAATCCCCGACGTTCCTCGTGTCAGTTTGCAGAGCTCCGTGGGCACTCTCAAAGCAGCCTGAGATGGCACAGGTGGCAGCTTGTCCCTGGGCAGCATCTTGTTAATCGTGGAAATCCAGCCTGCAACCGGCCCGTTAGGGCCGAGGGCCTACCTGGTACTGAAAAAGGCTTCTGCCCAGGAAAACAAAACTCAGCACCCCACGTACCTGGTCTCATTTGGCAGAGGTCCGTGGGCACTCTCAAAGCAGCCCGAGTTGGCACAGGTGGCAGCTTGTCCCTGGGCGGCATGTTGTTAGTCATGGAAATCCAGCAGATAGCCGGCCGCTAAGGGTGGAGGACCGACCTAGTACAGAGAAAGTCTTCTGCCCACCAAAACAATACCCACTACCCGACATTCCAGATCTCAGTTTGCAGAGCTCCGTGGGCACTCTCATATCAGCACGAGTTTGCACAGGTGGCAGCTTGTCCCTGGGCAGCATCCTGTTATTCATGGAAATCCAGCCTGCAAACGGCCCCTTAGCCACGAGGGCCTACCTGGTACTGACAAAGGCTTCTGCCTGGGAAAACAAAACTCAGCACCCCGCGTTCCTGATCTCAGTTTGCAGAGCTCCATGGGCACTCTCAAAGCAGTACGAGTTGGCACAGGTGGCAGATTGTCCCTGGGCGGCATCTTCAGATTCGTGGAAATCCAGCAGGCAGCGGGCCGCTAAGGGTGGAGGGCCGACCGAGTACAGAGAAAGTCTTCTGCCCAGCAAAACAAAACCCACTCCCCGACATTCCTGGTCTCAGTTTGCAGAGCTCCGTGGGCACTCTCAAAGCAGCCCGAGTTTGCACAGGTGGCAGCTTGTCCCTGGGCAGCATCTTGTTATTCGTGGAAATCCAGCCTGCAACCGGCCCCTTAGGGCCGAGGGCCTACCTGGTACTCAAAAAGGCTTCTGCCTGGGAAAACAAAACTCAGCACCCCACGTACCTGGTCTCAGTTGGCAGAGGTCCGTGGGCACTCTCAAAGCAGCCCGAGTTGGCACAGGTGGCAGCTTGTCCCTGGGCGGCATGTTGTTATTCATGGAAATCCAGCAGTCAGCCGGCCGCTAAGGGTGGAGGACCGACCTAGTACAGAGAAAGTCTTCTGCCCAGCTAAACAAAACCCACTACCCGACGTTCCAGGTCTCAGTTTGCAGAGCTCCGTGGGCACTCTCAAAGCAGCCTGAGTTTGCACAGGAGGCAGCTTGTCCCTGGGCAGCATCTTGATATTAGGGGTAATCCAGCCTGCAACCGGCCCCATAGCCACGAGGGCCTACCTGGTAAAGACAAAGGCTTCTGCCTGGGAAAACAAAACTCAGCACGCCACGTTCCTGGTCTCAGTTTGCAGAGCTGCGTGGGCACTCTCAAAACAGCCCGAGTTGGCACAGGTGGCAGCTTGTCCCTGGGCGGCATCTTGATTTTCGTGGAAATCCAGCAGGCAGACGGCCCCTAAGGATAGAGGGCCTACCTGGTATTGACAAACGCTTCTGCCCGGGGAAACAAAACCTACCACCCCACGTTCCTGGTCTCAGTTTGCAGAGCTCCATGGGCACTCTCAAAGCAGCCCGAGTTGGCACAGGTGGCAGCTTGTCCCTGGGCGGCATCTTGATATTCGTGGAAATCCAGCAGGCAGCCGGCCGCTAAGGTTGGATGGCCGACCTAGTACAGAGAAAGTCTTCTGCCCAGCAAAACAAAACCCACTCCCCGACGTTCCTCGTGTCAGTTTGCAGAGCTCCGTGGGCACTCTCAAAGCAGCCCGAGTTTGCACAGGTGGCAGCTTGTCCCTGGGCAGCATCTTGTTAGTCGTGGAAATCCAGCCTGCAACCGGCCCCTTAGGGTCGAGGGCCTACCTGGTACTGAAAAAGGCTTCTGCCCAGGAAAACAAAACTCAGCACCCCACGTACCTGGTCTCATTTGGCAGAGGTCCGTGGACACTCTCAAAGCAGCCCGAGTTGGCACAGGTGGCAGCTTGTCCCTGGGCGGCATGTTGTTATTCATGGAAATCCAGCAGATAGCCGGCCGCTAAGGGTGGAGGACCGACCTAGTACAGAGAAAGTCTTCTTCCCACCAAAACAATACCCACTACCGGACATTCCAGGTCTCAGTTTGCAGAGCTCCGTGGGCACTCTCAAATCAGCACGTGTTGGCACAGGAGGCAGCTTGTCCCTGGGCAGCATCTTGTTATTCGTGGAAATCCAGCCTGCAACCGGCCCCTTAAGGCCGAGGGCATACCGGGTACTGACAAAGGCTTCTGCCCAGGGAAACAAAATTCACAATCCCACGTTCCTGGTTTCAATTTGAAGACTTCCTTGGGCACTCCCAAAGCAGCCCGAGTTGGCACAGGTGGCAGCTGGTCCCTGGGCAGCTTCTTGATATTCATGGAAATCCAGCAGGCTGCCTGCCCTTATGGACCAAGGGCCTAGCTGGTACTGATAAAGGCTTCTGCCGGGGGAAACAAAACCCACCACCCCACGTTCCTGGTCTCAGTTTGCAGAGCTCCATGGGCACTCTCAAAGCAGACCAAGTTTTCACAGGCGGCAGCTTGTCCCTGGGCAGCATCTTGTTATTCGTGGAAATCCAGCCTGCAACCGGCCCCTTAGGCACGAGGGCCTACCTGGTACTGACAAAGGCTTCTGCCGGGGGAAACAAAACCCACCACACCACGTTCCTGGTCTCAGTTTGCAGAGCTCCATGGGCACTCTCAAAGCAGCCCAAGTTGGCACAGGTGGCAGCTTGTCCCTGGGCAGCATCTTGATTTTCGTGGAAATCCAGTCTGCAACTGGCCCCTTAGGGCCGAGGGCCTACCTGGTACTGACAAAGGCTTCTGCCGGGGGAAAGAAAACTCCGCACCCCACGTTCCTGGTCTCAGTTTGCAGAGCTCCGTGGGCACTCTCAAAGCAGCCTGAGTTTGCACAGGAGGCAGCTTGTCCCTGGGCGGCATCTTGATTTTCGTGGAAATCCAGCAGGCAGACGGCCCCTAAGGAACAAGGGCCTACCTGGTATTGACAAAGGCTTCTGCCTGGGGAAACAAAACTCAGCACCCCACGTTCCTAGTCTCAGTTTGCAGAGCTCCATGGGCACTCTCAAAGCAGTGCGAGTTGGCACAGGTGGCAGCTTGTCCCTTGGCGGAATGTTGATATTCATGGAAATCCAGCAAGCAGCCGGCTGCTAAGGGTGGAGGACCGACCTAGTACAGAGAAAGTCTTCTGCCCACCAAAACAAAACCCACTACCCGACATTCCAGGTCTCAGTTTGCAGAGCTCCGTGGGCACTCTCAAAGCAGCCTGAGATGGCACAGGTGGAAGCTTGTCCCTGGGCAGCATCATGTTATTCGTGGAAATCCAGCCTGCAACCGGCCCCTTAGGGCCGAGGGCCTACCTGGTACTGACAAAGGGTTCTTCCCGGGAAAACAAAACTCAGCACCCCACGTACCTGGTCTCAGTTTGCAGAGCTCCATGGGCACTCTCAAAGCAGCCCGAGTTGGCACAGGTGGCAGATTGTCCCTGGGCGGCATCTTCAGATTCGTGGAAATCCAGCAGGCAGCCGGCCGCTAAGGTTGGAGGGCCGACCGAGTACAGAGAAAGTCTTCTGCCCAGCAAAAAAAACCCACTCCCCGACATTCCTGGTCTCAGTTTGCAGAGCTCCGTGGGCACTCTCAAAGCAGCCCGAGTTTGCAAAGGTGGCAGCTTGTCCCTGGGCAGCATCTTGATTTTCGTGGAAATCCAGCCTGCAACCGGCCCCTTAGGGCCGAGGGCCTACCTGGTACTGAAAAAGGCTTCTGCTGGGAAAACAAAACTCAGCACCCCACGTTCCTGGTCTCAGTTGGCAGAGGTCCGTGGGCACTCTCAAAGCAGCCCGAGTTGGCACAGGTGGCAGCTTGTCCCTGGGCGGCATGTTGTTATTCATGGAAATCCAGCAGTCAGCCGGCCGCTAAGGGTGGAGGACCGACCTAGTACAGAGAAAGTCTTCTGCCCAGCTAAACAAAACCCACTACCCGACGTTCCAGGTTTCAGTTTGCAGAGCTCCGTGGGCACTCTCAAAGCAGCCTGAGTTTGCACAGGAGGCAGCTTGTCCCTGGGCAGCATCTTGTTATTCGGGGTAATCCAGCCTGCAACCGGCCCCATAGCCACGAGGGCCTACCTGGTACTGACAAAGGCTTCTGCCTGGGAAAACAAAACTCAGCACCCCACGTTCCTGGTCTCAGTTTGCAGAGCTGCGTGGGCACTCTCAAAACAGCCCGAGTTGGCACAGGTGGCAGCTTGTCCCTGGGCAGCATCCTGTTATTCATGGAAATCCAGCCTGCAACCGGCCCCTTAGGGCTAAGGGCCTACCTGGTACTGACAAAGGCGTTTGCCCAGGGAAACAAAATTCACCACCCCGCGTTCCTGATCTCAGTTTGCAGAGCTCCATGGGCACTCTCAAAGCAGCCCGAGTTGGCACAGGTGGCAGCTTGTCCCTGGGCAGCATCTTGATATTCGTGGAAATCCTGCTGCCAGCCTGCCCCTAAGGGACGATGGCCTACCTGGTACTGCAATGGCTTCTGCCTGGGGAAACAAAACTCAGGACCCCACGCTCCTGGTCTCAGTTTCCAGAGCTCTGTGGGCACTCTCAAAGCAGTACGAGTTGGCACAGGTGGCAGCTTGTCCCTGGGCAGCATCTTGATATTCGTGGAAACCCAGCAGTCAGCCGGCCGCTAAGGGTGGAGGACCGACCTAGTACAGAGAAAGTCTTTTGCCCAGCTAAACAAAACCCACTACCCGACGTTCCAGGTTTCAGTTTGCAGAGCTCCGTGGGCACTCTCAAAGCAGCCTGAGTTTGCACAGGTGGCAGCTTGTCCCTGGGCAGCATCTTGTTATTCGGGGTAATCCAGCCTGCAACCGGCCCTTTAGCCACGAGGGCCTACCTGGTACTGACAAAGGCTTCTGCCTGGGAAAACAAAACTCAGCACCCCACGTTCCTGGTCTCAGTTTGCAGAGCTGCGTGGGCACTCTCAAAACAGCCCGAGTTGGCACAGGTGGCAGCTTGTCCCTGGGCGGCATCTTGATTTTCGTGGAAATCCAGCAGGCAGACGGCCCCTAAGGAAAGAGGGCCTACCTGGTATTGACAAACGCTTCTGCCCGGGGAAACAAAACCTACCACCCCACGTTCCTGGTCTCAGTTTGCAGAGCTCCATGGGCACTCTCAAAGCAGCCCGAGTTGGCACAGGTGGCAGCTTGTCCCTGGGCGGCATCTTGATATTCGTGGAAATCCAGCAGGCAGCCGGCCGCTAAGGTTGGAGGGCCGACCTAGTACAGAGAAAGTCTTCTGCCCAGCAAAACAAAACCCACTACCCGACCTTCCTGGTCTCAGTTTGCAGAGCTCCGTGGGCACTCTCAAATTAGCACGAGTTTGCACAGGTGGCAGCTTGTCCCTGGGCAGCATCCTGTTATTCATGGAAATCCAGCCTGCAACCGGCCCCTTAGGGCCGAGGGCCAACCTGGTACTGACAAAGGCGTTTGCCCAGGGAAACAAAATTCATCACCCCGCGTTCCTGATCTCAGTTTGCAGAGCTCCATGGGCACTCTCAAAGCAGCCCGAGTTGGCACAGGTGGCAGCTTGTCCCTGGGCAGCATCTTGATATTCGTGGAAATCCTGCTGCCAGCCTGCCCCTAAGGGACGATGGCCTACCTGGTACTGCAAAGGCTTCTGCCTGGGGAAACAAAACTCAGCACCCCACGCTCCTGGTCTCAGTTTCCAGAGCTCTGTGGGCACTCTCAAAGCAGTACGAGTTGGCACAGGTGGCAGCTTGTCCCTGGGCGGCATGTTGTTATTCATGGAAATCCAGCAGATAGCCGGCCGCTAAGGGTGGAGGACCGACCTAGTACAGAGAAAGTCTTCTGCCCACCAAAACAATACCCACTACCCGACATTCCAGGTCTCAGTTTGCAGAGCTCCGTGGGCACTCTCATATCAGCACGAGTTTGCACAGGTGGCAGCTTGTCCCTGGGCAGCATCCTGTTATTCATGGAAATCCAGCCTGCAACCGGCCCCTTAGCCACGAGGGCCTACCTGGTACTGACAAAGGCTTCTGCCTGGGAAAACAAAACTCAGCACCCCGCGTTCCTGATCTCAGTTTGCAGAGCTCCATGGGCACTCTCAAAGCAGTACGAGTTGGCACAGGTGGCAGATTGTCCCTGGGCGGCATCTTCAGATTCGTGGAAATCCAGCAGGCAGCGGGCCGCTAAGGGTGGAGGGCCGACCGAGTACAGAGAAAGTCTTCTGCCCAGCAAAACAAAACCCACTCCCCGACATTCCTGGTCTCAGTTTGCAGAGCTCCGTGGGCACTCTCAAAGCAGCCCGAGTTTGCACAGGTGGCAGCTTGTCCCTGGGCAGCATCTTGTTATTCGTGGAAATCCAGCCTGCAACCGGCCCCTTAGGCACGAGGGCCTACCTGGTACTGACAAAGGCTTCTGCCGGGGGAAACAAAACCCACCACACCACGTTCCTGGTCTCAGTTTGCAGAGCTCCATGGGCACTCTCAAAGCAGCCCAAGTTGGCACAGGTGGCAGCTTGTCCCTGGGCGGCATCTTGATTTTCGTGGAAATCCAGTCTGCAACTGGCCCCTTAGGGCCGAGGGCCTACCTGGTACTGACAAAGGCTTCTGCCGGGGGAAAGAAAACTCCGCACCCCACGTTCCTGGTCTCAGTTTGCAGAGCTCCGTGGGCACTCTCAAAGCAGCCTGAGTTTGCACAGGAGGCAGCTTGTCCCTGGGCAGCATCTTGTTTTTCGCAGTAATCCAGCCTGCAACTGGCCCCTTGGCCACGAGGGCCTACCTGGTACTGACAAAGGCTTCTGCCTGGGAAAACAAAACTCAGCACCCCACGTTCCTGGTCTCAGTTTGCAGAGCTGCGTGGGCACTCTCAAAACAGCCCAAGTTGGCACAGGTGGCAGCTTGTCCCTGGGCGGCATCTTGATTTTCGTGGAAATCCAGCAGGCAGACGGCCCCTAAGGAACAAGGGCCTACCTGGTATTGACAAAGGCTTCTGCCTGGGGAAACAAAACTCAGCACCCCACGTTCCTAGTCTCAGTTTGCAGAGCTCCATGGGCACTCTCAAAGCAGTGCGAGTTGGCACAGGTGGCAGCTTGTCCCTTGGCGGAATGTTGATATTCATGGAAATCCAGCAAGCAGCCGGCTGCTAAGGGTGGAGGACCGACCTAGTACAGAGAAAGTCTTCTGCCCACCAAAACAAAACCCACTACCCGACATTCCAGGTCTCAGTTTGCAGAGCTCCGTGGGCACTCTCAAAGCAGCCTGAGATGGCACAGGTGGAAGCTTGTCCCTGGGCAGCATCATGTTATTCGTGGAAATCCAGCCTGCAACCGGCCCCTTAGGGCCGAGGGCCTACCTGGTACTGACAAAGGGTTCTTCCCGGGAAAACAAAACTCAGCACCCCACGTACCTGGTCTCAGTTGGCAGAGCTCCATGGGCACTCTCAAAGCAGCCCGAGTTGGCACAGGTGGCAGATTGTCCCTGGGCGGCATCTTCAGATTCGTGGAAATCCAGCAGGCAGCCGGCCGCTAAGGGTGGAGGGCCGACCGAGTACAGAGAAAGTCTTCTGCCCAGCAAAAAAAACCCACTCCCCGACATTCCTGGTCTCAGTTTGCAGAGCTCCGTGGGCACTCTCAAAGCAGCCCGAGTTTGCAAAGGTGGCAGCTTGTCCCTGGGCAGCATCTTGATTTTCGTGGAAATCCAGCCTGCAACCGGCCCCTTAGGGCCGAGGGCCTACCTGGTACTGAAAAAGGCTTCTGCTGGGAAAACAAAACTCAGCACCCCACGTTCCTGGTCTCAGTTGGCAGAGGTCCGTGGGCACTCTCAAAGCAGCCCGAGTTGGCACAGGTGGCAGCTTGTCCCTGGGCGGCATGTTGTTATTCATGGAAATCCAGCAGTCAGCCGGCCGCTAAGGGTGGAGGACCGACCTAGTACAGAGAAAGTCTTCTGCCCAGCTAAACAAAACCCACTACCCGACGTTCCAGGTTTCAGTTTGCAGAGCTCCGTGGGCACTCTCAAAGCAGCCTGAGTTTGCACAGGAGGCAGCTTGTCCCTGGGCAGCATCTTGTTATTCGGGGTAATCCAGCCTGCAACCGGCCCCATAGCCACGAGGGCCTACCTGGTACTGACAAAGGCTTCTGCCTGGGAAAACAAAACTCAGCACCCCACGTTCCTGGTCTCAGTTTGCAGAGCTGCGTGGGCACTCTCAAAACAGCCCGAGTTGGCACAGGTGGCAGCTTGTCCCTGGGCAGCATCCTGTTATTCATGGAAATCCAGCCTGCAACCGGCCCCTTAGGGCTAAGGGCCTACCTGGTACTGACAAAGGCGTTTGCCCAGGGAAACAAAATTCACCACCCCGCGTTCCTGATCTCAGTTTGCAGAGCTCCATGGGCACTCTCAAAGCAGCCCGAGTTGGCACAGGTGGCAGCTTGTCCCTGGGCAGCATCTTGATATTCGTGGAAATCCTGCTGCCAGCCTGCCCCTAAGGGACGATGGCCTACCTGGTACTGCAAAGGCTTCTGCCTGGGGAAACAAAACTCAGGACCCCACGCTCCTGGTCTCAGTTTCCAGAGCTCTGTGGGCACTCTCAAAGCAGTACGAGTTGGCACAGGTGGCAGCTTGTCCCTGGGCAGCATCTTGATATTCGTGGAAACCCAGCAGTCAGCCGGCCGCTCTGGGTGGACGGCCCACCTAGTACAGAGAAAGTCTTCTGCCCAGCAAAACAAAACCCACTACCCGACGTTCCTGGTCTCAGTTTGCAGAGCTCCGTGGGCACTCTCAAATCAGCACGTGTTGGCACAGGAGGCAGCTTGTCCATGGGCAGCATCTTGTTATTCGTGGAAATCCAGCCTGCAACCGGCCCCTTAAGGCCGAGGGCATACCGGGTACTGACAAAGGCTTCTGCCCAGGGAAACAAAATTCACAATCCCACGTTCCTGGTTTCAATTTGAAGACTTCCTTGGGCACTCCCAAAGCAGCCCGAGTTGGCACAGGTGGCAGCTGGTCCCTGGGCAGCTTCTTGATATTCATGGAAATCCAGCAGGCTGCCTGCCCTTATGGACCAAGGGCCTACCTGGTACTGACAAAGGCTTCTGCCGGGGGAAAGAAAACTCCGCACCCCACGTTCCTGGTCTCAGTTTGCAGAGCTCCGTGGGCACTCTCAAAGCAGCCTGAGTTTGCACAGGAGGCAGCTTGTCCCTGGGCAGCATCTTGTTTTTCGCAGTAATCCAGCCTGCAACTGGCCCCTTGGCCACGAGGGCCTACCTGGTACTGACAAAGGCTTCTGCCCGGGAAAACAAAACTCAGCACCCCACGTTCCTGGTCTCAGTTTGCAGAGCTGCGTGGGCACTCTCAAAACAGCCCAAGTTGGCACAGGTGGCAGCTTGTCCCTGGGCGGCATCTTGATTTTCGTGGAAATCCAGCAGGCAGACGGCCCCTAAGGAACAAGGGCCTACCTGGTATTGACAAAGGCTTCTGCCTGGGGAAACAAAACTCAGCACCCCACGTTCCTAGTCTCAGTTTGCAGAGCTCCATGGGCACTCTCAAAGCAGTGCGAGTTGGCACAGGTGGCAGCTTGTCCCTTGGCGGAATGTTGATATTCATGGAAATCCAGCAAGCAGCCGGCTGCTAAGGGTGGAGGACCGACCTAGTACAGAGAAAGTCTTCTGCCCACCAAAACAAAACCCACTACCCGACATTCCAGGTCTCAGTTTGCAGAGCTCCGTGGGCACTCTCAAAGCAGCCTGAGATGGCACAGGTGGAAGCTTGTCCCTGGGCAGCATCATGTTATTCGTGGAAATCCAGCCTGCAACCGGCCCCTTAGGGCCGAGGGCCTACCTGGTACTGACAAAGGGTTCTGCCCGGGAAAACAAAACTCAGCACCCCACGTACCTGGTCTCAGTTGGCAGAGCTCCATGGGCACTCTCAAAGCAGCCCGAGTTGGCACAGGTGGCAGATTGTCCCTGGGCGGCATCTTCAGATTCGTGGAAATCCAGCAGGCAGCGGGCCGCTAAGGGTGGAGGGCCGACCGAGTACAGAGAAAGTCTTCTGCCCAGCAAAAAAAACCCACTCCCCGACATTCCTGGTCTCAGTTTGCAGAGCTCCGTGGGCACTCTCAAAGCAGCCCGAGTTTGCAAAGGTGGCAGCTTGTCCCTGGGCAGCATCTTGTTATTCGTGGAAATCCAGCCTGCAACCGGCCCCTTAGGGCCGAGGGCCTACCTGGTACTGACAAAGGCTTCTGCTGGGAAAACAAAACTCAGCACCCCACGTACCTGGTCTCAGTTGGCAGAGGTCCGTGGGCACTCTCAAAGCAGCCCGAGTTGGCACAGGTGGCAGCTTGTCCCTGGGCGGCATGTTGTTATTCATGGAAATCCAGCAGTCAGCCGGCCGCTAAGGGTGGAGGACCGACCTAGTACAGAGAAAGTCTTCTGCCCAGCAAAACAAAACCCACTCCCCGACATTCCTGGTCTCAGTTTGCAGAGCTCCGTGGGCACTCTCAAAGCAGCCCGAGTTTGCACAGGTGGCAGCTTGTCCCTGGGCAGCATCTTGTTATTCGTGGAAATCCAGCCTGCAACCGGCCCCTTAGGCACGAGGGCCTACCTGGTACTGACAAAGGCTTCTGCCGGGGGAAACAAAACCCACCACACCACGTTCCTGGTCTCAGTTTGCAGAGCTCCATGGGCACTCTCAAAGCAGCCCAAGTTGGCACAGGTGGCAGCTTGTCCCTGGGCGGCATCTTGATTTTCGTGGAAATCCAGTCTGCAACTGGCCCCTTAGGGCCGAGGGCCTACCTGGTACTGACAAAGGCTTCTGCCGGGGGAAAGAAAACTCCGCACCCCACGTTCCTGGTCTCAGTTTGCAGAGCTCCGTGGGCACTCTCAAAGCAGCCTGAGTTTGCACAGGAGGCAGCTTGTCCCTGGGCAGCATCTTGTTTTTCGCAGTAATCCAGCCTGCAACTGGCCCCTTGGCCACGAGGGCCTACCTGGTACTGACAAAGGCTTCTGCCTGGGAAAACAAAACTCAGCACCCCACGTTCCTGGTCTCAGTTTGCAGAGCTGCGTGGGCACTCTCAAAACAGCCCAAGTTGGCACAGGTGGCAGCTTGTCCCTGGGCGGCATCTTGATTTTCGTGGAAATCCAGCAGGCAGACGGCCCCTAAGGAACAAGGGCCTACCTGGTATTGACAAAGGCTTCTGCCTGGGGAAACAAAACTCAGCACCCCACGTTCCTAGTCTCAGTTTGCAGAGCTCCATGGGCACTCTCAAAGCAGTGCGAGTTGGCACAGGTGGCAGCTTGTCCCTTGGCGGAATGTTGATATTCATGGAAATCCAGCAAGCAGCCGGCTGCTAAGGGTGGAGGACCGACCTAGTACAGAGAAAGTCTTCTGCCCACCAAAACAAAACCCACTCCCCGACATTCCAGGTCTCAGTTTGCAGAGCTCCGTGGGCACTCTCAAAGCAGCCTGAGATGGCACAGGTGGAAGCTTGTCCCTGGGCAGCATCATGTTATTCGTGGAAATCCAGCCTGCAACCGGCCCCTTAGGGCCGAGGGCCTACCTGGTACTGACAAAGGGTTCTTCCCGGGAAAACAAAACTCAGCACCCCACGTACCTGGTCTCAGTTGGCAGAGCTCCATGGGCACTCTCAAAGCAGCCCGAGTTGGCACAGGTGGCAGATTGTCCCTGGGCGGCATCTTCAGATTCGTGGAAATCCAGCAGGCAGCCGGCCGCTAAGGGTGGAGGGCCGACCGAGTACAGAGAAAGTCTTCTGCCCAGCAAAAAAAACCCACTCCCCGACATTCCTGGTCTCAGTTTGCAGAGCTCCGTGGGCACTCTCAAAGCAGCCCGAGTTTGCAAAGGTGGCAGCTTGTCCCTGGGCAGCATCTTGATTTTCGTGGAAATCCAGCCTGCAACCGGCCCCTTAGGGCCGAGGGCCTACCTGGTACTGAAAAAGGCTTCTGCTGGGAAAACAAAACTCAGCACCCCACGTTCCTGGTCTCAGTTGGCAGAGGTCCGTGGGCACTCTCAAAGCAGCCCGAGTTGGCACAGGTGGCAGCTTGTCCCTGGGCGGCATGTTGTTATTCATGGAAATCCAGCAGTCAGCCGGCCGCTAAGGGTGGAGGACCGACCTAGTACAGAGAAAGTCTTCTGCCCAGCTAAACAAAACCCACTACCCGACGTTCCAGGTTTCAGTTTGCAGAGCTCCGTGGGCACTCTCAAAGCAGCCTGAGTTTGCACAGGAGGCAGCTTGTCCCTGGGCAGCATCTTGTTATTCGGGGTAATCCAGCCTGCAACCGGCCCCATAGCCACGAGGGCCTACCTGGTACTGACAAAGGCTTCTGCCTGGGAAAACAAAACTCAGCACCCCACGTTCCTGGTCTCAGTTTGCAGAGCTGCGTGGGCACTCTCAAAACAGCCCGAGTTGGCACAGGTGGCAGCTTGTCCCTGGGCAGCATCCTGTTATTCATGGAAATCCAGCCTGCAACCGGCCCCTTAGGGCTAAGGGCCTACCTGGTACTGACAAAGGCGTTTGCCCAGGGAAACAAAATTCACCACCCCGCGTTCCTGATCTCAGTTTGCAGAGCTCCATGGGCACTCTCAAAGCAGCCCGAGTTGGCACAGGTGGCAGCTTGTCCCTGGGCAGCATCTTGATATTCGTGGAAATCCTGCTGCCAGCCTGCCCCTAAGGGACGATGGCCTACCTGGTACTGCAAAGGCTTCTGCCTGGGGAAACAAAACTCAGGACCCCACGCTCCTGGTCTCAGTTTCCAGAGCTCTGTGGGCACTCTCAAAGCAGTACGAGTTGGCACAGGTGGCAGCTTGTCCCTGGGCAGCATCTTGATATTCGTGGAAACCCAGCAGTCAGCCGGCCGCTCTGGGTGGACGGCCCACCTAGTACAGAGAAAGTCTTCTGCCCAGCAAAACAAAACCCACTACCCGACGTTCCTGGTCTCAGTTTGCAGAGCTCCGTGGGCACTCTCAAATCAGCACGTGTTGGCACAGGAGGCAGCTTGTCCATGGGCAGCATCTTGTTATTCGTGGAAATCCAGCCTGCAACCGGCCCCTTAAGGCCGAGGGCATACCGGGTACTGACAAAGGCTTCTGCCCAGGGAAACAAAATTCACAATCCCACGTTCCTGGTTTCAATTTGAAGACTTCCTTGGGCACTCCCAAAGCAGCCCGAGTTGGCACAGGTGGCAGCTGGTCCCTGGGCAGCTTCTTGATATTCATGGAAATCCAGCAGGCTGCCTGCCCTTATGGACCAAGGGCCTACCTGGTACTGACAAAGGCTTCTGCCGGGGGAAAGAAAACTCCGCACCCCACGTTCCTGGTCTCAGTTTGCAGAGCTCCGTGGGCACTCTCAAAGCAGCCTGAGTTTGCACAGGAGGCAGCTTGTCCCTGGGCAGCATCTTGTTTTTCGCAGTAATCCAGCCTGCAACTGGCCCCTTGGCCACGAGGGCCTACCTGGTACTGACAAAGGCTTCTGCCCGGGAAAACAAAACTCAGCACCCCACGTTCCTGGTCTCAGTTTGCAGAGCTGCGTGGGCACTCTCAAAACAGCCCGAGTTGGCACAGGTGGCAGCTTGTCCCTGGGCGGCATCTTGATTTTCGTGGAAATCCAGCAGGCAGACGGCCGCTAAGGAAAGAGGGCCTACCTGGTATTGACAAAGGCTTCTGCCTGGGGAAACAAAACTCAGCACCCCACGTTCCTAGTCTCAGTTTGCAGAGCTCCATGGGCACTCTCAAAGCAGTGCGAGTTGGCACAGGTGGCAGCTTGTCCCTTGGCGGAATGTTGATATTCATGGAAATCCAGCAAGCAGCCGGCTGCTAAGGGTGGAGGACCGACCTAGTACAGAGAAAGTCTTCTGCCCACCAAAACAAAACCCACTACCCGACATTCCAGGTCTCAGTTTGCAGAGCTCCGTGGGCACTCTCAAAGCAGCCTGAGATGGCACAGGTGGAAGCTTGTCCCTGGGCAGCATCATGTTATTCGTGGAAATCCAGCCTGCAACCGGCCCCTTAGGGCCGAGGGCCTACCTGGTACTGACAAAGGGTTCTGCCCGGGAAAACAAAACTCAGCACCCCACGTACCTGGTCTCAGTTGGCAGAGCTCCATGGGCACTCTCAAAGCAGCCCGAGTTGGCACAGGTGGCAGATTGTCCCTGGGCGGCATCTTCAGATTCGTGGAAATCCAGCAGGCAGCGGGCCGCTAAGGGTGGAGGGCCGACCGAGTACAGAGAAAGTCTTCTGCCCAGCAAAAAAAACCCACTCCCCGACATTCCTGGTCTCAGTTTGCAGAGCTCCGTGGGCACTCTCAAAGCAGCCCGAGTTTGCAAAGGTGGCAGCTTGTCCCTGGGCAGCATCTTGTTATTCGTGGAAATCCAGCCTGCAACCGGCCCCTTAGGGCCGAGGGCCTACCTGGTACTGACAAAGGCTTCTGCTGGGAAAACAAAACTCAGCACCCCACGTACCTGGTCTCAGTTGGCAGAGGTCCGTGGGCACTCTCAAAGCAGCCCGAGTTGGCACAGGTGGCAGCTTGTCCCTGGGCGGCATGTTGTTATTCATGGAAATCCAGCAGTCAGCCGGCCGCTAAGGGTGGAGGACCGACCTAGTACAGAGAAAGTCTTCTGCCCAGCTAAACAAAACCCACTACCCGACGTTCCAGGTTTCAGTTTGCAGAGCTCCGTGGGCACTCTCAAAGCAGCCTGAGTTTGCACAGGTGGCAGCTTGTCCCTGGGCAGCATCTTGTTATTCGGGGTAATCCAGCCTGCAACCGGCCCTTTAGCCACGAGGGCCTACCTGGTACTGACAAAGGCTTCTGCCTGGGAAAACAAAACTCAGCACCCCACGTTCCTGGTCTCAGTTTGCAGAGCTGCGTGGGCACTCTCAAAACAGCCCGAGTTGGCACAGGTGGCAGCTTGTCCCTGGGCGGCATCTTGATTTTCGTGGAAATCCAGCAGGCAGACGGCCCCTAAGGAAAGAGGGCCTACCTGGTATTGACAAACGCTTCTGCCCGGGGAAACAAAACCTACCACCCCACGTTCCTGGTCTCAGTTTGCAGAGCTCCATGGGCACTCTCAAAGCAGCCCGAGTTGGCACAGGTGGCAGCTTGTCCCTGGGCGGCATCTTGATATTCGTGGAAATCCAGCAGGCAGCCGGCCGCTAAGGTTGGAGGGCCGACCTAGTACAGAGAAAGTCTTCTGCCCAGCAAAACAAAACCCACTACCCGACCTTCCTGGTCTCAGTTTGCAGAGCTCCGTGGGCACTCTCAAATTAGCACGAGTTTGCACAGGTGGCAGCTTGTCCCTGGGCAGCATCCTGTTATTCATGGAAATCCAGCCTGCAACCGGCCCCTTAGGGCCGAGGGCCAACCTGGTACTGACAAAGGCGTTTGCCCAGGGAAACAAAATTCATCACCCCGCGTTCCTGATCTCAGTTTGCAGAGCTCCATGGGCACTCTCAAAGCAGCCCGAGTTGGCACAGGTGGCAGCTTGTCCCTGGGCAGCATCTTGATATTCGTGGAAATCCTGCTGCCAGCCTGCCCCTAAGGGACGATGGCCTACCTGGTACTGCAAAGGCTTCTGCCTGGGGAAACAAAACTCAGCACCCCACGCTCCTGGTCTCAGTTTCCAGAGCTCTGTGGGCACTCTCAAAGCAGTACGAGTTGGCACAGGTGGCAGCTTGTCCCTGGGCGGCATGTTGTTATTCATGGAAATCCAGCAGATAGCCGGCCGCTAAGGGTGGAGGACCGACCTAGTACAGAGAAAGTCTTCTGCCCACCAAAACAATACCCACTACCCGACATTCCAGGTCTCAGTTTGCAGAGCTCCGTGGGCACTCTCATATCAGCACGAGTTTGCACAGGTGGCAGCTTGTCCCTGGGCAGCATCCTGTTATTCATGGAAATCCAGCCTGCAACCGGCCCCTTAGCCACGAGGGCCTACCTGGTACTGACAAAGGCTTCTGCCTGGGAAAACAAAACTCAGCACCCCACGTTCCTGGTCTCAGTTTGCAGAGCTGCGTGGGCACTCTCAAAACAGCCCAAGTTGGCACAGGTGGCAGCTTGTCCCTGGGCGGCATCTTGATTTTCGTGGAAATCCAGCAGGCAGACGGCCCCTAAGGAACAAGGGCCTACCTGGTATTGACAAAGGCTTCTGCCTGGGGAAACAAAACTCAGCACCCCACGTTCCTAGTCTCAGTTTGCAGAGCTCCATGGGCACTCTCAAAGCAGTGCGAGTTGGCACAGGTGGCAGCTTGTCCCTTGGCGGAATGTTGATATTCATGGAAATCCAGCAAGCAGCCGGCTGCTAAGGGTGGAGGACCGACCTAGTACAGAGAAAGTCTTCTGCCCACCAAAACAAAACCCACTCCCCGACATTCCAGGTCTCAGTTTGCAGAGCTCCGTGGGCACTCTCAAAGCAGCCTGAGATGGCACAGGTGGAAGCTTGTCCCTGGGCAGCATCATGTTATTCGTGGAAATCCAGCCTGCAACCGGCCCCTTAGGGCCGAGGGCCTACCTGGTACTGACAAAGGGTTCTTCCCGGGAAAACAAAACTCAGCACCCCACGTACCTGGTCTCAGTTGGCAGAGCTCCATGGGCACTCTCAAAGCAGCCCGAGTTGGCACAGGTGGCAGATTGTCCCTGGGCGGCATCTTCAGATTCGTGGAAATCCAGCAGGCAGCCGGCCGCTAAGGGTGGAGGGCCGACCGAGTACAGAGAAAGTCTTCTGCCCAGCAAAAAAAAACCCACTCCCCGACATTCCTGGTCTCAGTTTGCAGAGCTCCGTGGGCACTCTCAAAGCAGCCCGAGTTTGCAAAGGTGGCAGCTTGTCCCTGGGCAGCATCTTGATTTTCGTGGAAATCCAGCCTGCAACCGGCCCCTTAGGGCCGAGGGCCTACCTGGTACTGAAAAAGGCTTCTGCTGGGAAAACAAAACTCAGCACCCCACGTTCCTGGTCTCAGTTGGCAGAGGTCCGTGGGCACTCTCAAAGCAGCCCGAGTTGGCACAGGTGGCAGCTTGTCCCTGGGCGGCATGTTGTTATTCATGGAAATCCAGCAGTCAGCCGGCCGCTAAGGGTGGAGGACCGACCTAGTACAGAGAAAGTCTTCTGCCCAGCTAAACAAAACCCACTACCCGACGTTCCAGGTTTCAGTTTGCAGAGCTCCGTGGGCACTCTCAAAGCAGCCTGAGTTTGCACAGGAGGCAGCTTGTCCCTGGGCAGCATCTTGTTATTCGGGGTAATCCAGCCTGCAACCGGCCCCATAGCCACGAGGGCCTACCTGGTACTGACAAAGGCTTCTGCCTGGGAAAACAAAACTCAGCACCCCACGTTCCTGGTCTCAGTTTGCAGAGCTGCGTGGGCACTCTCAAAACAGCCCGAGTTGGCACAGGTGGCAGCTTGTCCCTGGGCAGCATCCTGTTATTCATGGAAATCCAGCCTGCAACCGGCCCCTTAGGGCTAAGGGCCTACCTGGTACTGACAAAGGCGTTTGCCCAGGGAAACAAAATTCACCACCCCGCGTTCCTGATCTCAGTTTGCAGAGCTCCATGGGCACTCTCAAAGCAGCCCGAGTTGGCACAGGTGGCAGCTTGTCCCTGGGCAGCATCTTGATATTCGTGGAAATCCTGCTGCCAGCCTGCCCCTAAGGGACGATGGCCTACCTGGTACTGCAAAGGCTTCTGCCTGGGGAAACAAAACTCAGGACCCCACGCTCCTGGTCTCAGTTTCCAGAGCTCTGTGGGCACTCTCAAAGCAGTACGAGTTGGCACAGGTGGCAGCTTGTCCCTGGGCAGCATCTTGATATTCGTGGAAACCCAGCAGTCAGCCGGCCGCTCTGGGTGGACGGCCCACCTAGTACAGAGAAAGTCTTCTGCCCAGCAAAACAAAACCCACTACCCGACGTTCCTGGTCTCAGTTTGCAGAGCTCCGTGGGCACTCTCAAATCAGCACGTGTTGGCACAGGAGGCAGCTTGTCCATGGGCAGCATCTTGTTATTCGTGGAAATCCAGCCTGCAACCGGCCCCTTAAGGCCGAGGGCATACCGGGTACTGACAAAGGCTTCTGCCCAGGGAAACAAAATTCACAATCCCACGTTCCTGGTTTCAATTTGAAGACTTCCTTGGGCACTCCCAAAGCAGCCCGAGTTGGCACAGGTGGCAGCTGGTCCCTGGGCAGCTTCTTGATATTCATGGAAATCCAGCAGGCTGCCTGCCCTTATGGACCAAGGGCCTACCTGGTACTGACAAAGGCTTCTGCCGGGGGAAAGAAAACTCCGCACCCCACGTTCCTGGTCTCAGTTTGCAGAGCTCCGTGGGCACTCTCAAAGCAGCCTGAGTTTGCACAGGAGGCAGCTTGTCCCTGGGCAGCATCTTGTTTTTCGCAGTAATCCAGCCTGCAACTGGCCCCTTGGCCACGAGGGCCTACCTGGTACTGACAAAGGCTTCTGCCCGGGAAAACAAAACTCAGCACCCCACGTTCCTGGTCTCAGTTTGCAGAGCTGCGTGGGCACTCTCAAAACAGCCCAAGTTGGCACAGGTGGCAGCTTGTCCCTGGGCGGCATCTTGATTTTCGTGGAAATCCAGCAGGCAGACGGCCCCTAAGGAACAAGGGCCTACCTGGTATTGACAAAGGCTTCTGCCTGGGGAAACAAAACTCAGCACCCCACGTTCCTAGTCTCAGTTTGCAGAGCTCCATGGGCACTCTCAAAGCAGTGCGAGTTGGCACAGGTGGCAGCTTGTCCCTTGGCGGAATGTTGATATTCATGGAAATCCAGCAAGCAGCCGGCTGCTAAGGGTGGAGGACCGACCTAGTACAGAGAAAGTCTTCTGCCCACCAAAACAAAACCCACTACCCGACATTCCAGGTCTCAGTTTGCAGAGCTCCGTGGGCACTCTCAAAGCAGCCTGAGATGGCGCAGGTGGAAGCTTGTCCCTGGGCAGCATCATGTTATTCGTGGAAATCCAGCCTGCAACCGGCCCCTTAGGGCCGAGGGCCTACCTGGTACTGACAAAGGGTTCTGCCCGGGAAAACAAAACTCAGCACCCCACGTACCTGGTCTCAGTTGGCAGAGCTCCATGGGCACTCTCAAAGCAGCCCGAGTTGGCACAGGTGGCAGATTGTCCCTGGGCGGCATCTTCAGATTCGTGGAAATCCAGCAGGCAGCGGGCCGCTAAGGGTGGAGGGCCGACCGAGTACAGAGAAAGTCTTCTGCCCAGCAAAAAAAACCCACTCCCCGACATTCCTGGTCTCAGTTTGCAGAGCTCCGTGGGCACTCTCAAAGCAGCCCGAGTTTGCAAAGGTGGCAGCTTGTCCCTGGGCAGCATCTTGTTATTCGTGGAAATCCAGCCTGCAACCGGCCCCTTAGGGCCGAGGGCCTACCTGGTACTGACAAAGGCTTCTGCTGGGAAAACAAAACTCAGCACCCCACGTACCTGGTCTCAGTTGGCAGAGGTCCGTGGGCACTCTCAAAGCAGCCCGAGTTGGCACAGGTGGCAGCTTGTCCCTGGGCGGCATGTTGTTATTCATGGAAATCCAGCAGTCAGCCGGCCGCTAAGGGTGGAGGACCGACCTAGTACAGAGAAAGTCTTCTGCCCAGCTAAACAAAACCCACTACCCGACGTTCCAGGTTTCAGTTTGCAGAGCTCCGTGGGCACTCTCAAAGCAGCCTGAGTTTGCACAGGTGGCAGCTTGTCCCTGGGCAGCATCTTGTTATTCGGGGTAATCCAGCCTGCAACCGGCCCTTTAGCCACGAGGGCCTACCTGGTACTGACAAAGGCTTCTGCCTGGGAAAACAAAACTCAGCACCCCACGTTCCTGGTCTCAGTTTGCAGAGCTGCGTGGGCACTCTCAAAACAGCCCGAGTTGGCACAGGTGGCAGCTTGTCCCTGGGCGGCATCTTGATTTTCGTGGAAATCCAGCAGGCAGACGGCCCCTAAGGAAAGAGGGCCTACCTGGTATTGACAAACGCTTCTGCCCGGGGAAACAAAACCTACCACCCCACGTTCCTGGTCTCAGTTTGCAGAGCTCCATGGGCACTCTCAAAGCAGCCCGAGTTGGCACAGGTGGCAGCTTGTCCCTGGGCGGCATCTTGATATTCGTGGAAATCCAGCAGGCAGCCGGCCGCTAAGGTTGGAGGGCCGACCTAGTACAGAGAAAGTCTTCTGCCCAGCAAAACAAAACCCACTACCCGACCTTCCTGGTCTCAGTTTGCAGAGCTCCGTGGGCACTCTCAAATTAGCACGAGTTTGCACAGGTGGCAGCTTGTCCCTGGGCAGCATCCTGTTATTCATGGAAATCCAGCCTGCAACCGGCCCCTTAGGGCCGAGGGCCAACCTGGTACTGACAAAGGCGTTTGCCCAGGGAAACAAAATTCATCACCCCGCGTTCCTGATCTCAGTTTGCAGAGCTCCATGGGCACTCTCAAAGCAGCCCGAGTTGGCACAGGTGGCAGCTTGTCCCTGGGCAGCATCTTGATATTCGTGGAAATCCTGCTGCCAGCCTGCCCCTAAGGGACGATGGCCTACCTGGTACTGCAAAGGCTTCTGCCTGGGGAAACAAAACTCAGCACCCCACGCTCCTGGTCTCAGTTTCCAGAGCTCTGTGGGCACTCTCAAAGCAGTACGAGTTGGCACAGGTGGCAGCTTGTCCCTGGGCGGCATGTTGTTATTCATGGAAATCCAGCAGTCAGCCGGCCGCTAAGGGTGGAGGACCGACCTAGTACAGAGAAAGTCTTCTGCCCACCAAAACAATACCCACTACCCGACATTCCAGGTCTCAGTTTGCAGAGCTCCGTGGGCACTCTCAAATCAGCACGAGTTTGCACAGGTGGCAGCTTGTCCCTGGGCAGCATCCTGTTATTCATGGAAATCCAGCCTGCAACCGGCCCCTTAGCCACGAGGGCCTACCTGGTACTGACAAAGGCTTCTGCCTGGGAAAACAAAACTCAGCACCCCGCGTTCCTGATCTCAGTTTGCAGAGCTCCATGGGCACTCTCAAAGCAGTACGAGTTGGCACAGGTGGCAGATTGTCCCTGGGCGGCATCTTCAGATTCGTGGAAATCCAGCAGGCAGCGGGCCGCTAAGGGTGGAGGGCCGACCGAGTACAGAGAAAGTCTTCTGCCCAGCAAAACAAAACCCACTCCCCGACATTCCTGGTCTCAGTTTGCAGAGCTCCGTGGGCACTCTCAAAGCAGCCCGAGTTTGCACAGGTGGCAGCTTGTCCCTGGGCAGCATCTTGTTATTCGTGGAAATCCAGCCTGCAACCGGCCCCTTAGGGCCGAGGGCCTACCTGGTACTGAAAAAGGCTTCTGCCTGGGAAAACAAAACTCAGCACCCCACGTACCTGGTCTCAGTTGGCAGAGGTCCGTGGGCACTCTCAAAGCAGCCCGAGTTGGCACAGGTGGCAGCTTGTCCCTGGGCGGCATGTTGTTATTCATGGAAATCCAGCAGTCAGCCGGCCGCTAAGGGTGGAGGACCGACCTAGTACAGAGAAAGTCTTCTGCCCAGCTAAACAAAACCCACTACCCGACGTTCCAGGTCTCAGTTTGCAGAGCTCCGTGGGCACTCTCAAAGCAGCCTGAGTTTGCACAGGAGGCAGCTTGTCCCTGGGCAGCATCTTGTTATTCGGGGTAATCCAGCCTGCAACCGGCCCCATAGCCACGAGGGCCTACCTGGTACTGACAAAGGCTTCTGCCTGGGAAAACAAAACTCAGCACCCCACGTTCCTGGTCTCAGTTTGCAGAGCTGCGTGGGCACTCTCAAAACAGCCCGAGTTGGCACAGGTGGCAGCTTGTCCCTGGGCGGCATCTTGATTTTCGTGGAAATCCAGCAGGCAGACGGCCCCTAAGGAAAGAGGGCCTACCTGGTATTGACAAACGCTTCTGCCCGGGGAAACAAAACCTACCACCCCACGTTCCTGGTCTCAGTTTGCAGAGCTCCATGGGCACTCTCAAAGCAGCCCGAGTTGGCACAGGTGGCAGCTTGTCCCTGGGCGGCATCTTGATATTCGTGGAAATCCAGCAGGCAGCCGGCCGCTAAGGTTGGAGGGCCGACCTAGTACAGAGAAAGTCTTCTGCCCAGCAAAACAAAACCCACTCCCCGACGTTCCTCGTCTCAGTTTGCAGAGCTCCGTGGGCACTCTCAAAGCAGCCCGAGTTTGCACAGGTGGCAGCTTGTCCCTGGGCAGCATCTTGTTAGTCGTGGAAATCCAGCCTGCAACCGGCCCCTTAGGGCCGAGGGCCTACCTGGTACTGAAAAAGGCTTCTGCCCAGGAAAACAAAACTCAGCACCCCACGTACCTGGTCTCATTTGGCAGAGGTCCGTGGGCACTCTCAAAGCAGCCCGAGTTGGCACAGGTGGCAGCTTGTCCCTGGGCGGCATGTTGTTATTCATGGAAATCCAGCGGATAGCCGGCCGCTAAGGGTGGAGGACCGACGTAGTACAGAGAAAGTCTTCTGCCCACCAAAACAATACCCACTACCCGACATTCCAGGTCTCAGTTTGCAGAGCTCCGTGGGCACTCTCAAATCAGCACGAGTTTGCACAGGTGGCAGCTTGTCCCTGGGCAGCATCCTGTTATTCATGGAAATCCAGCCTGCAACCGGCCCCTTAGCCACGAGGGCCTACCTGGTACTGACAAAGGCTTCTGCCTGGGAAAACAAAACTCAGCACCCCGCGTTCCTGATCTCAGTTTGCAGAGCTCCATGGGCACTCTCAAAGCAGTACGAGTTGGCACAGGTGGCAGATTGTCCCTGGGCGGCATCTTCAGATTCGTGGAAATCCAGCAGGCAGCCGGCCGCTAAGGGTGGAGGGCCGACCGAGTACAGAGAAAGTCTTCTGCCCAGCTAAACAAAACCCACTCCCCGACATTCCTGGTCTCAGTTTGCAGAGCTCCGTGGGCACTCTCAAAGCAGCCCGAGTTTGCACAGGTGGCAGCTTGTCCCTGGGCAGCATCTTGTTATTCGTGGAAATCCAGCCTGCAACCGGCCCCTTAGGGCCGAGGGCCTACCTGGTACTGAAAAAGGCTTCTGCCTGGGAAAACAAAACTCAGCACCCCACGTACCTGGTCTCAGTTGGCAGAGGTCCGTGGGCACTCTCAAAGCAGCCCGAGTTGGCACAGGTGGCAGCTTGTCCCTGGGCGGCATGTTGTTATTCATGGAAATCCAGCAGTCAGCCGGCCGCTAAGGGTGGAGGACCGACCTAGTACAGAGAAAGTCTTCTTCCCACCAAAACAATACCCACTACCCGACATTCCAGGTCTCAGTTTGCAGAGCTCCGTGGGCACTCTCAAATCAGCACGTGTTGGCACAGGAGGCAGCTTGTCCCTGGGCAGCATCTTGTTATTCGTGGAAATCCAGCCTGCAACCGGCCCCTTAAGGCCGAGGGCATACCGGGTACTGAGAAAGGCTTCTGCCCAGGGAAACAAAATTCACAATCCCACGTTCCTGGTTTCAATTTGAAGACTTCCTTGGGCACTCCCAAAGCAGCCCGAGTTGGCACAGGTGGCACCTGGTCCCTGGGCAGCTTCTTGATATTCATGGAAATCCAGCAGGCTGCCTGCCCTTATGGACCAAGGGCCTAGCTGGTACTGATAAAGGCTTCTGCCGGGGGAAACAAAACCCACCACCCCACGTTCCTGGTCTCAGTTTGCAGAGCTCCATGGGCACTCTCAAAGCAGCCCGAGTTTTCACAGGTGGCAGCTTGTCCCTGGGCAGCATCTTGTTATTCGTGGAAATCCAGCCTGCAACCGGCCCCTTAGGCACGAGGGCCTACCTGGTACTGACAAAGGCTTCTGCCCAGGGAAACAAAACCCACCACCCCACGTTCCTGGTCTCAGTTTGCAGAGCTCCATGGGCACTCTCAAAGCAGCCCAAGTTGGCACAGGTGGCAGCTTGTCCCTGGGCGGCATCTTGATTTTCGTGGAAATCCAGTCTGCAACTGGCCCCTTAGGGCCGAGGGCCTACCTGGTACTGACAAAGGCTTCTGCCGGGGGAAAGAAAACTCCGCACCCCACGTTCCTGGTCTCAGTTTGCAGAGCTCCGTGGGCACTCTCAAAGCAGCCTGAGTTTGCACAGGAGGCAGCTTGTCCCTGGGCAGCATCTTGTTTTTCGCAGTAAAGCAGCCCGAGTCCAGCCTGCAACTGGCCCCTTGGCCCCTTACGAGGGCCTACCTGGTACTGACAAAGGCTTCTGCCCGGGAAAACAAAACTCAGCACCCCACGTTCCTGGTCTCAGTTTGCAGAGCTGCGTGGGCACTCTCAAAACAGCCCAAGTTGGCACAGGTGGCAGCTTGTCCCTGGGCGGCATCTTGATTTTCGTGGAAATCCAGCAGGCAGACGGCCCCTAAGGAACAAGGGCCTACCTGGTATTGACAAAGGCTTCTGCCTGGGGAAACAAAACTCAGCACCCCACGTTCCTAGTCTCAGTTTGCAGAGCTCCATGGGCACTCTCAAAGCAGTGCGAGTTGGCACAGGTGGCAGCTTGTCCCTTGGCGGAATGTTGATATTCATGGAAATCCAGCAAGCAGCCGGCTGCTAAGGGTGGAGGGCCGACCTAGTACAGAGAAAGTCTTCTGCCCACCAAAACAAAACCCACTCCCCGACATTCCAGGTCTCAGTTTGCAGAGCTCCGTGGGCACTCTCAAAGCAGCCTGAGATGGCACAGGTGGCAGCTTGTCCCTGGGCAGCATCATGTTATTCGTGGAAATCCAGCCTGCAACCGGCCCCTTAGGGCCGAGGGCCTACCTGGTACTGACAAAGGGTTCTTCCCGGGAAAACAAAACTCAGCACCCCACGTACCTGGTCTCAGTTGGCAGAGCTCCATGGGCACTCTCAAAGCAGCCCGAGTTGGCACAGGTGGCAGATTGTCCCTGGGCGGCATCTTCAGATTCGTGGAAATCCAGCAGGCAGCCGGCCGCTAAGGGTGGAGGGCCGACCTAGTACAGAGAAAGTCTTCTGCCAAGCAAAAAAAACCCACTCCCCGACATTCCTGGTCTCAGTTTGCAGAGCTCCGTGGGCACTCTCAAAGCAGCCCGAGTTTGCAAAGGTGGCAGCTTGTCCCTGGGCAGCATCTTGATTTTCGTGGAAATCCAGCCTGCAACCGGCCCCTTAGGGCCGAGGGCCTACCTGGTACTGAAAAAGGCTTCTGCTGGGAAAACAAAACTCAGCACCCCACGTTCCTGGTCTCAGTTGGCAGAGGTCCGTGGGCACTCTCAAAGCAGCCCGAGTTGGCACAGGTGGCAGCTTGTCCCTGGGCGGCATGTTGTTATTCATGGAAATCCAGCAGTCAGCCGGCCGCTAAGGGTGGAGGACCGACCTAGTACAGAGAAAGTCTTCTGCCCAGCTAAACAAAACCCACTACCCGACGTTCCAGGTTTCAGTTTGCAGAGCTCCGTGGGCACTCTCAAAGCAGCCTGAGTTTGCACAGGTGGCAGCTTGTCCCTGGGCAGCATCTTGTTATTCGGGGTAATCCAGCCTGCAACCGGCCCCATAGCCACGAGGGCCTACCTGGTACTGACAAAGGCTTCTGCCTGGGAAAACAAAACTCAGCACCCCACGTTCCTGGTCTCAGTTTGCAGAGCTGCGTGGGCACTCTCAAAACAGCCCGAGTTGGCACAGGTGGCAGCTTGTCCCTGGGCAGCATCCTGTTATTCATGGAAATCCAGCCTGCAACCGGCCCCTTAGGGCTAAGGGCCTACCTGGTACTGACAAAGGCGTTTGCCCAGGGAAACAAAATTCACCACCCCGCGTTCCTGATCTCAGTTTGCAGAGCTCCATGGGCACTCTCAAAGCAGCCCGAGTTGGCACAGGTGGCAGCTTGTCCCTGGGCAGCATCTTGATATTCGTGGAAATCCTGCTGCCAGCCTGCCCCTAAGGGACGATGGCCTACCTGGTACTGCAAAGGCTTCTGCCTGGGGAAACAAAACTCAGGACCCCACGCTCCTGGTCTCAGTTTCCAGAGCTCTGTGGGCACTCTCAAAGCCGACCAAGTTGGCACAGGTGGCAGCTTGTCCCTGGGCAGCATCTTGATATTCGTGGAAACCCAGCAGTCAGCCGGCCGCTCTGGGTGGACGGCCCACCTAGTACAGAGAAAGTCTTCTGCCCAGCAAAACAAAACCCACTACCCGACGTTCCTGGTCTCAGTTTGCAGAGCTCCGTGGGCACTCTCAAATCAGCACGTGTTGGCACAGGAGGCAGCTTGTCCATGGGCAGCATCTTGTTATTCGTGGAAATCCAGCCTGCAACCGGCCCCTTAAGGCCGACGGCATACCGGGTACTGACAAAGGCTTCTGCCCAGGGAAACAAAATTCACAATCCCACGTTCCTGGTTTCAATTTGAAGACTTCCTTGGGCACTCCCAAAGCAGCCCGAGTTGGCACAGGTGGCAGCTGGTCCCTGGGCAGCTTCTTGATATTCATGGAAATCCAGCAGGCTGCCTGCCCTTATGGACCAAGGGCCTACCTGGTACTGACAAAGGCTTCTGCCGGGGGAAAGAAAACTCCGCACCCCACGTTCCTGGTCTCAGTTTGCAGAGCTCCGTGGGCACTCTCAAAGCAGCCTGAGTTTGCACAGGAGGCAGCTTGTCCCTGGGCAGCATCTTGTTTTTCGCAGTAATCCAGCCTGCAACTGGCCCCTTGGCCACGAGGGCCTACCTGGTACTGACAAAGGCTTCTGCCCGGGAAAACAAAACTCAGCACCCCACGTTCCTGGTCTCAGTTTGCAGAGCTGCGTGGGCACTCTCAAAACAGCCCAAGTTGGCACAGGTGGCAGCTTGTCCCTGGGCGGCATCTTGATTTTCGTGGAAATCCAGCAGGCAGACGGCCCCTAAGGAACAAGGGCCTACCTGGTATTGACAAAGGCTTCTGCCTGGGGAAACAAAACTCAGCACCCCACGCTCCTGGTCTCAGTTTCCAGAGCTCTGTGGGCACTCTCAAAGCAGTACGAGTTGGCACAGGTGGCAGCTTGTCCCTGGGCGGCATGTTGTTATTCATGGAAATCCAGCAGATAGCCGGCCGCTAAGGGTGGAGGACCGACCTAGTACAGAGAAAGTCTTCTGCCCACCAAAACAATACCCACTACCCGACATTCCAGGTCTCAGTTTGCAGAGCTCCGTGGGCACTCTCATATCAGCACGAGTTTGCACAGGTGGCAGCTTGTCCCTGGGCAGCATCCTGTTATTCATGGAAATCCAGCCTGCAACCGGCCCTTTAGCCACGAGGGCCTACCTGGTACTGACAAAGGCTTCTGCCTGGGAAAACAAAACTCAGCACCCCGCGTTCCTGATCTCAGTTTGCAGAGCTCCATGGGCACTCTCAAAGCAGTACGAGTTGGCACAGGTGGCAGATTGTCCCTGGGCGGCATCTTCAGATTCGTGGAAATCCAGCAGGCAGCGGGCCGCTAAGGGTGGAGGGCCGACCGAGTACAGAGAAAGTCTTCTGCCCAGCAAAACAAAACCCACTCCCCGACATTCCTGGTCTCAGTTTGCAGAGCTCCGTGGGCACTCTCAAAGCAGCCCGAGTTTGCACAGGTGGCAGCTTGTCCCTGGGCAGCATCTTGTTATTCGTGGAAATCCAGCCTGCAACCGGCCCCTTAGGGCCGAGGGCCTACCTGGTACTGAAAAAGGCTTCTGCCCAGGAAAACAAAACTCAGCACCCCACGTACCTGGTCTCAGTTGGCAGAGGTCCGTGGGCACTCTCAAAGCAGCCCGAGTTGGCACAGGTGGCAGCTTGTCCCTGGGCGGCATGTTGTTATTCATGGAAATCCAGCAGTCAGCCGGCCGCTAAGGGTGGAGGACCGACCTAGTACAGAGAAAGTCTTCTGCCCAGCTAAACAAAACCCACTACCCGACGTTCCAGGTCTCAGTTTGCAGAGCTCCGTGGGCACTCTCAAAGCAGCCTGAGTTTGCACAGGAGGCAGCTTGTCCCTGGGCAGCATCTTGTTATTCGGGGTAATCCAGCCTGCAACCGGCCCCATAGCCACGAGGGCCTACCTGGTACTGACAAAGGCTTCTGCCTGGGAAAACAAAACTCAGCACCCCACGTTCCTGGTCTCAGTTTGCAGAGCTGCGAGGGCACTCTCAAAACAGCCCGAGTTGGCACAGGTGGCAGCTTGTCCCTGGGCGGCATCTTGATTTTCGTGGAAATCCAGCAGGCAGACGGCCCCTAAGGAAAGAGGGCCTACCTGGTATTGACAAACGCTTCTGCCCGGGGAAACAAAACCTACCACCCCACGTTCCTGGTCTCAGTTTGCAGAGCTCCATGGGCACTCTCAAAGCAGCCCGAGTTGGCACAGGTGGCAGCTTGTCCCTGGGCGGCATCTTGATATTCGTGGAAATCCAGCCTGCAACCGGCCCCTTAGGGTCGAGGGCCTACCTGGTACTGAAAAAGGCTTCTGCCCAGGAAAACAAAACTCAGCACCCCACGTACCTGGTCTCATTTGGCAGAGGTCCGTGGGCACTCTCAAAGCAGCCCGAGTTGGCACAGGTGGCAGCTTGTCCCTGGGCGGCATGTTGTTATTCATGGAAATCCAGCGGATAGCCGGCCGCTAAGGGTGGAGGACCGACGTAGTACAGAGAAAGTCTTCTGCCCAGCTAAACAAAACCCACTACCCGACGTTCCAGGTCTCAGTTTGCAGAGCTCCGTGGGCACTCTCAAAGCAGCCTGAGTTTGCACAGGAGGCAGCTTGTCCCTGGGCAGCATCTTGTTATTCGGGGTAATCCAGCCTGCAACCGACCCATAGCCACGAGGGCCTACCTGGTACTGACAAAGGCTTCTGCCTGGGAAAACAAAACTCAGCACGCCACGTTCCTGGTCTCAGTTTGCAGAGCTCCGTGGGCACTCTCAAAACAGCCCGAGTTGGCACAGGTGGCAGCTTGTCCCTGGGCGGCATCTTGATTTTCGTGGAAATCCAGCAGGCAGACGGCCCCTAAGGAAAGAGGGCCTACCTGGTATTGACAAACGCTTCTGCCCGGGGAAACAAAACCTAGCACCCCACGTTCCTGGTCTCAGTTTGCAGAGCTCCATGGGCACTCTCAAAGCAGCCCGAGTTGGCACAGGTGGCAGCTTGTCCCTGGGCGGCATCTTGATATTCGTCGAAATCCAGCAGGCAGCCGGCCGCTAAGGTTGGAGGGCCGACCTAGTACAGAGAAAGTCTTCTGCCCAGCAAAACAAAACCCACTCCCCGACGTTCCTCGTGTCAGTTTGCAGAGCTCCGTGGGCACTCTCAAAGCAGCCCGAGTTTGCACAGGTGGCAGCTTGTCCCTGGGCAGCATCTTGTTAGTCGTGGAAATCCAGCCTGCAACCGGCCCCGTAGGGTCGAGGGCCTACCTGGTACTGAAAAAGGCTTCTGCCCAGGAAAACAAAACTCAGCACCCCACGTACCTGGTCTCATTTGGCAGAGGTCCGTGGGCACTCTCAAAGCAGCCCGAGTTGGCACAGGTGGCAGCTTGTCCCTGGGCGGCATGTTGTTATTCATGGAAATCCAGCAGTCAGCCGGCCGCTAAGGGTGGAGGACCGACCTAGTACAGAGAAAGTCTTCTTCCCACCAAAACAATACCCACTACCCGACATTCCAGGTCTCAGTTTGCAGAGCTCCGTGGGCACTCTCAAATCAGCACGAGTTTGCACAGGTGGCAGCTTGTCCCTGGGCAGCATCCTGTTATTCATGGAAATCCAGCCTGCAACCGGCCCCTTAGCCACGAGGGCCTACCTGGTACTGACAAAGGCTTCTGCCTGGGAAAACAAAACTCAGCACCCCGCGTTCCTGATCTCAGTTTGCAGAGCTCCATGGGCACTCTCAAAGCAGTACGAGTTGGCACAGGTGGCAGATTGTCCCTGGGCGGCATCTTCAAATTCGTGGAAATCCAGCAGGCAGCCGGCCGCTAAGGGTGGAGGGCCGACCGAGTACAGAGAAAGTCTTCTGCCCAGCAAAACAAAACCCACTCCCCGACATTCCTGGTCTCAGTTTGCAGAGCTCCGTGGGCACTCTCAAAGCAGCCCGAGTTTGCACAGGTGGCAGCTTGTCCCTGGGCAGCATCTTGTTATTCGTGGAAATCCAGCCTGCAACCGGCCCCTTAGGGCCGAGGGCCTACCTGGTACTGAAAAAGGCTTCTGCCTGGGAAAACAAAACTCAGCACCCCACGTACCTGGTCTCAGTTGGCAGAGGTCCGTGGGCACTCTCAAAGCAGCCCGAGTTGGCACAGGTGGCAGCTTGTCCCTGGGCGGCATGTTGTTATTCATGGAAATCCAGCAGTCAGCCGGCCGCTAAGGTTGGAGGACCGACCTAGTACAGAGAAAGTCTTCTGCCCAGCTAAACAAAACCCACTACCCGACGTTCCAGGTCTCAGTTTGCAGAGCTCCGTGGGCACTCTCAAAGCAGCCTGAGTTTGCACAGGAGGCAGCTTGTCCCTGGGCAGCATCTTGTTATTCGGGGTACTCCAGCCTGCAACCGGCCCCATAGCCACGAGGGCCTACCTGGTACTGACAAAGGCTTCTGCCTGGGAAAACAAAACTCAGCACGCCACGTTCCTGGTCTCAGTTTGCAGAGCTGCGTGGGCACTCTCAAAACAGCCCGAGTTGGCACAGGTGGCAGCTTGTCCCTGGGCGGCATCTTGATTTTCGTGGAAATCCAGCAGGCAGACGGCCCCTAAGGATAGAGGGCCTACCTGGTATTGACAAACGCTTCTGCCCGGGGAAACAAAACCTACCACCCCACGTTCCTGGTCTCAGTTTGCAGAGCTCCATGGGCACTCTCAAAGCAGCACGAGTTGGCACAGGTGGCAGCTTGTCCCTGGGCGGCATCTTGATATTCGTGGAAATCCAGCAGGCAGCCGGCCGCTAAGGTTGGAGGGCCGACCTAGTACAGAGAAAGTCTTCTGCCCAGCAAAACAAAACCCACTCCCCGACGTTCCTCGTGTCAGTTTGCAGAGCTCCGTGGGCACTCTCAAAGCAGCCCGAGTTTGCACAGGTGGCAGCTTGTCCCTGGGCAGCATCTTGTTAGTCGTGGAAATCCAGCCTGCAACCGGCCCCTTAGGGTCGAGGGCCTACCTGGTACTGACAAAGGCTTCTGCCCAGGAAAACAAAACTCAGCACCCCACGTACCTGGTCTCATTTGGCAGAGGTCCGTGGGCACTCTCAAAGCAGCCCGAGTTGGCACAGGTGGCAGCTTGTCCCTGGGCGGCATGTTGTTATTCATGGAAATCCAGCAGATAGCCGGCCGCTAAGGGTGGAGGACCGACCTAGTACAGAGAAAGTCTTCTTCCCACCAAAACAATACCCACTACCCGACATTCCAGGTCTCAGTTTGCAGAGCTCCGTGGGCACTCTCAAATCAGCACGAGTTTGCACAGGTGGCAGCTTGTCCCTGGGCAGCATCCTGTTATTCATGGAAATCCAGCCTGCAACCGGCCCCTTAGCCACGAGGGCCTACCTGGTACTGACAAAGGCTTCTGCCTGGGAAAACAAAACTCAGCACCCCGCGTTCCTGATCTCAGTTTGCAGAGCTCCATGGGCACTCTCAAAGCAGTACGAGTTGGCACAGGTGGCAGATTGTCCCTGGGCGGCATCTTCAGATTCGTGGAAATCCAGCAGGCAGCGGGCCGCTAAGGGTGGAGGGCCGACCGAGTACAGAGAAAGTCTTCTGCCCAGCAAAACAAAACCCACTCCCCGACATTCCTGGTCTCAGTTTGCAGAGCTCCGTGGGCACTCTCAAAGCAGCCCGAGTTTGCACAGGTGGCAGCTTGTCCCTGGGCGGCATCTTGTTATTCGTGGAAAACCAGCCTGCAACCGGCCCCTTAGGGCCGAGGGCCTACCTGGTACTGAAAAAGGCTTCTGCCCGGGAAAACAAAACTCAGCACCCCACGTTCCTGGTCTCAGTTTGCAGAGCTGCGTGGGCACTCTCAAAACAGCCCAAGTTGGCACAGGTGGCAGCTTGTCCCTGGGCGGCATCTTGATTTTCGTGGAAATCCAGCAGGCAGACGGCCCCTAAGGAACAAGGGCCTACCTGGTATTGACAAAGGCTTCTGCCTGGGGAAACAAAACTCAGCACCCCACGTTCCTAGTCTCAGTTTGCAGAGCTCCATGGGCACTCTCAAAGCACTGCGAGTTGGCACAGGTGGCAGCTTGTCCCTTGGCGGAATGTTGATATTCATGGAAATCCAGCAAGCAGCCGGCTGCTAAGGGTGGAGGACCGACCTAGTACAGAGAAAGTCTTCTGCCCACCAAAACAAAACCCACTACCCGACATTCCAGGTCTCAGTTTGCAGAGCTCCGTGGGCACTCTCAAAGCAGCCTGAGATGGCACAGGTGGAAGCTTGTCCCTGGGCAGCATCATGTTATTCGTGGAAATCCAGCCTGCAACCGGCCCCTTAGGGCCGAGGGCCTACCTGGTACTGACAAAGGGTTCTGCCCGGGAAAACAAAACTCAGCACCCCACGTACCTGGTCTCAGTTGGCAGAGCTCCATGGGCACTCTCAAAGCAGCCCGAGTTGGCACAGGTGGCAGATTGTCCCTGGGCGGCATCTTCAGATTCGTGGAAATCCAGCAGGCAGCCGGCCGCTAAGGGTGGAGGGCCGACCGAGTACAGAGAAAGTCTTCTGCCCAGCAAAAAAAAACCCACTCCCCGACATTCCTGGTCTCAGTTTGCAGAGCTCCGTGGGCACTCTCAAAGCAGCCCGAGTTGGCACAGGTGGCAGCTTGTCCCTGGGCAGCATCTTGATTTTCGTGGAAATCCAGCCTGCAACCGGCCCCTTAGGGCCGAGGGCCTACCTGGTACTGAAAAAGGCTTCTGCTGGGAAAACAAAACTCAGCACCCCACGTACCTGGTCTCAGTTGGCAGAGGTCCGTGGGCACTCTCAAAGCAGCCCGAGTTGGCACAGGTGGCAGCTTGTCCCTGGGCGGCATGTTGTTATTCATGGAAATCCAGCAGTCAGCCGGCCGCTAAGGGTGGAGGACCGACCTAGTACAGAGAAAGTCTTCTGCCCAGCTAAACAAAACCCACTACCCGACGTTCCAGGTTTCAGTTTGCAGAGCTCCGTGGGCACTCTCAAAGCAGCCTGAGTTTGCACAGGAGGCAGCTTGTCCCTGGGCAGCATCTTGTTATTCGGGGTAATCCAGCCTGCAACCGGCCCCATAGCCACGAGGGCCTACCTGGTACTGACAAAGGCTTCTGCCTGGGAAAACAAAACTCAGCACCCCACGTTCCTGGTCTCAGTTTGCAGAGCTGCGTGGGCACTCTCAAAACAGCCCGAGTTGGCACAGGTGGCAGCTTGTCCCTGGGCGGCATCTTGATTTTCGTGGAAATCCAGCAGGCAGACGGCCCCTAAGGAAAGAGGGCCTACCTGGTATTGACAAACGCTTCTGCCCGGGGAAACAAAACCTACCACCCCACGTTCCTGGTCTCAGTTTGCAGAGCTCCATGGGCACTCTCAAAGCAGCCCGAGTTGGCACAGGTGGCAGCTTGTCCCTGGGCGGCATCTTGATATTCGTGGAAATCCAGCAGGCAGCCGGCCGCTAAGGTTGGAGGGCCGACCTAGTACAGAGAAAGTCTTCTGCCCAGCAAAACAAAACCCACTACCCGACCTTCCTGGTCTCAGTTTGCAGAGCTCCGTGGGCACTCTCAAATTAGCACGAGTTTGCACAGGTGGCAGCTTGTCCCTGGGCAGCATCCTGTTATTCATGGAAATCCAGCCTGCAACCGGCCCCTTAGGGCTAAGGGCCTACCTGGTACTGACAAAGGCGTTTGCCCAGGGAAACAAAATTCATCACCCCGCGTTCCTGATCTCAGTTTGCAGAGCTCCATGGGCACTCTCAAAGCAGCCCGAGTTGGCACAGGTGGCAGCTTGTCCCTGGGCAGCATCTTGATATTCGTGGAAATCCTGCTGCCAGCCTGCCCCTAAGGGACGATGGCCTACCTGGTACTGCAAAGGCTTCTGCCTGGGGAAACAAAACTCAGCACCCCACGCTCCTGGTCTCAGTTTCCAGAGCTCTGTGGGCACTCTCAAAGCAGTACGAGTTGGCACAGGTGGCAGCTTGTCCCTGGGCAGCATCTTGATATTCATGGAAACCCAGCAGTCAGCCGGCCGCTCTGGGTGGACGGCCCACCTAGTACAGAGAAAGTCTTCTGCCCAGCAAAACAAAACCCACTACCCGACGTTCCTGGTCTCAGTTTGCAGAGCTCCGTGGGCACTCTCAAATCAGCACGTGTTGGCACAGGAGGCAGCTTGTCCCTGGGCAGCATCTTGTTATTCATGGAAATCCAGCCTGCAACCGGCCCCTTAAGGCCGAGGGCATACCGGGTACTGACAAAGGCTTCTGCCCAGGGAAACAAAATTCACCATCCCACGTTCCTGGTTTCAATTTGAAGACTTCCTTGGGCACTCTCAAAGCAGCCCAAGTTGGCACAGGTGGCAGCTGGTTCCTGGGCAGCTTCTTGATATTCATGGAAATCCAGCAGGCTGCCTGCCTTTAAGGACCAAGGGCCTAGCTGGTACGGGAAAAGGCTTCTGCCGGGGGAAACAAAACCCACCACCCCACGTTCCTGGTCTCAGTTTGCAGAGCTCCATGGGCACTCTCAAAGCAGACCAAGTTGGCACAGGTGCCAGCTTGTCCCTGGGCGGCATCTTGATTTTCGTGGAAATCCAGTCTGCAACCGGCCCCTTAGGCACGAGGGCCTACCTGGTACTGACAAAGGCTTCTGCCGGGGGAAACAAAACCCACCACACCACGTTCCTGGTTTCAGTTTGCAGAGCTCCATGGGCACTCTCAAAGCAGCCCAAGTTGGCACAGGTGGCAGCTTGTCCCTGGGCGGCATCTTGATTTTCGTGGAAATCCAGTCTGCAACTGGCCCTTTAGGGCCGAGGGCCTACCTGGTAATGACAAAGACTTCTGCCGGGGGAAAGAAAACTCCGCACCCCACGTTCCTGGTCTCAGTTTGCAGAGCTCCGTGGGCACTCTCAAAGCAGCCTGAGTTTGCACAGGAGGCAGCTTGTCCCTGGGCAGCATCTTGTTTTTCACAGTAATCCAGACTGCAACTGGCCCCTTGGCCACGAGGGCCTACCTGGTACTGACAAAGGCTTCTGCCCGGGAAAACAAAACTCAGCACCCCACGTTCCTGGTCTCAGTTTGCAGAGCTGCGTGGGCACTCTCAAAACAGCCCGAGTTGGCACAGGTGGCAGCTTGTCACTGGGCGGCATCTTGATATTCGTGGAAATCCAGCAGGCAGACGGCCCCTAAGGAACCAGGGCCTACCTGGTATTGACAAAGGCTTCTGCCTGGGGAAACAAAACTCAGCACCCCACGTTCCTAGTCTCAGTTTGCAGAGCTCCATGGGCACTCTCAAAGCAGTGCGAGTTGGCACAGGTGGCAGCTTGTCCCTTGGCGGAATGTTGATATTCATGGAAATCCAGCAAGCAGCCGGCTGCTAAGGGTGGAGAACCGACCTACTACAGAGAAAGTCTTCTGCCCACCAAAACAAAACCCACTACCCGACATTCCAGGTCTCAGTTTGCAGAGCTCCGTGGGCACTCTCAAAGCAGCCTGAGATGGCACAGGTGGAAGCTTGTCCCTGGGCAGCATCTTGTTATTCGTGGAAATCCAGCCTGCAACCGGCCCCTTAGGGCCGAGGGCCTACCTGGTACTGACAAAGGATTTTGCCCGGGAAAACAAAACTCAGCACCCCACGTACCTGTTCTCAGTTGGCAGAGCTCCATGGGCACTCTCAAAGCAGCCCGAGTTGGCACAGGTGGCAGCTTGTCTCTGGGCGGCATCTTGATTTTCGTGGAAATCCAGCAGTCAGCCAGGAGCTAAGGGTGGAGGGCCCACCTAGTACAGAGAAAGTCTTCTGCCCAGCTAAACAAAACCCACTACCCGACGTTCCAGGTCTCAGTTTGCAGAGCTCCGTGGGCACTCTCAAAGCAGCCTGAGTTTGCACAGGAGGCAGCTTGTCCCTGAGCAGCATCTTGTTATTCGGGGTAATCCAGCCTGCAACCGGCCCCTTAGCCACGAGGGTCTACCTGGTACTGAAAAAGGCTTCTGCCTGGGAAAACAAAACTCAGCACCCCACGTTCCTGGTCTCAGTTTGCAGAGCTGCTTGGGCACTCTCAAATCAGCACGAGTTGGCACAGGTGGCAGCTTGTCCCTGGGCAGCATCTTGTTATTTGTGGAAATCCAGCCTGCAACCGGCCCCTTAGGGCCGAGGGCCTACCTGGTACTGACAAAGGCTTCTGCCCAGGGAAACAAAATTCACCATCCCACGTTCCTGGTTTCAATTTGAAGACTTCCTTGGGCACTCTCAAAGCAGCCCGAGTTGGCACAGGTGGCAGCTGGTTCCTGGGCAGCTTCTTGATATTCATGGAAATCCAGCAGCCTGCCTGCCCTTAAGGACCAAGGGCCTAGCTGGTACTGATAAAGGCTTCTGCCGGGGGAAACAAAACCCACTACCCGACGTTCCTGGTCTCAGTTTGCAGAGCTCCATGGGCACTCTCAAAGCAGACCAAGTTGGCACAGGTGGCAGCTTGTCCCTGGGCGGCATCTTGATTTTCGTGGAAATCCAGTCTGCAACTGGTCCCTTAGGGCCGAGGGCCTACCTGGTACTGACAAAGGCTTCTGCCGGGGGAAACAAAACCCACCACACCACATTCCAGGTCTCAGTCTCCAGAGCTCCATGGGCACTCTCAAAGCAGTACGAGTTGGCACAGGTGGCAGCTTGTCCCTGGGCGGCATCTTGATATTCGTGGAAATCCAGCAGTCAGCCGGCCGCTAAGGGTGGACGGCCGACCGAGTACAGAGAAAGTCTTCTGCCCAGCAAAACAAAACCCACTCCCCGACGTTCCTGGTCTCAGTTTGCAGAGCTCCGTGGGCACTCTCAAAGCAGCCCGAGTTGGCACAGGTGGCAGCTTGTCCCTGGGCAGCATCTTGTTATTCGTGGAAATCCAGCCTGCAACCGGCCCCTTAGGGCCGAGGGCCTACCTGGTACTGAAAAAGGCTTCTGCCCAGGAAAACAAAACTCAGCACCCCACGTACCTGGTCTCATTTGGCAGAGGTCCGTGGGCACTCTCAAAGCAGCCCGAGTTGGCACAGGTGGCAGCTTGTCCCTGGGCGGCATGTTGTCATTCATGGAAATCCAGCAGATAGCCGGCCGCTAAGGGTGGAGGACCGACCTAGTACAGAGAAAGTCTTCTGCCCAGCAAAACAAAACCCACTCCCCGACGTTCCAGGTCTCAGTTTGCAGAGCTCCGTGGGCACTCTCAAAGCAGCCCGAGTTTTCACAGGTGGCAGCTTGTCCCTGGGCGGCATCTTGATATTCGTGGAAATCCAGCAGGCAGCCGGCCGCTAAGGTTGGAGGGCCGACCTAGTACAGAGAAAGTCTTCTGCCCAGCAAAACAAAACCCACTACCCGACGTTCCTGGTCTCAGTTTGCAGAGCTCCGTGGGCACTCTCAAATTAGCACGAGTTTGCACAGGTGGCAGCTTGTCCCTGGGCAGCATCCTGTTATTCATGGAAATCCAGCCTGCAACCGGCCCCTTAGGGCTAAGGGCCTACCTGGTGCTGACAAAGGCGTTTGCCCAGGGAAACAAAACCCACCACCCCGCGTTCCTGATCTCAGTTTGCAGAGCTCCATGGGCACTCTCAAAGCAGCCCGAGTTGGCACAGGTGGCAGCTTGTCCCTGGGCGGCATCTTGATATTCGTGGAAATCCTGCTGCCAGCCTGCCCCTAAGGGACGATGGCCTACCTGGTACTGCAAAGGCTTCTGCCTGGGGAAACAAAACACAGCACCCCACGCTCCTGGTCTCAGTTTCCAGAGCTCCATGGGCACTCTCAAAGCAGTACGAGTTGGCACAGGTGGCAGCTTGTCCCTGGGCGGCATCTTGATATTCGTGGAAATCCAGCAGGCAGCCGGCCGCTAAGGGTGGAGGGCCGACCGAGTACAAATAAAGTCTTCTGCCCAGCAAAACAAAACCCACTCCCCGACGTTCCAGGTCTCAGTTTGCAGAGCTCCGTGGGCACTCTCAAAGCAGCCCGAGTTTGCACAGGTGGCAGCTTGTCCCTGGGCAGCATCTTGTTATTCGTGGAAATCCAGCCTGCAACCGGCCCCTTAGGGCCGAGGGCCTACCTGGTACTGAAAAAGGCTTCTGCCCAGGGAAACAAAATTCACCATCCCACGTTCCTGGTTTCAATTTGAAGACTTCCTTGGGCACTCTCAAAGCAGCCCGAGTTGGCACAGGTGGCAGCTGGTCCCTGGGCAGCTTCTTGATATTCATGGAAATCCAGCAGGCTGCCTGCCCTTATGGACCAAGGGCCTAGCTGGTACTGATAAAGGCTTCTGCCCTGGGAAACAAAACCCACCACCCCACGTTCCTGGTCTCAGTTTGCAGAGCTCCATGGGCACTCTCAAAGCAGCGCGAGTTGGCACAGGTGGCAGCTTGTCCCTGGGCGGCATCTTGATTTTCGTGGAAATCCTGCCGCCAGCCTGCCCCTAAGGGACGAGGGCCTATCAGGTACTGCTAAGGCTTCTGCCCGGGGAAAGAAAACTTAGCACCCCACGTTCCTGGTCTCAGTTTGCAGAGATCCGTGGGAACTCTCAAAGAAGCACGAGTTGGCACAGGTGGCAGCTTGTCCCTGGGCGGCATCTTGATATTCTTGGAAACCCAGCTGGCACCCTGCCCCTAAGGAACAAGGGCATATCTGGTACTGACATAGGCTTCTGCCCAGCAAAACAAAACCCACCACCCCACGTTCCTGGTCTCAGTTTGCAGAGTTCCGTGGGCACTCTCAAAGCAGCCCAAGTTGGCACGGGTGGCAGCTTGTCCGTGGGCGGCATCTTGATATTCGTGGAAATCCGGCAGGCAGCCGGCTGCTAAGGGTGGAGGGCCCACCTAGTACAAAAAAGTCTTCTGCCCAGCAAAACAAAACCCACTACCCGACGTTCCAGGTCTCAGTTTGCAGAGCTCCGTGGGCACTCTCAAAGCAGCCCGAGTTTGCACAGGTGGCAGCTTGTCCCTGGGCAGCATCTTGTTATTCGTGGAAATCCAGCCTGCAACCGGCCCCATAGGGCCGAGGGCCTACCTGGTACTGAAAAAGGCTTCTGCCCAGGGAAACAAAATTCACCATCCCACGTTCCTGGTTTCAATTTGAAGACTTCCTTGGGCACTCTCAAAGCAGCCCGAGTTGGCACAGGTGGCAGCTGGTCCCTGGGCAGCTTCTTGATATTCATGGAAATCCAGCAGGCTGCCTGCCCTTATGGACCAAGGGCCTAGCTGGTACTGATAAAGGCTTCTGCCGGGGGAAACAAAACCCACTACCCGACGTTCCTGGTCTCAGTTTGCAGAGATCCATGGGCACTCTCTAAGCAGCCCAAGTTGGCACAGGTGGCAGCTTGTCCCTGGGCGGAATCTTGATTTTCGTGGAAATCCTGTTGCCAGCCTGCCCCTAAGCGTCGAGGGCCAACCTGGTACTGCAAATGCTTCTGCCCGGGGAAAGAAAACTCAGCACCCCACGTTCCTGGTCTCAGTTGGCAGAGCTCCATGGGCACTCTCAAAGCAGCCCGAGTTGGCACAGGTGGCAGCTTGTCCCTGGGCGGCATCTTGATATTCGTGGAAATCCAGTAGTCAGCCGGCCGCTAAGGGTGGAGGGCCCACCTAGTATAGAGAAAGTCTTCTGCCCAGCTAAACAAAACCCACTACCCGACGTTCCAGGTCTCAGTTTGCAGAGCTCCGTGGGCACTCTCAAAGCAGCCTGAGTTGGCACAGGAGGCAGCTTGTCCCTGGGCAGCATCTTGTTTTTCGCAGTAATCCAGCCTGCAACCGGCCCCTTAGCCACGAGGGCCTACCTGGTACTGACAAAGGCTTCTGCCTGGGAAAACAAAACTCAGCACCCCACGTTCCTGGTCTCAGTTTGCAGAGCTGCGTGGGCACTCTCAAAACAGCCCGAGTTGGCACAGGTGGCAGCTTGTCCCTGGGCGGCATCTTGATATTCGTGGAAATCCAGCAGTCAGCCGGCCGCTAAGGGTGGACGGCCGACCGAGTACAGAGAAAGTCTTCTGCCCAGCAAAACAAAACCCACTCCCCGACGTTCCTGGTCTCAGTTTGCAGAGCTCCGTGGGCACTCTCAAAGCAGCCCGAGTTGGCACAGGTGGCAGCTTGTCCCTGGGCAGCATCTTGTTATTCGTGGAAATCCAGCCTGCAACCGGCCCCTTAGGGCCGAGGGCCTACCTGGTACTGAAAAAGGCTTCTGCCCAGGAAAACAAAACTCAGCACCCCACGTACCTCGTCTCATTTGGCAGAGGTCCGTGGGCACTCTCAAAGCAGCCCGAGTTGGCACAGGTGGCAGCTTGTCCCTGGGCGGCATGTTGTCATTCATGGAAATCCAGCAGATAGCCGGCCGCTAAGGGTGGAGGACCGACCTAGTACAGAGAAAGTCTTCTGCCCAGCAAAACAAAACCCACTCCCCGACGTTCCAGGTCTCAGTTTGCAGAGCTCCGTGGGCACTCTCAAAGCAGCCCGAGTTTGCACAGGTGGAAGCTTGTCCCTGGGCAGCATCTTGTTATTCGTGGAAATCCAGCCTGCAACCGGCCCCTTAGGGCCGAGGGCCTACCTGGTACTGAAAAAGGCTTCTGCCTGGGAAAACAAAACTCAGCACCCCACGTACCTGGTCTCATTTGGCAGAGGTCCGTGGGCACTCTCAAAGCAGCCCGAGTTGGCACAGGTGGCAGCTTGTCCCTGGGCGGCATGTTGTTATTCATGGAAATCCAGCAGTCAGCCGGCCGCTAAGGGTGGAGGACCGACCTAGTACAGAGAAAGTCTTCTGCCCAGCTAAACAAAACCCACTACCCGACGTTCCAGGTCTCAGTTTGCAGAGCTCCGTGGGCACTCTCAATGCAGCCTGAGTTTGCACAGGAGGCAGCTTGTCCCTGGGCAGCATCTTGTTATTCGGGGTAATCCAGCCTGCAACTGGCCCCTTAGGGCCGAGGGCCTACCTGGTACTGACAAAGGCTTCTGCCTGGGAAAACAAAACTCAGCACCCCACGTTCCTGGTCTCAGTTTGCAGAGCTGCGTGGGCACTCTCAAAACAGCCCGAGTTGGCACAGGTGGCAGCTTGTCCCTGGGCGGCATCTTGATTTTCGTGGAAATCCAGCAGGCAGACGGCCGCTAAGGAAAGAGGGCCTACCTGGTATTGGAAAAGGCTTCTGCCCGGGGAAACAAAACCTACCACCCCACGTTCCTGGTCTCAGTTTGCAGAGCTCCGTGGGCACTCTCAAAGCAGCCCGAGTTTTCACAGGTGGCAGCTTGTCCCTGGGCGGCATCTTGATATTCGTGGAAATCCAGCAGGCAGCCGGCCGCTAAGGTTGGAGGGCCGACCTAGTACAGAGAAAGTCTTCTGCCCAGCAAAACAAAACCCACTACCCGACGTTCCTGGTCTCAGTTTGCAGAGCTCCGTGGGCACTCTCAAATTAGCACGAGTTTGCACAGGTGGCAGCTTGTCCCTGGGCAGCATCCTGTTATTCATGGAAATCCAGCCTGCAACCGGCCCCTTAGGGCTAAGGGCCTACCTGGTGCTGACAAAGGCGTTTGCCCAGGGAAACAAAACCCACCACCCCGCGTTCCTGATCTCAGTTTGCAGAGCTCCATGGGCACTCTCAAAGCAGCCCGAGTTGGCACAGGTGGCAGCTTGTCCCTGGGCGGCATCTTGATATTCGTGGAAATCCTGCTGCCAGCCTGCCCCTAAGGGACGATGGCCTACCTGGTACTGCAAAGGCTTCTGCCTGGGGAAACAAAACACAGCACCCCACGCTCCTGGTCTCAGTTTCCAGAGCTCCATGGGCACTCTCAAAGCAGTACGAGTTGGCACAGGTGGCAGCTTGTCCCTGGGCGGCATCTTGATATTCGTGGAAATCCAGCAGGCAGCCGGCCGCTAAGGGTGGAGGGCCGACAGAGTACAAATAAAGTCTTCTGCCCAGCAAAACAAAACCCACTCCCCGACGTTCCAGGTCTCAGTTTGCAGAGCTCCGTGGGCACTCTCAAAGCAGCCCGAGTTTGCACAGGTGGCAGCTTGTCCCTGGGCAGCATCTTGTTATTCGTGGAAATCCAGCCTGCAACCGGCCCCTTAGGGCCGAGGGCCTACCTGGTACTGAAAAAGGCTTCTGCCCAGGGAAACAAAATTCACCATCCCACGTTCCTGGTTTCAATTTGAAGACTTCCTTGGGCACTCTCAAAGCAGCCCGAGTTGGCACAGGTGGCAGCTGGTCCCTGGGCAGCTTCTTGATATTCATGGAAATCCAGCAGGCTGCCTGCCCTTATGGACCAAGGGCCTAGCTGGTACTGATAAAGGCTTCTGCCGGGGGAAACAAAACCCACCACCCCACGTTCCTGGTCTCAGTTTGCAGAGCTCCATGGGCACTCTCAAAGCAGACCAAGTTGGCACAGGTGGCAGCTTGTCCCTGGGCGGCATCTTGATTTTCGTGGAAATCCTGTTGCCAGCCTGCCCCTAAGGGACGAGGGCCTATCAGGTACTGCTAAGGCTTCTGCCCGGGGAAAGAAAACTTAGCACCCCACGTTCCTGGTCTCAGTTTGCAGAGATCCGTGGGAACTCTCAAAGAAGCACGAGTTGGCACAGGTGGCAGCTTGTCCCTGGGCGGCATCTTGATATTCTTGGAAACCCAGCTGGCACCCTGCCCCTAAGGAACAAGGGCATATCTGGTACTGACATAGGCTTCTGCCCAGCAAAACAAAACCCACCACCCCACGTTCCTGGTCTCAGTTTGCAGAGTTCCGTGGGCACTCTCAAAGCAGCCCAAGTTGGCACGGGTGGCAGCTTGTCCGTGGGCGGCATCTTGATATTCGTGGAAATCCGGCAGGCAGCCGGCTGCTAAGGGTGGAGGGCCCACCTAGTACAAAGAAAGTCTTCTGCCCAGCAAAACAAAACCCACTACCCGACGTTCCAGGTCTCAGTTTGCAGAGCTCCGTGGGCACTCTCAAAGCAGCCCGAGTTTGCACAGGTGGCAGCTTCTCCCTGGGCAGCATCTTGTTATTCGTGGAAATCCAGCCTGCAACCGGCCCCATAGGGCCGAGGGCCTACCTGGTACTGACAAAGGCTTCTGCCCAGGGAAACAAAATTCACCATCCCACGTTCCTGGTTTCAATTTGAAGACTTCCTTGGGCACTCTCAAAGCAGCCCGAGTTGGCACAGGTGGCAGCTGGTCCCTGGGCAGCTTCTTGATATTCATGGAAATCCAGCAGGCTGCCTGCCCTTATGGACCAAGGGCCTAGCTGGTACTGATAAAGGCTTCTGCCGGGGGAAACAAAACCCACTACCCGACGTTCCTGGTCTCAGTTTGCAGAGATCCATGGGCACTCTCTAAGCAGCCCAAGTTGGCACAGGTGGCAGCTTGTCCCTGGGCGGAATCTTGATTTTCGTGGAAATCCTGTTGCCAGCCTGCCCCTAAGCGTCGAGGGCCAATCTGGTACTGCAAATGCTTCTGCCCGGGGAAAGAAAACTCAGCACCCCACGTTCCTGGTCTCAGTTGGCAGAGCTCCATGGGCACTCTCAAAGCAGCCCGAGTTGGCACAGGTGGCAGCTTGTCCCTGGGCGGCATCTTGATATTCGTGGAAATCCAGTAGTCAGCCGGCCGCTAAGGGTGGAGGGCCCACCTAGTATAGAGAAAGTCTTCTGCCCAGCTAAACAAAACCCACTACCCGACGTTCCAGGTCTCAGTTTGCAGAGCTCCGTGGGCACTCTCAAAGCAGCCTGAGTTGGCACAGGAGGCAGCTTGTCCCTGGGCAGCATCTTGTTTTTCGCAGTAATCCAGCCTGCAACCGGCCCCTTAGCCACGAGGGCCTACCTGGTACTGACAAAGGCTTCTGCCTGGGAAAACAAACCTCAGCACCCCACGTTCCTGGTCTCAGTTTGCAGAGCTGCGTGGGCACTCTCAAAACAGCCCGAGTTGGCACAGGTGGCAGCTTGTCCCTGGGCGGCATCTTGATATTCGTGGAAATCCAGCAGTCAGCCGGCCGCTAAGGGTGGACGGCCGACCGAGTACAGAGAAAGTCTTCTGCCCAGCAAAACAAAACCCACTCCCCGACGTTCCTGGTCTCAGTTTGCAGAGCTCCGTGGGCACTCTCAAAGCAGCCCGAGTTGGCACAGGTGGCAGCTTGTCCCTGGGCAGCATCTTGTTATTCGTGGAAATCCAGCCTGCAACCGGCCCCTTAGGGGCCGAGGGCCTACCTGGTACTGAAAAAGGCTTCTGCCCAGGAAAACAAAACTCAGCACCCCACGTACCTCGTCTCATTTGGCAGAGGTCCGTGGGCACTCTCAAAGCAGCCCGAGTTGGCACAGGTGGCAGCTTGTCCCTGGGCGGCATGTTGTCATTCATGGAAATCCAGCAGATAGCCGGCCGCTAAGGGTGGAGGACCGACCTAGTACAGAGAAAGTCTTCTGCCCAGCTAAACAAAACCCACTCCCCGACGTTCCAGGTCTCAGTTTGCAGAGCTCCGTGGGCACTCTCAAAGCAGCCCGAGTTTGCACAGGTGGCAGCTTGTCCCTGGGCAGCATCTTGTTATTCGTGGAAATCCAGCCTGCAACCAGCCCCTTAGGGCCGAGGGCCTACCTGGTACTGAAAAAGGCTTCTGCCTGGGAAAACAAAACTCAGCACCCCACGTACCTGGTCTCATTTGGCAGAGGTCCGTGGGCACTCTCAAAGCAGCCCGAGTTGGCACAGGTGGCAGCTTGTCCCTGGGCGGCATGTTGTTATTCATGGAAATCCAGCAGTCAGCCGGCCGCTAAGGGTGGAGGACCGACCTAGTACAGAGAAAGTCTTCTGCCCAGCTAAACAAAACCCACTACCCGACGTTCCAGGTCTCAGTTTGCAGAGCTCCGTGGGCACTCTCAATGCAGCCTGAGTTTGCACAGGAGGCAGCTTGTCCCTGGGCAGCATCTTGTTATTCGGGGTAATCCAGCCTGCAACTGGCCCCTTAGGGCCGAGGGCCTACCTGGTACTGACAAAGGCTTCTGCCTGGGAAAACAAAACTCAGCACCCCACGTTCCTGGTCTCAGTTTGCAGAGCTGCGTGGGCACTCTCAAAGCAGCCCGAGTTGGCACAGGTGGCAGCTTGTCCCTGGGCGGCATCTTGATTTTCGTGGAAATCCAGCAGGCAGACGGCCGCTAAGGAAAGAGGGCCTACCTGGTATTGAAAAAGGCTTCTGCCCGGGGAAACAAAACCTACCACCCCACGTTCCTGGTCTCAGTTTGCAGAGCTCCGTGGGCACTCTCAAAGCAGCCCGAGTTTTCACAGGTGGCAGCTTGTCCCTGGGCGGCATCTTGATATTCGTGGAAATCCAGCAGGCAGCCGGCCGCTAAGGTTGGAGGGCCGACCTAGTACAGAGAAAGTCTTCTGCCCAGCAAAACAAAACCCACTACCCGACGTTCCTGGTCTCAGTTTGCAGAGCTCCGTGGGCACTCTCAAATTAGCACGAGTTTGCACAGGTGGCAGCTTGTCCCTGGGCAGCATCCTGTTATTCATGGAAATCCAGCCTGCAACCGGCCCCTTAGGGCTAAGGGCCTATCAGGTACTGCTAAGGCTTCTGCCCGGGGAAAGAAAACTTAGCACCCCACTTTCCTGGTCTCAGTTTGCAGAGATCCGTGGGAACTCTCAAAGAAGCACGAGTTGGCACAGGTGGCAGCTTGTCCCTGGGCGGCATCTTGATATTCGTGGAAATCCTGCTGCCAGCCTGCCCCTAAGGGACGATGGCCTACCTGGTACTGCAAAGGCTTCTGCCTGGGGAAACAAAACACAGCACCCCACGCTCCTGGTCTCAGTTTCCAGAGCTCCATTGGCACTCTCAAAGCAGTACGAGTTGGCACAGGTGGCAGCTTGTCCCTGGGCGGCATCTTGATATTCGTGGAAATCCAGCAGGCAGCCGGCCGCTCTGCCCAGCAAAACAAAACCCACTACCCGACGTTCCAGGTCTCAGTTTGCAGAGCTCCGTGGGCACTCTCAAAGCAGCCCGAGTTTGCACAGGTGGCAGCTTGTCCCTGGGCAGCATCTTGTTATTCGTGGAAATCCAGCCTGCAACCGGTCCCTTAGGGCACGAGGGCCTACCTGGTACTGAAAAAGGCTTCTGCCCAGGGAAACAAAATTCACCATCCCACGTTCCTGGTTTCAATTTGAAGACTTCCTTGGGCACTCTCAAAGCAGCCCGAGTTGGCACAGGTGGCAGCTGGTCCCTGGGCAGCTTCTTGATATTCATGGAAATCCAGCAGGCTGCCTGCCCTTATGGACCAAGGGCCTAGCTGGTACTGATAAAGGCTTCTGCCGGGGGAAACAAAACCCACTACCCGACGTTCCTGGTCTCAGTTTGCAGAGATCCATGGGCACTCTCTAAGCAGCCCAAGTTGGCACAGGTGGCAGCTTGTCCCTGGGCGGCATCTTGATATTCGTGGAAATCCAGCTGTCAGCCTGCCCCTAAGCGTCGAGGGCCAATCTGGTACTGCAAATGCTTCTGCCCGGGGAAAGAAAACTCAGCACCCCACGTACCTGGTCTCAGTTGGCAGAGCTCCATGGGCACTCTCAAAGCAGCCCGAGTTGGCACAGGTGGCAGCTTGTCCCTGGGCGGCATCTTGATATTCGTGGAAATCCAGCAGGCAGCCGGCCGCTAAGGGTGGAGGGCCGACCGAGTACAAATAAAGTCTTCGGCCCAGCAAAACAAAACCCACTACCCGACGTTCCAGGTCTCAGTTTGCAGAGCTCCGTGGGCACTCTCAAAGCAGCCCGAGTTTGCACAGGTGGCAGCTTGTCCCTGGGTAGCATCTTGTTATTCGTGGAAATCCAGCCTGCAACCGGCCCCTTAGGGCCGAGGGACTACCTGGTACAGAAAAAGGCTTCTGCCCAGGAAAACAAAACTCAGCACCCCACGTTCCTGGTCTCATTTGGCAGAGCTGCTTGGACACTCAAATCAGCACGAGTTGGCACAGCAGTCAGCTTGTCCCTGGGCAGCATCTTGTTATTCGTGGAAATCCAGCCTGCAACCGGCGCCTTAGGGCCGAGGGCCTACCTGGTACTGACAAAGGCTTCTGCCCAGGGAAACAAAATTCACCATCCCACGTTCCTGGTTTCAATTTGAAGACTTCCTTGGGCACTCTCAAAGCAGCTCGAGTTGGCACAGGTGGCAGCTGGTCCCTGGGCAGCTTCTTGATATTCATGGAAATCCAGCAGGCTGCCTGCCCTTAAGGACCAAGGGCCTAGCTGGTACTGATAAAGGCTTCTGCCGGGGGAAACAAAACCCACTACCCGACGTTCCTGGTCTCAGTTTGCAGAGCTCCATGGGCACTCTCAAAGCAGACCAAGTTGGCACAGGTGGCAGCTTGTCCCTGGGCGGCATCTTGATTTTCGTGGAAATCCAGTCTGCAACTGGTCCCTTAGGGGCGAGGGCCTACCTGGTACAGAAAAAGGCTTCTGCCCAGGAAAACAAAACTCAGCACCCCACGTTCCTGGTCTCATTTGGCAGAGCTCCGTGGGCACTCTCAAATCAGCACGAGTTGGCACAGGTGGCAGCTTGTCCCTGGGCGGCATCTTGATATTCGTGGAAATCCAGCAGTCAGCTGGCCGCTAAGGGTGGAGGGCCCACCTAGTACAGAGAAAGTCTTCTGCCCAGCAAAACAAAACCCACTCCCCGACGTTCCAGGTCTCAGTTTGCAGAGCTCCGTGGGCACTCTCAAAGCAGCCTGAGTTTGCACAGGAGGCAGCTTGTCCTTGAGCAGCATCTTGTTATTCGGGGTAATCCAGCCTGCAACCGGTCCCTTAGCCACAAGGGCCTACCTGGTACTGAAAAAGGCTTCTGCCTGGGAGAACAAAACCCACCACCCCACGTTCCTGGTCTCAGTTTGCAGAGCTCCATGGGCACTCTCAAAGCAGCCCGAGTTGGCACAGGTGGCAGCTTGTCCCTGGGCGGCATCTTGATATTCATGGAAACCCAGCAGTCAGCCGGCCGCTCTGGGTGGAGGGCCCACCGAGTACAGAGAAAGTCTTCTGCCCAGCAAAACAAAACCCACTACCCGACGTTCCTGGTCTCAGTTTGCAGAGCTCCCTGGGCACTCTCAAATCAGCACGAGTTGGCACAGCAGGCAGCTTGTCCCTGGGCAGCATCTTGTTATTCGTGGAAATCCAGCCTGCAACCGGCCCCTTAGGGCCGAGGGCCTACCTGGTACTGACAAAGGCTTCTGCCCAGGGAAACAAAATTCACCATCCCACGTTCCTGGTTTCAATTTGAAGACTTCCTTGGGCACTCTCAAAGCAGCCCGAGTTGGCACAGGTGGCAGCTTGTCCCTGGGCAGCTTCTTGATATTCATGGAAATCCAGCAGGCTGCCTGCCCTTATGGACCAAGGGCCTAGCTGGTACTGACAAAGGCTTCTGCTGGGGGAAACAAAACCCACCACCCCACGTTCCTGGTTTCAGTTTGCAGAGTTCCGTGGGCACTCTCAAAGCAGCCCAAGTTGGCACAGGTGGCAGCTTGTCCCTTGGCGGAATGTTGATATTCATGGAAATCCAGCAAACAGCCGGCCCCTAAGGGTGGAGGACCGACCTAGTACAGAGAAAGTCTTCTGCCCACCAAAACAAAACCCACTACCCGACATTCCAGGTCTCAGTTTGCAGAGCTCCCTGGGCACTCTCAAATCAGCCTGAGATGGCACAGGTGGAAGCTTGTCCCTGGGCAGCATCTTGTTATTCGTGGAAATCCAGTCTGCAACCGGCCCCTTAGGGCCGAGGGCCTACCTGGTACTGACAAAGGCTTCTGCCTGGGAAAACAAAACTCAGCACCCCATGGTCCTGGTCTCAGTTGGCAGAGCTCCATGGGCACTCTCAAAGCAGCCCGAGTTGGCACAGGTGGCAGCTTGTCTCTGGGCGGCATCTTGATATTCGTGGAAATCCAGTAGTCAGCCGGCCGCTAAGGGTGGAGGGCCGACCTAGTACAGAGAAAGTCTTCTGCCCAGCAAAACAAAACCCACTACCCGACGTTCCAGGTCTCAGTTTGCAGAGCTCCGTGGGCACTCTCAAAGCAGCCTGAGTTTGCACAGGAGGCAGCTTGTCCCTGAGCAGCATCTTGTTATTCGGGGTAATCCAGCCTGCAACCGGCCCCTTAGCCACGAGGGCCTACCTGGTACTGAAAAAGGCTTCTGCCTGGGAAAACAAAACTCAGCACCCCACGTTCCTGGTCTCAGTTTGCAGAGCTGCTTGGGCACTCTCAAATCAGCACGAGTTGGCACAGGTGGCAGCTTGTCCCTGAGCAGCATCTTGTTATTCGGGGTAATCCAGCCTGCAACCGGCCCCTTAAGGCCGAGGGCCTACCTGGTACAGAAAAAGGCTTCTGCCCAGGAAAACAAAACTCAGCACCCCACGCTCCTGGTCTCATTTGGCAGAGCTCCATGGGCACTCTCAAAGAAGCCCGAGTTGGCACAGGTGGCAGCTTGTCCCTGGGCGGCATGTTGTTATTCATGGAAATCCAGCAGTCAGCCGGCCGCTAAGGGTGGAGGACAGACCTAGTACAGAAAAAGTCTTCTGCCCACCAAAACAAAACCCACTCCCCGACGTTCCTGGTCTCAGTTTGCAGAGCTCCGTGGGCACTCACAAAGCAGCCTGAGATGGCACAGGTGGAAGCTTGTCGCTGGGCAGCACGTTGTTATTCGTGGTAATCCAGCGTGCAACCGGCCCCTTAGCCACGAGGGCCTACCTGGTACTGACAAAGGCTTCTGCCCGGGAAAACAAAACTCAGCACCCCACGTTCCTGGTCTCAGTTTGCAGAGCTCCGTGGGCACCCTCAAAGCAGCCCAAGTTGGCACTGGTGGCAGCTTGTCCCGGGGCGGCATCTTGATTTTCGTGGAAATCCAGCAGGCAGATGGCCCCTAAGGAACAAGGGCCTACCTGGTACTGACAAAGGCTTCTGCCCGGGGAAACAAAACCCACCACCCCACGTTCCTGGTTTCAGTTTGCAGAGCTCCGTGGGCACTCTCAAAGCAGCCCGAGTTGGCACAGGTGGCAGCTTGTCCCTGGGCGGCATCTTGATATTCGTGGAAATCCAGCAGGCAGCCGGCCGCTAAGGTTGGAGGGCCGACCTAGTACAGAGAAAGTCTTCTGCCCAGCAAAACAAAACCCACTCCCCGACGTTCCAGGTCTCAGTTTGCAGAGCTCCGTGGGCACTCTCAAAGCAGCCCGAGTTTGCACAGGTGGCAGCTTGTCCGTGGGCAGCATCTTGTTATTCGTGGAAATCCAGCCTGCAGCCGGCCCCTTAGGGCTAAGGGCCTATCTGGTACTGACAAAGGCATTTGCCCAGGGAAACAAAATTCACCACGCCACGTTCCTGATCTCAGTTTGCAGAGCTCCATGGGCACTCTCAAAGCAGCCCGAGTTGGCACAGGTGGCAGCTTGTCCCTGGGCAGCATCTTGATATTCGTGGAAATCCTGCTGCCAGCCTGCCCCTAAGGGCCGAGGGCCTATCTGGTACTGCAAAGGCTTCTGCCTGGGGAAACAAAACTCAGCACCCCACGCTCCTGGTCTCAGTTTCCAGAGCTCCATGGGCACTCTCAAAGCAGTACGAGTTGGCACAGGTGGCAGCTTGTCCCTGGGCGGCATCTTGATATTCGTGGAAATCCAGCAGGCAGCCGGCCGCTAAGGGTGGAGGGCCGACCTAGTACAGAAAAAGTCTTCTGCCCAGCAAAACAAAACCCACTACCCGACGTTCCAGGCCTCAGTTTGCAGAGCTCCGTGGGCACTCTCAAAGCAGCCCGAGTTTGCACAGGTGGCAGCTTTTCCCTGGGCAGCATCCTGTTATTCATGGAAATCCAGCCTGCAACCGGCCCCTTAGGGCTAAGGGCCTACCTGGTACTGACAAAGCATTTGCCCAGGGAAACAAAATTCACCACCCCACGTTCCTGATCTCAATTTGCAGAGCTCCATGGGCACTCTCAATGCAGCCCGAGTTGGCACAGGTGGCAGCTTGTCCCTGGGCAGCATCTTGTTATTCGTGGAAATCCTGCTGCCAGCCTGCCCCTAAGGGACGAGGGCCTATCTGGTACTGCAAAGGCTTCTGCCTGGGGAAACAAAACTCAGCACCCCACGCTCCTGGTCTCAGTTTCCAGAGCTCCATGGGCATTCTCAAAGCAGTACGAGTTGGCACAGGTGGCAGCTTGTCCCTGGGCGGCATCTTGATATTCGTGGAAATCCAGCAGTCAGCCGGCCGCTAAGGGTGGAGGGCCGACCTAGTACAGAGAAAGTCTTCTGCCCAGCAAAACAAAACCCACTCCCCGACGTTCCAGGTCTCAGTTTGCAGAGCTCCGTGGGCACTCTCAAAGCAGCACGAGTTTGCACAGGTGGCAGCTTGTCCCTGGGCAGCATCTTGTTATTCGTGGAAATCCAGCCTGCAACCGGCCCCTTAGGGCCGAGGGCCTACCTGGTACTGACAAATGCTTCTGCCCAGGAAAACAAAACTCAGCACCCCACATACCTGGTCTCATTTGGCAGAGGTCCGTGGGCACTCTCAAAGCAGCCCGAGTTGGCACAGGTGGCAGCTTGTCCCTGGGCGGCATGTTGTTATTCATGGAAATCCAGCAGTCAGCCGGCCGCTAAGTGTGGAGGACCGACCTAGTACAGAGAAAGTCTTCTGCCCAGCAAAACAAAACCCACTCCCCGACGTTCCAGGTCTCAGTTTGCAGAGCTCCGTGGGCACTCTCAAAGCAGCCCGAGTTTGCACAGGTGGCAGCTTGTCCGTGGGCAGCATCTTGTTATTCGTGGAAATCCAGCCTGCAACCGGCCCCTTAGGGCTAAGGGCCTACCTGGTACTGACAAAGGCATTTGCCCAGGGAAACAAAATTCACCACCCCACGTTCCTGATCTCAGTTTGCAGAGCTCCATGGGCACTCTCAATGCAGCCCGAGTTGGCACAGGTGGCAGCTTGTCCCTGGGCAGCATCTTGATATTCGTGGAAATCCTGCTGCCAGCCTGCCCCTAAGGGCCGAGGGCCTATCTGGTACTGCAAAGGCTTCTGCCTGGGGAAAGAAAACTCAGCACCCCACGCTCCTGGTCTCAGTTTCCAGAGCTCCATGGGCACTCTCAAAGCAGTACGAGTTGGCACAGGTGGCAGCTTGTCCCTGGGCGGCATCTTGATATTCGTGGAAATCCAGCAGGCAGCCGGCCGCTAAGGGTGGAGGGCCGACCTAGTACAGAAAAAGTCTTCTGCCCAGCAAAACAAAACCCACTACCCGACGTTCCAGGCCTCAGTTTGCAGAGCTCCGTGGGCACTCTCAAAGCAGCCCGAGTTTGCACAGGTGGCAGCTTTTCCCTGGGCAGCATCCTGTTATTCATGGAAATCCAGCCTGCAACCGGCCCCTTAGGGCTAAGGGCCTACCTGGTACTGACAAAGCATTTGCCCAGGGAAACAAAATTCACCACCCCACGTTCCTGATCTCAATTTGCAGAGCTCCATGGGCACTCTCAATGCAGCCCGAGTTGGCACAGGTGGCAGCTTGTCCCTGGGCAGCATCTTGTTATTCGTGGAAATCCTGCTGCCAGCCTGCCCCTAAGGGCCGAGGGCCTATCTGGTACTGCAAAGGCTTCTGCCTGGGGAAACAAAACTCAGCACCCCACGCTCCTGGTCTCAGTTTCCAGAGCTCCATGGGCATTCTCAAAGCAGTACAAGTTGGCACAGGTGGCAGCTTGTCCCTGGGCGGCATCTTGATATTCGTGGAAATCCAGCAGTCAGCCGGCCGCTAAGGGTGGAGGGCCGACCTAGTACAGAGAAAGTCTTCTGCCCAGCAAAACAAAACCCACTCCCCGACGTTCCAGGTCTCAGTTTGCAGAGCTCCGTGGGCACTCTCAAAGCAGCACGAGTTTGCACAGGTGGCAGCTTGTCCCTGGGCAGCATCTTGTTATTCGTGGAAATCCAGCCTGCAACCGGCCCCTTAGGGCCGAGGGCCTACCTGGTACTGACAAATGCTTCTGCCCAGGAAAACAAAACTCAGCACCCCACATACCTGGTCTCATTTGGCAGAGGTCCGTGGGCACTCTCAAAGCAGCCCGAGTTGGCACAGGTGGCAGCTTGTCCCTGGGCGGCATGTTGTTATTCATGGAAATCCAGCAGTCAGCCGGCCGCTAAGTGTGGAGGACCGACCTAGTACAGAGAAAGTCTTCTGCCCAGCAAAACAAAACCCACTCCCCGACGTTCCAGGTCTCAGTTTGCAGAGCTCCGTGGGCACTCTCAAAGCAGCCCGAGTTTGCACAGGTGGCAGCTTGTCCGTGGGCAGCATCTTGTTATTCGTGGAAATCCAGCCTGCAACCGGCCCCTTAGGGCTAAGGGCCTACCTGGTACTGACAAAGGCATTTGCCCAGGGAAACAAAATTCACCACCCCACGTTCCTGATCTCAGTTTGCAGAGCTCCATGGGCACTCTCAATGCAGCCCGAGTTGGCACAGGTGGCAGCTTGTCCCTGGGCAGCATCTTGATATTCGTGGAAATCCTGCTGCCAGCCTGCCCCTAAGGGCCGAGGGCCTATCTGGTACTGCAAAGGCTTCTGCCTGGGGAAAGAAAACTCAGCACCCCACGCTCCTGGTCTCAGTTTCCAGAGCTCCATGGGCACTCTCAAAGCAGTACGAGTTGGCACAGGTGGCAGCTTGTCCCTGGGCGGCATCTTGATATTCGTGGAAATCCAGCAGTCAGCCGGCCGCTAAGGGTGGAGGGCCCACCTAGTACAGAGAAAGTCTTCTGCCCAGCAAAACAAAACCCACTACCCGACGTTCCAGGTCTCAGTTTGCAGAGCTCCGTGGGCACTCACATAGCAGCACGAGTTTGCACAGGTGGCAGCTTGTCCCTGGGCAGCATCTTGTTATTCGTGGAAATCCAGCCTGCAACCGGCCCCTTAGGGCCGAGGGCCTACCTGGTACTGAAAAAGGCTTCTGCCCAGGAAAACAAAACTCAGCACCCCACGTACCTGGTCTCATTTGGCAGAGGTCCGTGGGCACTCTCAAAGCAGCCCGAGTTGGCACAGGTGGCAGCTTGTCCCTGGGCGGCATGTTGTTATTCATGGAAATCCAGCAGTCAGCCGGCCGCTAAGTGTGGAGGACCGACCTAGTACAGAGAAAGACTTCTGCCCACCAAAACAAAACCCACTACCCGACATTCCAGGTCTCAGTTTGCAGAGCTCCGTGGGCACTCACAAAGCAGCACGAGATGGCACAGGTGGAAGCTTGTCGCTGGGCAGCACCTTGTTATTGTGGGTAATCCAGCCTGCAACCGGACCCTTAGCCACGAGGGCCTACCTGGTACTGACAAAGGGTTCTGCCCGGGAAAACAAAACGCAGCACCCCATGGTCCTGGTCTCAGTTTGCAGAGCTCCGTGGGCACTCTCAAAGCAGCACGAGTTGGCACAGGTGGCAGCTTTTCCCTGGGCGGCATCTTGATATTCTTGGAAATCCCGCTGGCACCCTGCCCCTAAGGAACAAGGGCCTACCTGGTACTGTCAAAGGCTTCAGGCCAGGAAAACAAAACCCACCACCCCACGTTCCTGGTCTCAGTTTGCAGAGTTCCGTGGGCACTCTCAAAGCAGCCCGAGTTGGCACAGGTGGCAACTTTTCCCGTCCCTGGGCGGCATCTTGATATTCGTGGAAATCCAGCAGGCAGCCGGCCGCTAAGGGTGGAGGGCCCACCTAGTACAGAGAAAGTCTTCTGCCCAGCAAAACAAAACCCACTACCCGACGTTACAGGTCTCAGTTTGCAGAGCTCCGTGGGCACTCTCAAAGCAGCCCGAGTTTGCACAGGTGGCAGCTTGTCCCTGGGCAGCATCTTGTTATTCGTGGAAATCCTGCTGCCAGCCTGCCCCTAAGGGACGAGGGCCTATCTGGTACTGCAAAGGCTTCTGCCTGGGGAAACAAAACTCAGCACCCCACGCTCCTGGTCTCAGTTTCCAGAGCTCCATGGGCATTCTCAAAGCAGTACGAGTTGGCACAGGTGGCAGCTTGTCCCTGGGCGGCATCTTGATATTCGTGGAAATCCAGCAGTCAGCCGGCCGCTAAGGGTGGAGGGCCGACCTAGTACAGAGAAAGTCTTCTGCCCAGCAAAACAAAACCCACTCCCCGACGTTCCAGGTCTCAGTTTGCAGAGCTCCGTGGGCACTCTCAAAGCAGCACGAGTTTGCAAAGGTGGCAGCTTGTCCGTGGGCAGCATCTTGTTATTCGTGGAAATCCAGCCTGCAACCGGCCCCTTAGGGCTAAGGGCCTACCTGGTACTGACAAAGGCATTTGCCCAGGGAAACAAAATTCACCACCCCACGTTCCTGATCTCAGTTTGCAGAGCTCCATGGGCACTCTCAATGCAGCCCGAGTTGGCACAGGTGGCAGCTTGTCCCTGGGCAGCATCTTGATATTCGTGGAAATCCTGCTGCCAGCCTGCCCCTAAGGGCCGAGGGCCTATCTGGTACTGCAAAGGCTTCTGCCTGGGGAAAGAAAACTCAGCACCCCACGCTCCTGGTCTCAGTTTCCAGAGCTCCATGGGCACTCTCAAAGCAGTACGAGTTGGCACAGGTGGCAGCTTGTCCCTGGGCGGCATCTTGATATTCGTGGAAATCCAGCAGTCAGCCGGCCGCTAAGGGTGGAGGGCCGACCTAGTACAGAGAAAGTCTTCTGCCCAGCAAAACAAAACCCACTACCCGACGTTCCAGGTCTCAGTTTGCAGAGCTCCGTGGGCACTCACATAGCAGCACGAGTTTGCACAGGTGGCAGCTTGTCCCTGGGCAGCATCTTGTTATTCGTGGAAATCCAGCCTGCAACCGGCCCCTTAGGGCCGAGGGCCTACCTGGTACTGAAAAAGGCTTCTGCCCAGGAAAACAAAACTCAGCACCCCACGTACCTGGTCTCATTTGGCAGAGGTCCGTGGGCACTCTCAAAGCAGCCCGAGTTGGCACAGGTGGCAGCTTGTCCCTGGGCGGCATGTTGTTATTCATGGAAATCCAGCAGTCAGCCGGCCGCTAAGTGTGGAGGACCGACCTAGTACAGAGAAAGACTTCTGCCCACCAAAACAAAACCCACTACCCGACATTCCAGGTCTCAGTTTGCAGAGCTCCGTGGGCACTCACAAAGCAGCACGAGATGGCACAGGTGGAAGCTTGTCGCTGGGCAGCACCTTGTTATTGTGGGTAATCCAGCCTGCAACCGGACCCTTAGCCACGAGGGCCTACCTGGTACTGACAAAGGGTTCTGCCCGGGAAAACAAAACGCAGCACCCCATGGTCCTGGTCTCAGTTTGCAGAGCTCCGTGGGCACTCTCAAAGCAGCACGAGTTGGCACAGGTGGCAGCTTTTCCCTGGGCGGCATCTTGATATTCTTGGAAATCCCGCTGGCACCCTGCCCCTAAGGAACAAGGGCCTACCTGGTACTGTCAAAGGCTTCAGGCCAGGAAAACAAAACCCACCACCCCACGTTCCTGGTCTCAGTTTGCAGAGTTCCGTGGGCACTCTCAAAGCAGCCCGAGTTGGCACAGGTGGCAACTTTTCCCGTCCCTGGGCGGCATCTTGATATTCGTGGAAATCCAGCAGGCAGCCGGCCGCTAAGGGTGGAGGGCCCACCTAGTACAGAGAAAGTCTTCTGCCCAGCAAAACAAAACCCACTACCCGACGTTACAGGTCTCAGTTTGCAGAGCTCCGTGGGCACTCTCAAAGCAGCCCGAGTTTGCACAGGTGGCAGCTTGTCCCTGGGCAGCATCTTGTAATTCGTGGAAATCCAGCCTGCAACCGGCCCCTTAGGGCCGAGGGCCTACCTGGTACTGAAAAAGGCTTCTGCCCAGGAAAACAAAACTCAGCACCCCACGTACCTGGTCTCATTTGGCAGAGGTCCGTGGGCACTCTCAAAGCAGCCCGAGTTGGCACAGGTGGCAGCTTGTCCCTGGGCGGCATGTTGTTATTCATGGAAATCCAGTAGTCAGCCGGCCGCTAAGGGTGGAGGGCCGACCTAGTACAGAAAAAGTCTTCTGCCCAGCAAAACAAAACCCACTACCCGACGTTCCAGGCCTCAGTTTGCAGAGCTCCGTGGGCACTCTCAAAGCAGCCCGAGTTTGCACAGGTGGCAGCTTTTCCCTGGGCAGCATCCTGTTATTCATGGAAATCCAGCCTGCAACCGGCCCCTTAGGGCTAAGGGCCTACCTGGTACTGACAAAGCATTTGCCCAGGGAAACAAAATTCACCACCCCACGTTCCTGATCTCAATTTGCAGAGCTCCATGGGCACTCTCAATGCAGCCCGAGTTGGCACAGGTGGCAGCTTGTCCCTGGGCAGCATCTTGTTATTCGTGGAAATCCTGCTGCCAGCCTGCCCCTAAGGGACGAGGGCCTATCTGGTACTGCAAAGGCTTCTGCCTGGGGAAACAAAACTCAGCACCCCACGCTCCTGGTCTCAGTTTCCAGAGCTCCATGGGCATTCTCAAAGCAGTACGAGTTGGCACAGGTGGCAGCTTGTCCCTGGGCGGCATCTTGATATTCGTGGAAATCCAGCAGTCAGCCGGCCGCTAAGGGTGGAGGGCCGACCTAGTACAGAGAAAGTCTTCTGCCCAGCAAAACAAAACCCACTCCCCGACGTTCCAGGTCTCAGTTTGCAGAGCTCCGTGGGCACTCTCAAAGCAGCACGAGTTTGCACAGGTGGCAGCTTGTCCCTGGGCAGCATCTTGTTATTCGTGGAAATCCAGCCTGCAACCGGCCCCTTAGGGCCGAGGGCCTACCTGGTACTGACAAATGCTTCTGCCCAGGAAAACAAAACTCAGCACCCCACATACCTGGTCTCATTTGGCAGAGGTCCGTGGGCACTCTCAAAGCAGCCCGAGTTGGCACAGGTGGCAGCTTGTCCGTGGGCAGCATCTTGTTATTCGTGGAAATCCAGCCTGCAACCGGCCCCTTAGGGCTAAGGGCCTACCTGGTACTGACAAAGGCATTTGCCCAGGGAAACAAAATTCACCACCCCACGTTCCTGATCTCAGTTTGCAGAGCTCCATGGGCACTCTCAATGCAGCCCGAGTTGGCACAGGTGGCAGCTTGTCCCTGGGCAGCATCTTGATATTCGTGGAAATCCTGCTGCCAGCCTGCCCCTAAGGGCCGAGGGCCTATCTGGTACTGCAAAGGCTTCTGCCTGGGGAAACAAAACTCAGCACCCCACGCTCCTGGTCTCAGTTTCCAGAGCTCCATGGGCACTCTCAAAGCAGTACGAGTTGGCACAGGTGGCAGCTTGTCCCTGGGCGGCATCTTGATATTCGTGGAAATCCAGCAGTCAGCCGGCCGCTAAGGGTGGAGGGCCGACCTAGTACAGAGAAAGTCTTCTGCCCAGCAAAACAAAACCCACTACCCGACGTTCCAGGTCTCAGTTTGCAGAGCTCCGTGGGCACTCTCAAAGCAGCCCGAGTTTGCACAGGTGGCAGCTTTTCCCTGGGCAGCATCCTGTTATTCATGGAAATCCAGCCTGCAACCGGCCCCTTAGGGCCGAGGGCCTACCTGGTACTGACAAAGCATTTGCCCAGGGAAACAAAATTCACCACCCCACGTTCCTGATCTCAGTTTGCAGAGCTCCATGGGCACTCTCAATGCAGCCCGAGTTGGCACAGGTGGCAGCTTGTCCCTGGGCAGCATCTTGTTATTCGTGGAAATCCTGCTGCCAGCCTGCCCCTAAGGGACGAGGGCCTACCTGGTACTGCAAAGGCTTCTGCCTGGGGAAACAAAACTCAGCACCCCACGCTCCTGGTCTCAGTTTCCAGAGCTCCGTGGGCATTCTCAAAGCAGTACGAGTTGGCACAGGTGGCAGCTTGTCCCTGGGCGGCATCTTGATATTCGTGGAAATCCAGCAGTCAGCCGGCCGCTAAGGGTGGAGGGCCGACCTAGTACAGAGAAAGTCTTCTGCCCAGCAAAACAAAACCCACTCCCCGACGTTCCAGGTCTCAGTTTGCAGAGCTCCGTGGGCACTCTCAAAGCAGCCCGAGGTGGCACAGGTGGCAGCTTGTCCCTGGGCAGCATCTTGTTATTCGTGGAAATCCAGCCTGCAACCGGCCCCTTAGGGCCGAGGGCCTACCTGGTACTGAAAAAGGCTTCTGCCCAGGAAAACAAAACTCAGCACCCCACGTACCTGGTCTCATTTGGCAGAGGTCCGTGGGCACTCTCAAAGCAGCCCGAGTTGGCACAGGTGGCAGCTTGTCCCTGGGCGGCATGTTGTTATTCATGGAAATCCAGCAGTCAGCCGGCCGCTAAGTGTGGAGGACCGACCTAGTACAGAGAAAGTCTTCTGCCCAGCAAAACAAAACCCACTCCCCGACGTTCCAGGTCTCAGTTTGCAGAGCTCCGTGGGCACTCTCAAAGCAGCCCGAGTTTGCACAGGTGGCAGCTTGTCCGTGGGCAGCATCTTGTTATTCGTGGAAATCCAGCCTGCAACCGGCCCCTTAGGGCTAAGGGCCTACCTGGTACTGACAAAGGCATTTGCCCAGGGAAACAAAATTCACCACCCCACGTTCCTGATCTCAGTTTGCAGAGCTCCATGGGCACTCTCAATGCAGCCCGAGTTGGCACAGGTGGCAGCTTGTCCCTGGGCAGCATCTTGATATTCGTGGAAATCCTGCTGCCAGCCTGCCCCTAAGGGCCGAGGGCCTATCTGGTACTGCAAAGGCTTCTGCCTGGGGAAAGAAAACTCAGCACCCCACGCTCCTGGTCTCAGTTTCCAGAGCTCCATGGGCACTCTCAAAGCAGTACGAGTTGGCACAGGTGGCAGCTTGTCCCTGGGCGGCATCTTGATATTCGTGGAAATCCAGCAGTCAGCCGGCCGCTAAGGGTGGAGGGCCGACCTAGTACAGAGAAAGTCTTCTGCCCAGCAAAACAAAACCCACTACCCGACGTTCCAGGTCTCAGTTTGCAGAGCTCCGTGGGCACTCACATAGCAGCACGAGTTTGCACAGGTGGCAGCTTGTCCCTGGGCAGCATCTTGTTATTCGTGGAAATCCAGCCTGCAACCGGCCCCTTAGGGCCGAGGGCCTACCTGGTACTGAAAAAGGCTTCTGCCCAGGAAAACAAAACTCAGCACCCCACGTACCTGGTCTCATTTGGCAGAGGTCCGTGGGCACTCTCAAAGCAGCCCGAGTTGGCACAGGTGGCAGCTTGTCCCTGGGCGGCATGTTGTTATTCATGGAAATCCAGCAGTCAGCCGGCCGCTAAGTGTGGAGGACCGACCTAGTACAGAGAAAGACTTCTGCCCACCAAAACAAAACCCACTACCCGACATTCCAGGTCTCAGTTTGCAGAGCTCCGTGGGCACTCACAAAGCAGCACGAGATGGCACAGGTGGAAGCTTGTCGCTGGGCAGCACCTTGTTATTGTGGGTAATCCAGCCTGCAACCGGACCCTTAGCCACGAGGGCCTACCTGGTACTGACAAAGGGTTCTGCCCGGGAAAACAAAACGCAGCACCCCATGGTCCTGGTCTCAGTTTGCAGAGCTCCGTGGGCACTCTCAAAGCAGCACGAGTTGGCACAGGTGGCAGCTTTTCCCTGGGCGGCATCTTGATATTCTTGGAAATCCCGCTGGCACCCTGCCCCTAACGAACAAGGGCCTACCTGGTACGGTCAAAGGCTTCAGGCCAGGAAAACAAAACCCACCACCCCACGTTCCTGGTCTCAGTTTGCAGAGTTCCGTGGGCACTCTCAAAGCAGCCCGAGTTGGCACAGGTGGCAACTTTTCCCGTCCCTGGGCGGCATCTTGATATTCGTGGAAATCCAGCAGGCAGCCGGCCGCTAAGGGTGGAGGGCCCACCTAGTACAGAGAAAGTCTTCTGCCCAGCAAAACAAAACCCACTACCCGACGTTACAGGTCTCAGTTTGCAGAGCTCCGTGGGCACTCTCAAAGCAGCCCGAGTTTGCACAGGTGGCAGCTTGTCCCTGGGCAGCATCTTGTAATTCGTGGAAATCCAGCCTGCAACCGGCCCCTTAGGGCCGAGGGCCTACCTGGTACTGAAAAAGGCTTCTGCCCAGGAAAACAAAACTCAGCACCCCACGTACCTGGTCTCATTTGGCAGAGGTCCGTGGGCACTCTCAAAGCAGCCCGAGTTGGCACAGGTGGCAGCTTGTCCCTGGGCGGCATGTTGTTATTCATGGAAATCCAGCAGTCAGCCGGCCGCTAAGTGTGGAGGACCGACCTAGTACAGAGAAAGACTTCTGCCCACCAAAACAAAACCCACTACCCGACATTCCAGGTCTCAGTTTGCAGAGCTCCGTGGGCACTCACAAAGCAGCACGAGATGGCACAGGTGGAAGCTTGTCGCTGGGCAGCACCTTGTTATTGTGGGTAATCCAGCCTGCAACCGGACCCTTAGCCACGAGGGCCTACCTGGTACTGACAAAGGGTTCTGCCCGGGAAAACAAAACGCAGCACCCCATGGTCCTGGTCTCAGTTTGCAGAGCTCCGTGGGCACTCTCAAAGCAGCCCGAGTTGGCACAGGTGGCAGCTTGTCCCTGGGCAGCATCTTGTTATTCGTGGAAATCCTGCTGCCAGCCTGCCCCTAAGGGACGAGGGCCTACCTGGTACTGCAAAGGCTTCTGCCCGGGGAAACAAAACTCAGCACCCCACGCTCCTGGTCTCAGTTTCCAGAGCTCCATGGGCATTCTCAAAGCAGTACGAGTTGGCACAGGTGGCAGCTTGTCCCTGGGCGGCATCTTGATATTCGTGGAAATCCAGCAGTCAGCCGTCCGCTAAGGGTGGAGGGCCGACCTAGTATAGAAAAAGTCTTCTGCCCAGCAAAACAAAACCCACTCCCCGACGTTCCAGGTCTCAGTTTGCAGAGCTCCGTGGGCACTCTCAAAGCAGCCCGAGTTTGCACAGGTGGCAGCTTGTCCCTGGGCAGCATCTTGTAATTCGTGGAAATCCAGCCTGCAACCGGCCCCTTAGGGCCGAGGGCCTACCTGGTACTGAAAAAGGCTTCTGCCCAGGAAAACAAAACTCAGCACCCCACGTACCTGGTCTCATTTGGCAGAGGTCCGTGGGCACTCTCAAAGCAGCCCGAGTTGGCACAGGTGGCAGCTTGTCCCTGGGCGGCATGTTGTTATTCATGGAAATCCAGCAGTCAGCCGGCCGCTAAGTGTGGAGGACCGACCTAGTACAGAGAAAGACTTCTGCCCACCAAAACAAAACCCACTACCCGACATTCCAGGTCTCAGTTTGCAGAGCTCCGTGGGCACTCACAAAGCAGCACGAGATGGCACAGGTGGAAGCTTGTCGCTGGGCAGCACCTTGTTATTGTGGGTAATCCAGCCTGCAACCGGACCCTTAGCCACGAGGGCCTACCTGGTACTGACAAAGGGTTCTGCCCGGGAAAACAAAACGCAGCACCCCATGGTCCTGGTCTCAGTTTGCAGAGCTCCGTGGGCACTCTCAAAGCAGCACGAGTTGGCACAGGTGGCAGCTTTTCCCTGGGCGGCATCTTGATATTCTTGGAAATCCCGCTGGCACCCTGCCCCTAAGGAACAAGGGCCTACCTGGTACTGTCAAAGGCTTCAGGCCAGGAAAACAAAACCCACAACCCCACGTTCCTGGTCTCAGTTTGCAGAGTTCCGTGGGCACTCTCAAAGCAGCCCGAGTTGGCACAGGTGGCAACTTTTCCCGTCCCTGGGCGGCATCTTGATATTCGTGGAAATCCAGCAGGCAGCCGGCCGCTAAGGGTGGAGGGCCCACCTAGTACAGAGAAAGTCTTCTGCCCAGCAAAACAAAACCCACTACCCGACGTTACAGGTCTCAGTTTGCAGAGCTCCGTGGGCACTCTCAAAGCAGCCCGAGTTTGCACAGGTGGCAGCTTGTCCCTGGGCAGCATCTTGTAATTCGTGGAAATCCAGCCTGCAACCGGCCCCTTAGGGCCGAGGGCCTACCTGGTACTGAAAAAGGCTTCTGCCCAGGAAAACAAAACTCAGCACCCCACGTACCTGGTCTCATTTGGCAGAGGTCCGTGGGCACTCTCAAAGCAGCCCGAGTTGGCACAGGTGGCAGCTTGTCCCTGGGCGGCATGTTGTTATTCATGGAAATCCAGCAGTCAGCCGGCCGCTAAGTGTGGAGGACCGACCTAGTACAGAGAAAGACTTCTGCCCACCAAAACAAAACCCACTACCCGACATTCCAGGTCTCAGTTTGCAGAGCTCCGTGGGCACTCACAAAGCAGCACGAGATGGCACAGGTGGAAGCTTGTCGCTGGGCAGCACCTTGTTATTGTGGGTAATCCAGCCTGCAACCGGACCCTTAGCCACGAGGGCCTACCTGGTACTGACAAAGGGTTCTGCCCGGGAAAACAAAACGCAGCACCCCATGGTCCTGGTCTCAGTTTGCAGAGCTCCGTGGGCACTCTCAAAGCAGCACGAGTTGGCACAGGTGGCAGCTTTTCCCTGGGCGGCATCTTGATATTCTTGGAAATCCCGCTGGCACCCTGCCCCTAACGAACAAGGGCCTACCTGGTACGGTCAAAGGCTTCAGGCCAGGAAAACAAAACCCACCACCCCACGTTCCTGGTCTCAGTTTGCAGAGTTCCGTGGGCACTCTCAAAGCAGCCCGAGTTGGCACAGGTGGCAACTTTTCCCGTCCCTGGGCGGCATCTTGATATTCGTGGAAATCCAGCAGGCAGCCGGCCGCTAAGGGTGGAGGGCCCACCTAGTACAGAGAAAGTCTTCTGCCCAGCAAAACAAAACCCACTACCCGACGTTACAGGTCTCAGTTTGCAGAGCTCCGTGGGCACTCTCAAAGCAGCCCGAGTTTGCACAGGTGGCAGCTTGTCCCTGGGCAGCATCTTGTAATTCGTGGAAATCCAGCCTGCAACCGGCCCCTTAGGGCCGAGGGCCTACCTGGTACTGAAAAAGGCTTCTGCCCAGGAAAACAAAACTCAGCACCCCACGTACCTGGTCTCATTTGGCAGAGGTCCGTGGGCACTCTCAAAGCAGCCCGAGTTGGCACAGGTGGCAGCTTGTCCCTGGGCGGCATGTTGTTATTCATGGAAATCCAGCAGTCAGCCGGCCGCTAAGTGTGGAGGACCGACCTAGTACAGAGAAAGACTTCTGCCCACCAAAACAAAACCCACTACCCGACATTCCAGGTCTCAGTTTGCAGAGCTCCGTGGGCACTCACAAAGCAGCACGAGATGGCACAGGTGGAAGCTTGTCGCTGGGCAGCACCTTGTTATTGTGGGTAATCCAGCCTGCAACCGGACCCTTAGCCACGAGGGCCTACCTGGTACTGACAAAGGGTTCTGCCCGGGAAAACAAAACGCAGCACCCCATGGTCCTGGTCTCAGTTTGCAGAGCTCCGTGGGCACTCTCAAAGCAGCACGAGTTGGCACAGGTGGCAGCTTTTCCCTGGGCGGCATCTTGATATTCTTGGAAATCCCGCTGGCACCCTGCCCCTAAGGAACAAGGGCCTACCTGGTACTGTCAAAGGCTTCAGGCCAGGAAAACAAAACCCACCACCCCACGTTCCTGGTCTCAGTTTGCAGAGTTCCGTGGGCACTCTCAAAGCAGCCCGAGTTGGCACAGGTGGCAACTTTTCCCGTCCCTGGGCGGCATCTTGATATTCGTGGAAATCCAGCAGGCAGCCGGCCGCTAAGGGTGGAGGGCCCACCTAGTACAGAGAAAGTCTTCTGCCCAGCAAAACAAAACCCACTACCCGACGTTACAGGTCTCAGTTTGCAGAGCTCCGTGGGCACTCTCAAAGCAGCCCGAGTTTGCACAGGTGGCAGCTTGTCCCTGGGCAGCATCTTGTAATTCGTGGAAATCCAGCCTGCAACCGGCCCCTTAGGGCCGAGGGCCTACCTGGTACTGAAAAAGGCTTCTGCCCAGGAAAACAAAACTCAGCACCCCACGTACCTGGTCTCATTTGGCAGAGGTCCGTGGGCACTCTCAAAGCAGCCCGAGTTGGCACAGGTGGCAGCTTGTCCCTGGGCGGCATGTTGTTATTCATGGAAATCCAGCAGTCAGCCGGCCGCTAAGTGTGGAGGACCGACCTAGTACAGAGAAAGACTTCTGCCCACCAAAACAAAACCCACTACCCGACATTCCAGGTCTCAGTTTGCAGAGCTCCGTGGGCACTCACAAAGCAGCACGAGATGGCACAGGTGGAAGCTTGTCGCTGGGCAGCACCTTGTTATTGTGGGTAATCCAGCCTGCAACCGGACCCTTAGCCACGAGGGCCTACCTGGTACTGACAAAGGGTTCTGCCCGGGAAAACAAAACGCAGCACCCCATGGTCCTGGTCTCAGTTTGCAGAGCTCCGTGGGCACTCTCAAAGCAGCACGAGTTGGCACAGGTGGCAGCTTTTCCCTGGGCGGCATCTTGATATTCTTGGAAATCCCGCTGGCACCCTGCCCCTAACGAACAAGGGCCTACCTGGTACGGTCAAAGGCTTCAGGCCAGGAAAACAAAACCCACCACCCCACGTTCCTGGTCTCAGTTTGCAGAGTTCCGTGGGCACTCTCAAAGCAGCCCGAGTTGGCACAGGTGGCAACTTTTCCCGTCCCTGGGCGGCATCTTGATATTCGTGGAAATCCAGCAGGCAGCCGGCCGCTAAGGGTGGAGGGCCCACCTAGTACAGAGAAAGTCTTCTGCCCAGCAAAACAAAACCCACTACCCGACGTTACAGGTCTCAGTTTGCAGAGCTCCGTGGGCACTCTCAAAGCAGCCCGAGTTTGCACAGGTGGCAGCTTGTCCCTGGGCAGCATCTTGTAATTCGTGGAAATCCAGCCTGCAACCGGCCCCTTAGGGCCGAGGGCCTACCTGGTACTGAAAAAGGCTTCTGCCCAGGAAAACAAAACTCAGCACCCCACGTACCTGGTCTCATTTGGCAGAGGTCCGTGGGCACTCTCAAAGCAGCCCGAGTTGGCACAGGTGGCAGCTTGTCCCTGGGCGGCATGTTGTTATTCATGGAAATCCAGCAGTCAGCCGGCCGCTAAGTGTGGAGGACCGACCTAGTACAGAGAAAGACTTCTGCCCACCAAAACAAAACCCACTACCCGACATTCCAGGTCTCAGTTTGCAGAGCTCCGTGGGCACTCACAAAGCAGCACGAGATGGCACAGGTGGAAGCTTGTCGCTGGGCAGCACCTTGTTATTGTGGGTAATCCAGCCTGCAACCGGACCCTTAGCCACGAGGGCCTACCTGGTACTGACAAAGGGTTCTGCCCGGGAAAACAAAACGCAGCACCCCATGGTCCTGGTCTCAGTTTGCATCCGTGGGCACTCTCAAAGCAGCACGAGTTGGTGGCAGCTTTTCCCTGGGCGGCATCTTGATATTCTTGGAAATCCCGCTGGCACCCTGCCCCTAAGGAACAAGGGCCTACCTGGTACTGTCAAAGGCTTCAGGCCAGGAAAACAAAACCCACCACCCCACGTTCCTGGTCTCAGTTTGCAGAGTTCCGTGGGCACTCTCAAAGCAGCCCGAGTTGGCACAGGTGGCAACTTTTCCCGTCCCTGGGCGGCATCTTGATATTCGTGGAAATCCAGCAGGCAGCCGGCCGCTAAGGGTGGAGGGCCCACCTAGTACAGAGAAAGTCTTCTGCCCAGCAAAACAAAACCCACTACCCGACGTTCCTGGTCTCAGTTTGCAGAGCTCCGTGGGCACTCTCAAAGCAGCCAGAGTTGGCACAGGAGGCAGCATGTCCCTGGGAAGCATCATGTTATTCGTGGAAATCCAGCCTGCAACCGGCCTCTTAGGGCCGAGGGCCTACCTGGTACTGACAAAGGCTTCTGCCCAGGGAAACAAAACCCACCACACCACGTTCCTGGTCTCAGTTTGCAGGGCTCCATGGGCACTCTCAAAGCAGCACGAGTTGGCACGGGTGGTAGCTGGTCCCTGGGCAGCATCTTGATATTCATGGAAATCCAGCAGGCTGCTGGCCGCTAAGGGTGGAGGGCCCACATAGTACAGAGAAAGTCTTCTGCCCAGCAAAACAAAACCCACTACCCGACGTTACAGGTCTCAGTTTGCAGAGCTCCGTGGGCACTCTCAAAGCAGCCCGAGTTTGCACAGGTGGCAGCTTGTCCCTGGGCAGCATCTTGATTTTCATGGAAATCCAGCCTGCAACCGGCCCCTTAGGGCCGAGGGCCTACCTGGTACTGAAAAAGGCTTCTGCCCAGGGAAACAAAACTCAGCACCCCACGTTCCTGGTTTCAATTTGAAGACTTCCTTGGGCACTCTCAAAGCAGCCCGAGTTGGCACAGGTGGCAGCTGGTCCCTGGGCAGCTTCTTGATATTCATGGAAATCCAGCAGGCTGCCTGCCCTTAAGGACCAAGGGCCTAGCTGGTACTGATAAAGGCTTCTGCCGGGGGAAACAAAACCCACTACCCGACGTTCCTGGTCTCAGTTTGCAGAGCTCCATGGGCACTCTCAAAGCAGCCCAAGTTGGCACAGGTGGCAGCTTGTCCCTGGGCGGCATCTTGATTTTCATGGAAATCCAGCCTGCAACCGGCCCCTTAGGGCCGAGGGCCTACCTGGTACTGACAAAGGCTACTGCCGGGGGAAACAAAACTCAGCACCCCACGTTCCTGGTCTCATTTGGCAGAGCTCCGTGAGTACTCTCAAAGCAGCCCGAGTTGGCACAGGTGGCAGCTTGTCCCTCGGCGGCATGTTTTTATTCATGGAAATCCAGCAGTCAGCCGGCCGCTAAGGGTGGAGGACCGACCTAGTACAGAGAAAGTCTTCTGCCCACCAAAACAAAACCCACTCCCGGACGTTCCAGGTCTCAGTTTGCAGAGCTCCGTGGGCACTCTCAAAGCAGCCTGAGTTTGCACAGGAGGCAGCTTGTCCTTGAGCAGCATCTTGTTATTCGGGGTAATCCAGCCTGCAACCGGCCCCTTAGCCACGAGGGCCTACCTGGTACTGAAAAGGCTTCTGCCTGGGAAAACAAAACTCAGCACCCCACGTTCCTGGTCTCAGTTTGCAGAGCTGCTTGGGCACTCTCAAAGCAGCCCGAGTTGGCACAGGTGGCAGCTTGTCCCTGGGCAGCATCTTGTTATTCGTGGAAATCCAGCCTGCAACCGGCCCCTTAGGGCCGAGGGCCTACCTGGTACTGACAAAGGCTTCTGCCCAGGGAAACAAAATTCACCATCCCACGTTCCTGGTTTCAATTTGAAGACTTCCTTGGGCACTCTCAAAGCAGCTCGAGTTGGCACAGGTGGCAGCTGGTCCCTGGGCAGCTTCTTGATATTCATGGAAATCCAGCAGGCTGCCTGTCCTTAAGGACCAAGGGCCTAGCTGGTACTGATAAAGGCTTCTGCCGGGGGAAACAAAACCTACTACCCGACGTTCCTGGTCTCAGTTTGCAGAGCTCCATGGGCACTCTCAAAGCAGACCAAGTTGGCACAGGTGGCAGCTTGTCCCTGGGCGGCATCTTGATTTTCGTGGAAATCCAGTCTTCAACTGGTCCCTTAGGGCCGAGGGCCTACCTGGTACTGACAAAGGCTACTGCCGGGGGAAACAAAACCCACCACACCACATTCCAGGTCTCAGTTTGCAGAGCTCCATGGGCACTCTCAAAGCAGCACGAGTTGGCACAGGTGGCAGCTGGTCCCTGGGCAGCATCTTGTTATTCGTGGAAATCCAGCCTGCAACCGGCCCCTTAGGGCCGAGGGCCTACCTGGTACAGAAAAAGTCTTCTGCCCAGGAAAACAAAACTCAGCACCCCACGTTCCTGGTCTCATTTGGCAGAGCTCCGTGGGTACTCTCAAAGCAGCCCGAGTTGGCACAGGTGGCAGCTGGTCCCGTCCCTGGGCGGCATCTTGATATTCATGGAAACCCATTAGTCATAGGTCCCACCTAGTACAGAGAAAGTGCCCAGCAAAACAAAACCCAGCAGTTTGCAGAGCTGCTTGGCACTCTCAAATCAGCTAAGGTAGCTGGTCCCTGGGCAGGATATTCCCAGCAGGCTAAGGGTGGAGGGCCCACATAGTACATAGAAAGTCTTCTGCCCAGCAAAACAAAACCCACTACCCGACGTTACAGGTCTCAGTTTGCAGAGCTCCGTGGGCACTCTCAAAGCAGCCCGAGTTTGCACAGGTGGCAGCTTGTCCCTGGGCAGCATCTTGTTATTCGTGGAAATCCAGCCTGCAACCGGCCCCTTAGGGCCGAGGGCCTACCTGGTAAAGAAAAAGGCTTCTGCCCAGGAAAACAAAACTCAGCACCCCACGTTCCTGGTCTCATTTGGCAGAGCTCCGTGGGCACTCTCAAATCAGCCCGAGTTGGCACAGGTGGCAGCTTGTCCCTGGGCGGCATGTTTTTATTCATGGAAATCCAGCAGTCAGCCGGCCGCTAAGGGTGGAGGACCGACCTACTACAGAGAAAGTCTTCTGCCCACCAAAACAAAACCCACTCCCCGACGTTCCAGGTCTCAGTTTGCAGAGCTCCGTGGGCACTCTCAAAGCAGCCTGAGTTTGCACAGGAGGCAGCTTGTCCTTGAGCAGCATCTTGTTATTCGGGGTAATCCAGCCTGCAACCGGCCCCTTAGCCACGAGGGCCTACCTGGTACTGAAAAAGGCTTCTGCCTGGGAAAACAAAACTCAGCACCCCACGTTCCTGGTCTCAGTTTGCAGAGCTGCTTGGGCACTCTCAAATCAGCATGAGTTGGCACAGGTGGCAGCTTGTCCCTGGGCAGCATCTTGTTATTCGTGGAAATCCAGCCTGCAACCGGCCCCTTAGGGCCGAGGGCCTACCTGGTACTGACAAAGGCTTCTGCCCAGGGAAACAAAATTCACCATCCCACGTTCCTGGTTTCAATTTGAAGACTTCCTTGGGCACTCTCAAAGCAGCCCGAGTTGGCACAGGTGGCAGCTGGTCCCTGGGCAGCTTCTTGATATTCATGGAAATCCAGCAGGCTGCCTGCCCTTAAGGACCAAGGGCCTAGCTGGTACTGATAAAGGCTTCTGCCGGGGGAAACAAAACCCACTACCCGACGTTCCTGGTCTCAGTTTGCAGAGCTCCATGGGCACTCTCAAAGCAGCCCAAGTTGGCACAGGTGGCAGCTTGTCCCTGGGCGGCATCTTGATTTTCATGGAAATCCAGCCTGCAACCGGCCCCTTAGGGCCGAGGGCCTACCTGGTACTGACAAAGGCTATTGCCGGGGGAAACAAAACTCAGCACCCCACGTTCCTGGTCTCATTTGGCAGAGCTCCGTGAGTACTCTCAAAGCAGCCCGAGTTGGCACAGGTGGCAGCTTGTCCCTGGGCGGCATGTTTTTATTCATGGAAATCCAGCAGTCAGCCGGCCGCTAAGTGTGGAGGACCGACCTAGTACAGAGAAAGTCTTCTGCCCACCAAAACAAAACCCACTCCCCGACGTTCCAGGTCTCAGTTTGCAGAGCTCCGTGGGCACTCTCAAAGCAGCCTGAGTTTGCACAGGAGGCAGCTTGTCCTTGAGCAGCATCTTGTTATTCGGGGTAATCCAGCCTGCAACCGGCCCCTTAGCCACGAGGGCCTACCTGGTACTGAAAAGGCTTCTGCCTGGGAAAACAAAACTCAGCACCCCACGTTCCTGGTCTCAGTTTGCAGAGCTGCTTGGGCACTCTCAAAGCAGCCCGAGTTGGCACAGGTGGCAGCTTGTCCCTGGGCAGCATCTTGTTATTCGTGGAAATCCAGCCTGCAACCGGCGCCTTAGGGCCGAGGGCCTACCTGGTACTGACAAAGGCTTCTGCCCAGGGAAACAAAATTCACCATCCCACGTTCCTGGTTTCAATTTGAAGACTTCCTTGGGCACTCTCAAAGCAGCCCGAGTTGGCACAGGTGGCAGCTGGTCCCTGGGCAGCTTCTTGATATTCATGGAAATCCAGCAGGCTGCCTGCCCTTAAGGACCAAGGGCCTAGCTGGTACTGATAAAGGCTTCTGCCGGGGGAAACAAAACCCACTACCCGACGTTCCTGGTCTCAGTTTGCAGAGCTCCATGGGCACTCTCAAAGCAGCCCAAGTTGGCAAAGGTGGCAGCTTGTCCCTGGGCGGCATCTTGATATTCGTGGAAATCCAGTCTTCAACTGGTCCCTTAGGGCCGAGGGCCTACCTGGTACTGACAAAGGCTACTGCCGGGGGAAACAAAACCCACCACACCACATTCCAGGTCTCAGTTTGCAGAGCTCCATGGGCACTCTCAAAGCAGCACGAGTTGGCACAGGTGGCAGCTGGTCCCTGGGCAGCATCTTGTTATTCGTGGAAATCCAGCCTGCAACCGGCCCCTTAGGGCCGAGGGCCTACCTGGTACAGAAAAAGTCTTCTGCCCAGGAAAACAAAACTCAGCACCCAACGTTCCTGGTCTCATTTGGCAGAGCTCCGTGGGTACTCTCAAAGCAGCCCGACTTGGCACAGGTGGCAGCTGGTCCCGTCCCTGGGCGGCATCTTGATATTCATGGAAACCCATTAGTCAGCCGGCCACTCTGGGTGGAGGTCCCACCTAGTACAGAGAAAGTCTTCTGCCCAGCAAAACAAAACCCACTACCCGACGTTCCTGGTCTCAGTTTGCAGAGCTCCGTGGGCACTCTCAAATCAGCACGAGTTGGCACAGCAGGCAGCTTGTCCCTGGGCAGCATCTTGTTATTCGTGGAAATCCAGCCTGCAACCGGCCCCTTAGGGCCAAGGGCCTACCTGGTACTGACAAAGGCTTCTGCCCAGGGAAACAAAACCCACCACACCACGTTCCTGGTCTCAGTTTGCAGAGCTCCATGGGCACTCTCAAAGCAGCCCAAGTTGGCACAGGTGGCAGCTTGTCCCTGGGCGGCATCTTGATATTCGTGGAAATCCAGCCTGCAACCGGCCCCTTAGGGCCGAGGGCCAACCTGGTAAAGAAAAAGTCTTCTGCCCAGCAAAACAAAACCCACTACCCGACGTTCCTGGTCTCATTTGGCAGAGCTCCGTGGGTACTCTCAAAGCAGCCCGAGTTGGCACAGGTGGCAGCTTGTCCCTGGGCAGCATCTTGTTATTCGTGGAAATCCAGCCTGCAACCGGCCCCTTAGGGCTAAGGGCCTACCTGGTAATGACAAAGGCATTTGCCCAGGGAAACAAAATTCCCGACCCACCCCACGTTCCAGGTGATCTCAGTTTATTGTGGGTAATCAGAGCTCCATGGTACTGCAAAGGCTCTCAAAACAAAACTGCAGCCCGAGTTGGCACAGGTGGCACAGGTGGCAGCTTGTCCCTGGGCAGCATCTTGATATTCGTGGAAATCATGCTGCCAGCCTGCCCCTAAGGGCCGAGGGCCTATCTGGTACTGCAAAGGCTTCTGCCCGGGGAAACAAAACTCAGCACCCCACGCTCCTGGTCTCAGTTTCCAGAGCTCCATGGGCATTCTCAAAGCAGTACGAGTTGGCACAGGTGGCAGCTTGTCCCTGGGCGGCATCTTGATATTCGTGGAAATCCAGCAGTCAGCCGGCCGCTAAGGGTGGAGGGCCGACCTAGTACAGAGAAAGTCTTCTGCCCAGCAAAAGAAAACCCACTCCCCGACGTACCAGGTCTCAGTTTGCAGAGCTCCGTGGGCACTCTCAAAACAGCACGAGTTTGCACAGGTGGCAGCTTGTCCCTGGGCAGCATCTTGTTATTCGTGGAAATCCAGCCTGCAACCGGCCCCTTAGGGCCGAGGGCCTACCTGGTACTGACAAAGGCTTCTGCCCAGGGAAACAAAATTCACCATCCCACGTTCCTGGTTTCAATTTGAAGACTTCCTTGGGCACTCTCAAAGCAGCCCGAGTTGGCACAGGTGGCAGCTTGTCCCTGGGCAGCTTCTTGATATTCATGGAAATCCAGCAGGCTGCCTGCCCTTAAGGACCAAGGGCCTAGCTGGTACTGATAAAGGCTTCTGCCGGGGGAAACAAAACCCACTACCCCACGTTCCTGGTCTCAGTTTGCAGAGCTCCATGGGCACTCTCAAAGCAGCCCAAGTTGGCACAGGTGGCAGCTTGTCCCTGGGCGGCATCTTGATTTTCATGGAAATCCAGCCTGCAACCGGCCGCTAAGGGTGGAGGGCCTACCTAGTACAGAGAAAGTCTTCTGCCCAGCAAAACAAAAACCCACTACCCGACGTTCCTGGTCTCAGTTTGCAGAGCTCCGTGGGGCACTCTCAAAGCAGCCCGAGTTGGCACAGGTGGCAGCTTGTCCCTGGGCGGCATCTTTATATTCATGGAAATCCAGCAGCAACCGGCCCCTTAGGGGAGGGCCGACCTAGTACTGAGAAAGGCTTCTGCCCAGGGAAACAAAACCCACCACCCCACGTTCCTGGTCTCAGTTTGCAGAGCTCCATGGGCACTCTCAATGCAGCCCGAGTTGGCACAGGTGGCAGCTTGTCCCTGGGCAGCATCTTGATTTTCGTGGAAATCCAGCTGCAACCGGCCCCTTAGGGCCGAGGGGCCTACCTGGTACAGCAAAGGCTTCTGCCTGGGGAAAGACAAAACTCAGCACCCCACGATCCTGGTCTCATTTCAGGAGAGCTCCATGGGCACTCTCAAAGCAGCCCGAGTTTGGCACAGGTGGCAGCTTGTCCCTGGCGGCATGTTGATATTCGTGGAAATCCAGCAGTCAGCCGGCCGCTAAGGGTGGAGGGCTGACCTAGTACAGAGAAAGTCTTCTGCCCAGCAAAATAAAACCCACTCCCCGACGTTCCAGGTTTCAGTTTGCAGAGCTCCGTGGGCACTCACAAAGCAGCCTGAGATGGCACAGGTGGAAGCTTGTCGCTGGGCAGCACCTTGTTATTGTGGGTAATCCAGCCTGCAACCGGCCCCTTAGCCACGAGGGCCTACCCGGTACTGACAAAGGGTTCTGCCCGGGAAAAACAAAATGCAGCACCCCATGGTCCTGGTCTCAGTTTTGCAGAGCTCCGTGGGCACCCTCAAAAGCAGCACGAGTTGGCACAGGTGGCAGCTTTTCCCTGGGCGGCATCTTGATATTCTTGGAAATCCAGCTGGCAGACTGCCCCTAAGGAAACAAGGGCCTACCTGGTACTGACAAAAGGCTTCTGGCCAGGAAAACAAAACCCACCACCCCACGTTCCTGATTTCAGTTTTGCAGAGCTCCATGGGCACTCTAAAAGCAGCGCGAGTTGGCACAGGTGGTAGCTTGTCCCTCGGCGGCATCTTTGATATTCGTGGAAATCCAGCAGTCAGCCGGCCGCTAAGGGTGGAGGGCTGACCTAGAACAGAGAAAGTCTTCTGCCCAGCAAAAAAAAACCCACTCCCCGACGTACCAGGTCTCAGTTTGCAGAGCTCCGTGGGCACTCACAAAGCAGCCTGAGTTTGCACAGGTGGCAGCTTGTCCCTGGGCAGCATCTTTTTATTCGTGGAAATCCAGCCTGCAATCGGCCCCTTAGGGCCGAGGGCCTACCTGGTACTGAAAAAGGCTTCTGCCCAGGAAAACAAAACTCAGCACCCCACGTTCCTGGTCTCAGTTTGGCAGAGCTCCGTGGGCACTCTCAAAGCAGCCCGAGTTGGCACAGGTGGCAGCTTGTCCCTGGGCAGCATCTTGATATTCATGGAGCCTGCCCCTAAGGGACCCTACCTGGTAGTCAAACAAAACTCAGCCCCCACGGGTCCGCTCTGGGTGGACGAGTTGGGTGGCCCAGCTAGTAAGGGTGGGAGGGCAGAGACAAGTCTTCTGCCCAGCAAAACTAAACCCACTACCCGACGTTCCAGGTCTCAGTTTGCAGAGCTCCGTGGGCACTCTCAAAGCAGCCTGAGTTTGCACAGGAGGCAGCTTTTCCCTGGGCAGCATCTTGTTATTCGTGGAAATCCAGCCTGCAACCGGCCCCTTAGGGCACGAGGGCCTACCTGGTACTGACAAAGGCTTCTGCCCAGGGAAAACAAAATTCACCACCCCACGTTCCTGGTCTCAGTTTGCAGAGCTGCTTGGGCACTCTCAAAGCAGCACGAGATGGCACAGCAGGCAGCTTGTCGCTGGGCAGCATCTTGTTATTCGTGGGTAATCCAGCCTGCAAACCGGACCCTTAGCCCGAGGGCCTACCTGGTACTGACAAAGGGTTCTGCCCAGGGAAAACAAAATTCACCACCCCATGGTCCTGGTTTCAATTTGAAGACTCCTTGGGCACTCTCAAAGCAGCCCGAGTTGGCACAGGTGGCAGCTTGTCCCTGGGCGGCATCTTGATATTCATGGAAATCCAGCAGGCACCCTGCCCTTAAGGACCAAGGGCCTACCTGGTACTGTCAAAGGCTTCTGCCGGGGGAAACAAAACCCACTACCCGACGTTCCTGGTCTCAGTTTGCAGATCTCCATGGGCACTCTCAATGCAGCCAAGTTGGCACATGTGGCAGCATGTCCCTGGGCGGCATCTTGATATTGGTGGACATACTGCCTGCAAGCCTGCCCCTAAGGGACGAGGGCCTATCTGGTACTGCAAAGGCTTCTGCCCTGGGAAACAAAACTCACCACACCACGTTCCTGGTCTCAGTTTGCAGAGCTCCATGGGCACTCTCAAAGCAGCGCGAGTTGGCACAGGTGGCAGCTTGTCCCTGGGCGGCATCTTGATATTCGTGGAAATCCAGACAGCAGCCGGACCCTTAGGGCCGAGGGCCCCACCTAGTACAGAGAAAGTCTTCTGCCCATCAAAAACAAAAACACTCCCACGTTCCAGGTCTCAGTTTTCAGAGCTCCACGGGCACTCTCAAAGAAGCCCGAGTTGGCACAGGTGGCAGCTTGTCCCTGGGCAGCATCTTGATATTCGTGGAAATCCAGCCGGCAGTCGACCCCTTAGGTCCAAGGGCCTACCTGGTACTGAAAAAGGGCTTCTGCCCAGGAAAGCAAAACGCAGCACCCCACGTTCCTGGTCTCATTTGCAGAGCTTCATGGGCACTCTCAAAGCAGCCCGAGTTGGCACAGGTGGCAGCTTGTCCCTGGGCAGCATCTTGATATTTGTGGAAATCCAGCCCGCAGGCCCCTTAGGGCCGAGGCCGCCTGGTACTGAAAAGGGTGGAATTTGAAGACTTCCTTGGGCCAGCAGCCCGAGTAGTACAGAGGAAAGTCTGCCGGCCGCTCTGGGTGGAGGTCCCAGCAGAAACTTCTGCCCACCAAAACATAACCACTACCCGACGTTCCTGGTCTCAGTTTGCAGAGCTCCGTGGGAACTCTCAAAGCAGCCAGAGTTGGCACAGCATGGCAGCTTGTCCCTGGGCAGCATCATGTTATTCGTGGAAATCCAGCCTGCAACCGGCCCCTTAGGGCCGAGGGGCCTACCTGGTACTGACAAAGGGCTTCTGCCCAGGGAAACAAAACCCACCACACCACGTTCCTGGTCTCAGTTTGCAGAGCTCCATGGGCACTCTCAAAGCAGCACGAGTTGGCACAGGTGGCAGCTTGTCCCTGGGCGGCATGTTGATATTCATGGAAATCCAGCAGTCAGCCGGCCGCTAAGGGTGGAGGGGCCCACCTAGTACAGAGAAAGTCTTCTGCCCACCAAAAAAAAAAACACTCCCTGACGTTCCAGGTCTCAGTTTGCAGAGCTCCGTGGGGCACTCTCAAAGCAGCCCGAGTTTGCACAGGTGGCAGCTTGTCCCTGGGCAGCATCTTGTTATTCGTGGAAGATCCAGCCTGCAATCGGCCCCTTAGGGGCCGAGGGCCTACCTGGTACTGAAAAAGGCTTCTGCCCAGGAAAACAAAACCCACCACACCACGTTCCTGGTCTCAGTTTGGCAGAGCTTCGTGGGCACTCTCAAAGCAGACCGAGTTGGCACAGGTGGCAGCTTGTCCCTGGGCGGCATCTTGATATTCATGGAAACCCAGTCAGTCAACTGGCCCTCTTTGGAGGTTCCCACCTAGTACAGAGAAAGTCTTCTTCCCAGCAAAACAAAACCCACTACCCCACGTTCCTGGTCTCAGTTTGCAGAGCTCCGTGGGCACTCTCAAATCAGCCCAAGTTGGCACAGCAGGCAGCTTGTCCCTGGGCAGGCATCTTGATATTTTGTGGAAATCCAGCCGGCAGTCAGCCCTAATGGGGCCTACTAAGAAAAAGGTGGAAGCTTGCGCTGGGCACACGTTGTTAGTACAGAGCAAAGTCTTAGCTGAGGGCCCTACCTGGTACTGAAAAGGCTTCTGCCTGGGAAAACCTCAGCTCCCCACATTCCAGGTCTCAGTTTGCAGAGCTCCGTGGGCACCCTCAAAGCAGCCTGAGTTGGCACAGTTGGCAGCTTGTCCCGGGGCAGCATCTTGTTATTCGTGGAAATCCAGAAGGCAGACGGCCCCTAAGGAACAAGGGCCTACCTGGTACTGACAAAGGCTTCTGCCCGGGGAAACAAAACTCACCACCCCACGTTCCTGATTTCAGTTTGCAGAGCTCCGTGGGCACTCTAAAAGCAGCGCGAGTTGGCACAGGTGGCAGCTTGTCCCTGGGCGGCATCTTGATATTCGTGGAAATCCAGCAGGCAGCCGGCCGCTAAGTGTGGAGGGCCGACCTAGTACAGAGAAAGTCTTCTGCCCAGCAAAACAAAACCCACTACCCGACCTTCCTGGTCTCAGTTTGCAGAGCTCCGTGGGCACTCTCAAATCAGCACGAGTTTCCACAGGTGGCAGCTTGTCCCTGGGCAGCATCTTGTTATTCATGGAAATCCAGCCTGCAACCGGCCCCTTAGGGCTAAGGGGCTACCTGGTAATGACAAAGGCATTTGCCCAGGGAAACAAAATTCACCACCCCACGTTCCTGATCTCAGTTTGCAGAGCTCCATGGGCACTCTCAATGCAGCCCGAGTTGGCACAGGTGGCAGCTTGTCCCTGGGCAGCATCTTGATATTCGTGGAAATCCTGCTGCCAGCCTGCCCCTAAGGGCCGAGGGCCCATCTGGTACTGCAAAGGCTTCTGCCCGGGGAAACAAAACTCAGCACCCCACGCTCCTGGTCTCAGTTTCCAGAGCTCCATGGGCATTCTCAAAGCAGTACGAGTTGGCACAGGTGGCAGCTTGTCCCTGGGCGGCATCTTGATATTCGTGGAAATCCAGCAGGCAGCCGGCCGCTAAGGGTGGAGGGCCGACCTAGTACAGAGAAAGTCTTCTGCCCAGCAAAACAAAACCCACTCCCCGACGTACCAGGTCTCAGTTTGCAGAGCTCCGTGGGCACTCTCAAAACAGCACGAGTTTGCACAGGTGGCAGCTTGTCCCTGGGCGGCATCTTGATATTCATGGAAATCCAGCCTGCAACCGGCCCCTTAGGGCCGAGGGCCTACCTGGTACTGACAAAGGCATTTGCCCAGGGAAACAAAATTCACCACCCCACGTTCCTGATCTCAGTTTGCAGAGCTCCATGGGCACTCTCAATGCAGCCCGAGTTGGCACAGGTGGCAGCTTGTCCCTGGGCAGCATCTTGATATTCGTGGAAATCCTGCTGCCAGCCTGCCCCTAAGCGACGAGGGCCTACCTGGTACTGCAAAGGCTTCTGCCTGGGGAAAGAAAACTCAGCACCCCACGATCCTGGTCTCAGTTTCAGGAGCTCCATGGGCATTCTCAAAGCAGTACGAGTTGGCACAGGTGGCAGCTTGTCCCTGGGCGGCATCTTGATATTCGTGGAAATGCAGCAGTCAGCCGGCCGCTAAGGGTGGAGGGCCCACCTAGTACAGAGAAAGTCTTCTGCCCAGCAAAATAAAACCCACTCCCCGACGTTCCAGGTTTCAGTTTGCAGAGCTCCGTGGGCACTCACAAAGCAGCACGAGATGGCACAGGTGGAAGCTTGTCGCTGGGCAGCACCTTGTTATTGTGGGTAATCCAGCCTGCAACCGGCCCCTTAGCCACGAGGGCCTACCCGGTACTGACAAAGGGTTCTGCCCGGGAAAACAAAATGCAGCACCCCATGGTCCTGGTCTCAGTTTGCAGAGCTCCGTGGGCACTCTCAAAGCATCACGAGTTGGCACAGGTGGCAGCTTTTCCCTGGGCGGCATCTTGATATTCTTGGAAATCCAGCTGGCACCCTGCCCCTAAGGAACAAGGGCCTACCTGGTATTGTCAAAGGCTTCAGGCCAGGAAAACAAAACCCACCACACCACGTTCCTGGTCTCAGTTTGCAGAGCTCCATGGGCACTCTCAAAGCAGACCAAGTTGGCACAGGTGGTAGCTTGTCTCTGGGCGGCATCTTGATATTCGTGGAAATCCAGCAGTCAGCCGGCCGCTAAGGGTGGAGGGCCCACCTAGAACAGAGAAAGTCTTCTGCCCACCAAAAAAAAAACCACTCCCCGACGTTCCAGGTCTCAGTTTGCAGAGCTCCGTGGGCACTCTCAAAGCAGCCTGAGTTTGCACAGGTGGCAGCTTGTCCCTGGGCAGCATCTTGTTATTCGTGGAAATCCAGCCTGCAATCGGCCCCTTAGGTCCGAGGGCCTACCTGGTACAGAAAAAGGCTTCTGCCCAGGAAAACAAAACTCAGCACCCCACGGTCCTGGTCTCATTTGGCAGAGCTTCGTGGGCACTCTCAAAGCAGCCCGAGTTGGCACAGGTGGCAGCTTGTCCCTGGGCAGCATCTTGATATTCATGGAAACCCATTAGTCAGCCGGCCGCTCTGGGTGGAGGTCCCAGCTAGTACAGAGAAAGTCTTCTGCCCAGCAAAACAAAACCCACTACCCGACGTTCCAGGTCTCAGTTTGCAGAGCTCCGTGGGCACTCTCAAAGCAGCCTGAGTTTGCACAGGAGGCAGCTTGTCCCTGGGCAGCATCTTGTTATTCGTGGAAATCCAGCCTGCAACCGGCCCCTTAGCCACGAGGGCCTACCTGGTACTGACAAAGGCTTCTGCCCAGGAAAACAAAACTCAGCACCCCACGTTCCTGGTCTCAGTTTGCAGAGCTGCTTGGGCACTCTCAAATCAGCACGAGTTGGCACAGCAGGCAGCTTGTCCCTGGGCAGCATCTTGTTATTCGTGGAAATCCAGCCTGCAACCGGACCCTTAGGGCCGAGGGCCTACCTGGTACTGACAAAGGCTTCTGCCCAGGGAAACAAAATTCACCATCCCACGTTCCTGGTTTCAATTTGAAGACTTCCTTGGGCACTCTCAAAGCAGCCCGAGTTGGCACAGGTGGCAGCTTGTCCCTGGGCGGCTTCTTGATATACATGGAAATCCAGCAGGCTGCCTGCCCTTAAGGACCAAGGGCCTAGCTGGTACTGATAAAGGCTTCTGCCGGGGGAAACAAAACCCACTACCCGACGTTCCTGGTCTCAGTTTGCAGATCTCCATGGGCACTCTCAATGCACACCAAGTTGGCACAGGTGGCAGCTTGTCCCTGGGCGGCATCTTGATATTGGTGGACATACTGCTGCCAGCCTGCCCCTAAGGGACGAGGGCCTATCTGGTACTGCAAATGCTTCTGCCCTGGGAAACAAAACTCAGCACCCCACGTTCCTGGTCTCAGTTTGCAGAGCTCCATGGGCACACTCAAAGCAGCGCGAGTTGGCACAGGTGGCAGCTTGTCCCTGGGCGGCATCTTGATATTCGTGGAAATCCAGACAGCAGCCGGACCCTTAGGGCCGAGGGCCTACCTGGTACTGACAAAGGCTTCTGCCCGGGAAAACAAAACCCACCATCCCACGTTCCAGGTCTCAGTTTTCAGAGCTCCACGGGCACTCTCAAAGAAGCCCGAGTTGGCACAGGTGGCAGCTTGTCACTGAGCAGCATCTTGATATTCGTGGAAATCCAGCCGGCAGTCGACCCCTAATGAACAAGGGCCTACCTGGTACTGAAAAAGGCTTCTGCCCGGGAAAGCAAAACGCAGCACCCCACGTTCCTAGTCTCAGTTTGCAGAGCTCCATGGGCACTATCAAAGCAGCCCGAGTTGGCACAGGTGGCAGCTTGTCCCTGGGCGGCATCTTGATATTTGTGGAAATCCAGCAGGCAGCCGGCCGCTAAGGGTGGAGGCCCCAGCTAGTACAGAGAAAGTCTTCTGCCCAGCAAAACAAAACCCACTACCCGACGTTCCTGGTCTCAGTTTGCAGAGCTCCGTGGGAACTCTCAAAGCAGCCAGAGTTGGCACATGAGGCAGCATGTCCCTGGGCAGCATCATGTTATTCGTGGAAATCCAGCCTGCAACCGGCCCCTTAGGGCCGAGGGCCTACCTGGTACTGACAAAGGCTTCTGCCCAGGGAAACAAAACCCACCACACCACGTTCCTGGTCTCAGTTTGCAGAGCTCCATGGGCACTCTCAAAGCAGCACGAGTTGGCACAGGTGGCAGCTTGTCCCTGGGCGGCATGTTGATATTCATGGAAATCCAGCAGTCAGCCGGCCGCTAAGGGTGGAGGGCCCACCTAGTACAGAGAAAGTCTTCTGCCCACCAAAACAAAACCCACTCCCTGACGTTCCAGGTCTCAGTTTGCAGAGCTCCGTGGGCACTCTCAAAGCAGCCCGAGTTTGCACAGGTGGCAGCTTGTCCCTGGGCAGCATCTTGTTATTCGTGGAAATCCAGCCTGCAATCGGCCCCTTAGGTCCGAGGGCCTACCTGGTACAGAAAAAGGCTTCTGCCCAGGAAAACAAAACTCAGCACCCCACGTTCCTGGTCTCATTTGGCAGAGCTTCGTGGGCACTCTCAAAGCAGCCCGAGTTGGCACAGGTGGCAGCTGGTCCCGTCCCTGGGCGGCATCTTGATATTCATGGAAACCCAGCAGTCAGCCGGCCTCTCTGGTTGGAGGTCCCACCTAGTACAGAGAAAGTCTTCTGCCCAGCAAAACAAAACCCACTACCCGACGTTCCTGGTCTCAGTTTGCAGAGCTCCGTGGGCACTCTCAAATCAGCACGAGTTGGCACAGCAGGCAGCTTGTCCCTGGGCAGCATCTTGTTATTTGTGGAAATCCAGCCGGCAGTCGACCCCTAATGAACAAGGGCCTACCTGGTACTGAAAAAGGCTTCTGCCCGGGAAAGCAAAACGCAGCACCCCACGTTCCTAGTCTCAGTTTGCAGAGCTCCATGGGCACTATCAAAGCAGCCCGAGTTGG